>NW_027492593.1:0-464158 GCF_021521415.1 Bidens hawaiensis
TCCTATTGTCTTAGGTATCGTGTGGTTGAAGACTTTGGGACCTATTGAGTTCAACTTCGAGAACCTCACTCTTGGGTTCCGTGTTGGGGGTTCAACGCATAAGTTACAAGGTTTGAAGGGGTCGGATCTTACTGCAATGACAGCCAATGAGTTGTTGGGAATTCAGGGTACTGCCTTCCTTATCCAGGTTAGTCGGGTCGAGGCCGAGCCTTCTTCTAACCAGAAAACCGACCCAACAGTTCAACGAGTTCTAGCAGAGTACGAACAGGTCTTTTGGGAACCTAAGGGATTACCCCCTAAACGTTTTCATGACCATGAAATACCCTTATTTCCGGGGGCCAAACCCGTGAGTTCTCGTCTATATCGACAACCTTATTCACAGAAGGCAGAAATCTAAAAGCAGGTTAAGGAGTTGTTGCGTGATGGGTTGATTCGCCCCAGCCATAGCCCGTTTCGTCACCGGTCTTGCTGGTAAAAAAATCTGATGGCGGTTGGCGATTTTGTGTCAACTATAGGGCTCTCAATGACATAACTATCAAGGATAAGTACCCGATTCCAATGATAGACGAGCTCTTAGATGAATTATATGGCGCAAAAATGTTTTCTAAGCTCGACCTTCACTCGGGTTATCATCAAATACGGGTTCGGGAGGCTGACATTATCAAGACGGCGTTCTGAACGTATGATGGGAATTACGAGTTTGTTGTTATGCCTTTTGGACTTACCAACGCGCTGGCTACTTTTCAATTTCTGATGAACGACATTTTTCGGCCATTTCTACGTAAGTTTATTTTGGTATTCTTTGATGATATACTTATCTATTCAAGGTCCTTGCATGAGCACCTTGGCCACTTACGTACTGTTTTGGGATTGTTGATTACTAATCATCTTTTTGCCAAGCTTTCCAAATGTTGTTTTGGGGTTACTCAAGTTAACTATTTGGGTCACATTATTTCATCGGGTGGGGGTGGCGGTTGAAACGGCTAAGGTCCAAGCCGTCCTTTCATGGCCTACTCCGACTAACGCAAAAGGGGTTCGTGGGTTCTTGGGGTTAGCCGGATATTATCGGAAGTTTATCAGGGGTTCAGAAGTATTGCAGCCCCCTTGCATAAACTAGTGGGAAAAAGCCCTATTATTTGGGATGACAAAACAAAAGCGGCATTCCAAGCGTTATAGGTTGCCTTGACGACCATCACTACCTTGGCTTTACCGGATTGGTCTCACCCGTTTACCTTGGAATGTGACGCTAGCGGGGTGGGTATTGGAGCCGTTCTCACTCAGCGGGGGAGACCCTTGGCTTATTTTAGTGCTCCTTTAAAGGGCACCATGTTATCTTGGTCCACATATGAAAAGGAGATGCTTGCTATTGTAAAGGCGGTTCATAAATGGTGTCACTATTTATTGGGTCGACCTTTTGTGGTTAAAACGGACCATGTTAGTCTCAAGTATTTGATGGAGCAACGACTCACCACTCCTGCTCAATCTAGATGGTTATCTAAGCTTTTGGGATTTGATTATAAAATTGAATATAAGAGTGGGAGTTTGAACCGGGGCGCGGATGCACTCTCTCGGAAACCTGAGTTTCACTTTTTAGGAATTTCACATCCTTGTTCTACCATATGGGCTACCATAAAGAAGGAGGTACTCACTAATCCTTTTTATTTGGGTTTTCCTTCATCATTACCTATTAGGGAGAAAGGGAACCTTGTGGAATGTGATGGGGTATGGTTTAGAAATGATGTTATTTTGTTGAGTTCCAAGTCTTCTCTTTTATCAAATGTTTTGGCTATGTGTCATTCCTCGCCTGAAGGAGGGCATTTCGGTTTCCACAAGACGCTTGCTAGGGTGAAACGAAATTTTTGGTGGCTGGGAGTGAAAGATTTTGTGAAGAAGTATATCCGGGAATACCATACATGTCAACGCTTTAAGACCGATAGCATGCAACCAGCCGGGTTGTTGCAACCCTTACCGGTTCCGGAAAAAAATTGGGAAGATATTAGCATGGATTTTGTGGAAGGGGTACCGGTGTCTAACGGGTTCACCATGGTGATGGTGGTTGTGGATCGACTCTCAAAGTATGCTCACTTCGTGCCGATGCGACACCCGTTTACTGCTTCAATCGTTGCTCGAGAATTTATAGCCAATATTGTTCGTTTACATGGTATTCCTTTAACCATTGTAAGTGATCGTGATAAAATTTTTATCAGTTCCTTTTGGAAAGCTTTATTTAAGTTGCAGGGATCGGTTTTATGCATGAGCTCTAGTTACCATCCACAATCGGATGGGCAAACAGAGGTTGTTAATCGGATTCTAGAGCAATATTTGCGTTGTTTTGTGGGTGATAGGCCTAAGAAGTGGGTGGATTGGTTACCTTGGGCAGAATACAGTTACAGTACTTCGGTTCACACCTCCACCAAGCTATCACCTTTCCAGGTTGTTTATGGCAGTTTACCCCCTAAGATCTTGCCTTATGTACCAGGAACAACAAAGGTACAAGCTGTTGAGGGCTACCTTCACGACCGTGATCTGATGCTTATAGCCTTGCCAACCAATCTTTTTGAAGCGCAAAACCGTATGAAACAGTTTGCAGATAGGCACCGGTGTGACTTGGAATTTGAGGTAGGGGATCATGTTTATGTTAAATTACAACCATACTGTCAGTCAAGTGTGGTTACTAGAGCTTCAGCTAAGTTAAGCCCACAGTTTTTTCGTCCTTACAAAGTTCTTGCTAAAGTGGGGAAGGTTGCATATCGGATTGAATTACCTCCTGGGTCCTTAATTCACGATGTCTTTCACGTGAGTCTATTAAGAAAGAGTGAAGGCCCTGTTCCCGAACTGACTTCGCCTCCCGTCGATGAACCTGTTCAGTTACAATCAATTCCCCAACCCGAACTTGTTCTGGAGGAACGTGTAGTGCAAAAAGGGAAATATCGTCCGAAGACGGAGATTCTAGTTAAATGGGTGGGTCAACCTCGGGAGGATGCGACCTGGGAAAATAAATGGTGATTTGTACTTATCCTCAGTTTAACCTTGAGGACAAGGTGGTTTCAAGCGGGGTGGATTGTTATGGGTCAAAGCCCATGCTTATCATGCAGGCCCAAGAATATGGAAGCCCAAAGACAAGTTCAAAAGCCCAAGTATGAGATAACTGAGCATGTAGTGAACCAACGTTTTTATTGATTTAGTCTTGTTGATTTAGTCTTGTTTTGTTATGGCTTAAATAAAGGAACTAATGGGTATGGCCACTTTCCAGTAACAGTAACGTTAAGTTCCTAGTTGTTAGGGGTAGTTTGAAGTTTTATAGTTGTTTCCCTTTAAATTGTTAATTTTGGTTTTGGAATAAATCATCAGAAAATTGCCACAGCTTTCCTCTCTATTTTCTTCCCGCATTCCTTCTTTTTTCTTTGGCTGTTGAATAAATTTCGTTAGAACCACTTAACACATTAAGCAACTTTAAGCACAAATTAAACTTGGAACAAGGAACAACCTTTGTGAGCATATCAGCTGCATTCTCAGTTGTACTAACATATTCAACTGCAAGTTCTTTAGAGTTTATTACTACTCTAATGAAATGCAATCTCAAATTTATATGTTTGCTCCTGTCATGATACATTGGATTCTTGACAAGTGAATAGAACTTTGATTGTCACAAAGAACCAATGCCTTGTTTAGTTCAACTCCAATTTCTGACAAAAATCCTTTAAGCCAGATGCACTCTTTTACAGCCGTTGTGAGTGCCATATATTCAAATTCAATAGTGGACAATGCTACTACATGTTAAAGTGTTAACATCCAACTGACTAAACTTCCCCATACCTTAAACGCATAAATTATGAAACTTATACCCCTATCTAAATCCTTTGCAAAATCAGCATCAACATACCCTTTAACCATTGCACAGGGATCAGGTTCCTTACCAAAAATTATACCTACATTTCTGGTAACATTTAGATATTTTAACAACCATTTTACCGCATCCCAGTGCTGCATACCTGGATTACACAAAAATCTTCTAACCAAACTGACACCATAGGCCAAGTCTGGTCGTGTGCATACCATTAGGTATATAAGACTACCATCCGCACTAGAATAAGGTACCTTTAACATCTTCTCCTTCTCTGCATCTGTATCAGGAGAATTACTTTCACTCAAATCATAAAGAGAAGTTCCAACATCAACACTTTCACAATTTACATGATTATTCAAAATATTTTTCAAAGTATTATTATTTCAGAATGGGTTAACAATAGATGATTTCAGATTCACACATGAATCAAAAAGTGAATATAAAACCCGTTTATCTCCAAACCCCTTATTCGTTTCCACACAATCATTTTCTTCTAAACGACCTATCGAAGAAGATGAATTACCATTAGGACTAATTGATAGAAGAATTATCAACGGTCTTGGGAACAGTAGGAAGAAATGTCTTTGGTTTTGGCAAGTTAACAATACCATAGACCATGTCATCCTCAGGTAGGGAGGTAGGGTATTGAAACTAAAGTGAGTAAGACTGGTATAATTGTCATTAAAAGGAGGTGGAACAACAGTATGATCATAGCCTATTCCAGTATTTATTTTCACCCCAATATGTGCCCCAATTATTCCATTAAGCTTATCAGAGGCTAACTCAAATTTCTCAACGGCTATTTTTCTTTGAGCTAAATCTAACTCTAATTTGTCAATTTTAGCATATAACTCAACAACACATCTTTCGTGATGTTCAGCAAGTTTTTCATCATGGAAAAGTTTTTCATTAAGTTTAGCCATATCATTATTAGGAGTTTTAATCCTAGTGGCATCTGATGCTAAGATTTTCATCTAAAATGACAGCATTATGAGTTTTATAGTGCATAACTTTGTCTACACAAGCTTGTGAGCAAAGTTTGTGTACCTTGCGAATGACAAAGGTAAGTGTAGGTGTCCCGGCAACAAGGGTTGATGAAGTGCTAGCTTCATTGGTGAAGACCACTCCAGCAAAGGTTAAAGGATTATTGTAACAACTCGGTCCTTCCATTTTAATTTACCCGACCTGTTTTATGTTCGGAAAATTTTAATTCAACAAAGCATCGCGTTATTCAAGTTAATATTATTTTATTAATAATTATTTAGTATATATATAATTATATATATATATATATAATAACTTTAGTTTATGTACAATTCTTACCCTAAAGTAAACTTTAATCTATGTTTGTTTCCACCTTTAATCTCCGGGGACTGGTCTGCAATTTCCATGTATTATGATCCATCCAACCCATTAACCCATAAACCAGACCCATACCCATGACCAATTAGAAAACCCGCAACCCGTTTATCATTCTTGGACCACAATCGTAATACTTGTTAATATTTCCATAAACGACCTCACTGACGTTCTAATTATATTATATCAATCATTATTGATTCGTATTACCCTATATACTTAGCCGACATGAATTGTAAATGAAAATACATTAAATCGGTCACCATATTACAATTAAACTTGCAGGAACAATCTCCTTAGCATCGAAATCAAAACCCTAAGTCTAATTGGATTTTTATATCCCGCAACTACCAGTTCGTCGTTGCTTGGCTGCTGGCTCTGTGCGGCCTAGTTAACCATCAATTGTTCGTCGTTTGAGGTAATTAAGATACGGTTATAGATCGTTTAATCAATTTTCTTCCCCTCAGAATCTTTAAAACTGTTCTCTCCATACATTTTCATAAAGTTTGAAGCTCGGTGAACAGCCATGGCCATCTGGTACTTGATGTCCATTTTCTTGAGATCCTTCTTGTTGATCTCGGGAAGATCTCCTTGCTTAAAGGAATGAGGAAGCATCTTTACTTGCAACAACTCTTCATGGCTTGCCATAAAGGCATGGAACAGTGCCACATTGGAGTCGTCAGCTGAAATGGCTTGAGGAGCATAATGAGTTTGATTTCTTGTTGGTTTCTTGATCTCATGAGCTTTTAAGGACTGTGCAACGGATTTATCAATGAAATCTTGGAATGAGCTTGAACTTGAAGGTGCTTGAGGTGCGACAGTATTCTTGAAGGCAAAGTTAGCAATGTGAACAGCAGAGTGTGCTTGACTCAGAAATGTTGTGCTTATTCTTGATCCAGTAGAAATCTCATCTTGATTGAGAGAACTGATATGATTATCCATCCTTAATTTTTCATCCATCTCGGCTTGATAACGAAAGTCAAGTCTGCAAGGGAGGTAATTTGAAGGTTAGTGGTTTTCTTGATTGTAATAACACTACTGTTCCAGCCATATGGAAGGGAGTTAAGCAGCTTGTCATTGATTTCAATCTGGTCATAGTCAATTCCGGCACTCTTGATCTTAGTAATCAATGTTAAATCTATAAATGAGGTTAGCAACTGATTCTCCTTGCACATGATTAAACATGTTGTCTTCACCTTTCAGCATTCGCTTTTTGCTATTCTTAATTTTAGTGTTTCCCTCAAACTTGCTAACCAAAGCATCCCAGAGACCTTTGGCAGTGATGTAGTATCTCAAGGTTTGAGCAATTTCACATGAGAGGCAAATACTAAGAACACCAAAAGCCTTTTGATCATCACTAAAATTCTTCCTATCATTATCATCATAAGAAGTTACAGGCTTAGGAACTTGACCATCAGCAGTAGTAGTCATGGGATTGTATGGACCTTGCTTAAGGGTTCTAATAAGATTATTATTAAGAATTCTAATATAGTTCTTAAACTACCATTTGAATTCTTCAAAGTCATTGTCCGAATTCCTTAACAATTGAGGCTTATTAGTAGATCCGGCCTCGTTCTTAAAAATCACGTAATTTCTCATAGCTTCATTTCTAACTTCCTCACTTGTAATTAACCCTAACATTAATTAAACTAACAACAATCCGTTTAATCAATTTAAGATGCTAGGGTTATATGCAGATTTGGGTATAGTAGGTTGTAAGATAAACATATTCGTTTTCAAGTTATAAACAACTGGTTCGCTTGGTCTGGTGGCTGTTGCAGCGGGTTTAGTCCCTGTGTGCCGGTCAGGGGCGTGGGTTCGAACCCCCTGACCCAGTTTTGTTATTTATTTTATTAGATGCATTTATATTATTATAATCGATATTAATAATAAACAAATGTTATTTTATTTACTATATATATATATATATATATATATATATATATATAGGTATTGGATCATTTCAGAAGTTTTTTTACAGCGAGAAGTGAAGGTGTAACTCCGTTAATCTCTAATTTCACTCTATTTTTTATGTGTAGGTGCATTTGTATGTGTGTAGGTACGTATGTTTGTATATGTGTACGTATGTTTGTATATGTGTATGTATGTTTGTATGTGTGTAGGTACATAGGTTTGAATGTGGGTCGGTACATTTATATGTTTGTAGGTAGGTTTGAATGTGTAATTAAGACATAAATACAACCAACCTACATATATGTATGTAACATCATATGAAAGGGAGTGAAATTAGGGATTAATGGAGTTATACATTCACTTCTCGCACTTCTCACTGTAATATCACTTCTCGCAAGTCCATCCCCCATGCATATATATATATATATATATATATATAATTCAAACCTATGCACCTACACGCATACAAACATACATACACATATACAAACATACGTACCTACACACATACATATGCACCTACACAACGCATCTACACATAAGAAAGGGAGTGAAATTATGGATTAATGGAGTTACACCTTCACTTCTCGCACTTCTCGCTGTAAAAAAACTTCTGAAATGATCCAATACCTATATGCATGTATGTATATATAATATATCTATGTGTTCTTTTTAACGAAACTATAACAAATATAATTTTAATTAAAGATGTCAACTACATGTTTACAGTTAAAAGGTTCAATCAAAACATTTATCTATATCCTACTACATATATATTGTATTTAAATGATTACCCATTATTATTATGATTATTTATTTATTTATATATTAGTATTTTATTTATTCAATTTATTAAAAGTATATCTCAGTTTATTTTTAATTAAATTATTTTATTTAATACGTATATTTAATTATTTAGATTTTATCATTTCAAGCATATCTTATATCTTAATTATTTAAATTATTTAAGTATTTAATTATATATTGATGAATTTATAATTAACAAGACTAATGATTTTTACTATATAAATCAATCGTTCAAATCCATAATATTATAATCTCACCATAACTCAAATCACATCAAAATCTTAATTCATCAAATTATGTCAAATCTCTTATGATTAATTTAACATTATATTATTAATTAGGAATCCTTGTCGGTGCTTTTTGAAGGGTTCATCCTTCTCCCACATCATTTTAATTTCGTTCCTCTTATCATGTGAGTAATCACTCCCCTCTTTTACTGTTTTTAAATCCTTTTAGGGGACATATGCGTATCGTATTATATTTACGTATTATCTAGTATTCAAAACCGCAACTGTTAATTCCTTGTGTATATTAGTTTATGCCTAACTTGCTATTTGCTTACTTGCTTTATTTGAACCGCATTCGGAGAGGTCCAACATATTCTCAGTCTAGTATGATCATACGATCGTCGTAGTGGCCGGCGTCCGACGCATTGACAATTGTTTCACCGACACCTCATTTTTGGTAACCAATGCCCACTCGCATGGCAACGGTTTAGTCCTTTCTTTATGGTTGATTGTTTGTGTAGGTTCTATGGTTTAACTGTTTATCTCACAGGAACAGTTTGCATCTTTCTTTATATACTCCCTACGTCCAATTATAAGTGTCATAGTTTGATTTTTCAAGTCCTTCATGTTTAACTTTGACCGGCAGTATTTTTGTTTGTGTTATATAATACTTGATGTAAAATATATGAATGGATTGGGTTTTAAATTTATTTTACATTGATATAATTTTCATCAAGTATTATATGACACGCACAAAAATATTTACGGTCAAAGTTGCAAAAGAAAGACTTGGAAAGTCAAAATAGGACACTTATAATGGGACGGAGGGAGTATTATATATATTATTACTGTTGTGTCTTAAACTGGTGTTTTACTCACTCAACATGTGTTGTTGACAGAAATATATTTTATACGCATTCGCAGGTTATCAGCTTGGTTGTGTAGCAAGATGAAGATCACATAGAGATGCTTTTTAGGATATAAACTTAATTTATCATTGTTGTAATTTTGTATACTTGATGTACTTGACTGTAATTGTTTTATTTAAATAAATTTAATAGATATTGAAATTTCCAATATTGCATGATAGTAACCTTGAGAGCTGTAACAATCAGTTTGCGCCTCGACATTTCCGCCGTAGGTTGGGGTGTGACAATTCTTCAGCTCTTCGAATTGGTCATTCTCCTAATCCGGTTGAGTTGCTTCAGCTGTTCTTGTAATCACAGCCTTTGAGCTCGACTCGAAGTTTCCCTTGGATGAGCTTCCTTGACCAATTCTTGGGACTCTTGACTTCGAGGAGTAACTTGGATTGGGCTTCTTGTCATGTCTTTTAGCACCCTCATTGTCAGACATCTTGGTGATCTTGATGTCATTTACAGCCATGGGTGGTATCGGTGCATTCCCTTGCAAAGTGACCAAACTCATTGCAGTTGTAGCAACACAACTTCTCTTTTTCAAATCCAATGTTCTTCCCCTCAGAATCTTTAAAACTATTCTCTCCATACTTTTTCATAAAGTTTGAAGCTCGGTGAACAGCCATGGACATCTGGTACTTGATGTCCATTTTCTTGAGATCCTTCTTGTTGATCTCGGGAAGATCTCCTTGCTTAAAGGAATGAGGAAGCATCTTTGCTTGCAACAACTCTTCATGGCTTGCCATAAAGGCATGTAACAGTGCCACATTGGAGTCGTCAGCTGAAATGTCTTGAGGAGCATAATGAGTTTGATTTCTTGTTGGTTTCTTGATCCCATGAGCTTTTAAGGACTGTGCAACGGATTTATCAACGAAATCTTGGAATGAGCTTGAACTTGAAGGTGCTTGAGGTGCGACAGTAGTCTTGAAGGCAAAGTTAGCAATGTGAACAGCAAAGTGTGCTTGACTCAGAAATGTTGTGCTTATTCTTGATCCAGTAGAAATCTCATCTTGATTGAGAGAACTAATATGATTATCCATCCTTAATTTTTCATCCATCTCGGCTTGATAACGAAAGTCAAGTCAGCAAGGGAGGCAATTTGAAGGTTAATGGTTTTCTTGATTGTAATAAAACTACTGTTCCAGCCATATGGAAGGGAGTTAAGCAGCTTGTCATTGATTTCAATCTGGTCATAGTCAATTCCGGCACTCTTGATCTTAGTAATCAATGTTAAATCTATAAATGAGGTTAGCAACTGATTCTCCTTGCACATGATTAAACATGTTGTCTTCACCTTTCAGCATTCGCTTTTTGCTATTCTTAATTTTAGTGTTTCCCTCAAACTTGCTAACCAAAGCATCCCAGAGACCTTTGGCAGTGATGTAGTATCTCAAGGTTTGAGCAATTTCACATGAGAGGCAAATACTAAGAACACCAAAAGCCTTTTGATCATCACTAAAATTCTTCCTATCATTATCATCATAAGAAGTTACAGGCTTAGGAACTTGACCATCAGCAGTAGTAGTCATGGGATTGTATGGACCTTGCTTAAGGGTTCTAATAAGATTATTATTAAGAATTCTAATATAGTTCTTAAACTACCATTTGAATTCTTCAAAGTCATTGTCCGAATTCCTCAACATTGGAGGCTTATTAGTAGATCCGGCCTCGTTCTCAAAAATCACGTAATTTCTCACAGCTTCATTTCTAACTTCCTCACTTGTATTAACCATTGCTTAAAAAATTTCAAGATCAAACACAAAAACTAACTGATTCTGCTGAAAAACACAAGTATAGAGTAATCGAATTCAAAGTAATCGAATATAAAGTGATCGAATGGATAAGTAGCTTCTGTGAAAATGACTAAGTGTGAAGTAATTGTTGGGTTTTAACAAGATTATCAAAGTGATAAAATCCTTATTTTACCAAAAACGCAGCGGATATAAGTTTTAAATCTTATTAGTTTTAGTGTATAGAACCAATTCAATACATGCAAAACCCAAACCCGGATCCAAATATGAATTAAACACTATCAAACACATGCATGTCACTATAAGTTCATGCATGTTAAACTACCTTTCAAGTAACCAAGAAGTGTGAAAAGGATGATGATTGAAAGGCAAGAACTTGAATATGGAAGCTCCTCAAGCTAGTATACCCCAAGCTTCAACAACACACCTTCTTAGCTAGGATTTAAACACTTGATTAACACCTTCTTCCTTGCCTTAGTTTGGCCGAAATCAAGAGAAAGAAAGCAAGAGAGAATTGATGTTTACTTGCATGTATGTTGTGTGTGTTATATGAAAAATGAAAGAGAAAAGTTTGGTTTTATTCAAAGCCATCTTTCTCTCCACCAATCAAACCCTTTGCATGTCTCCACTCAATAATAAAAAAATAATATATTTGAAAGAGTTATTATCTTTTTCTTTTATAAAACTTTAAACATATATATATATATATATATATATATATATATATATATATCCATACATATATACTATTATAAGTTTATAACTTATAACTTATAAAACCTATTATATGTTAAGAGACATGCTTGGTTATTATTATTCACATATTGTTATTTAACCAACTTAAATAACACTATGTAATGTTCTTTCATAAAACATAAATCATCCATATGATTTGTTTATTACACAAATACATTTTATTTAGAAACCCCTTTCCAAATAACTCAAGTGTTAATATTCATTTGTTATGATCACATCATATATGAACAAATATTATCGGTGTTTGTCTAGCTCGTTATTGGGTATGACCCGACTTGGATCATAACGTACTAGCCACATCAATTTAATATGTCTCTTGGGCAAACCGAGTCCAACAGTAATCGAATGGCTTAATAATCTAATCGAATGGATGAATCTAATCGAATGAGATTATAGTCTAATCGAATGGTGATTCGATTCGATTAGGATATGATTCGATTAGAATAGAATATTGATTCGATTAATAGAATAGAATCTTGATTCGATTCGATTACTTCTGAGATTCGATTAGATTACTTTGGGATTCAATTTGATTGGGCAGACTTGATTCGATTCTATCAATATTGAGTTCTATTGGATTGCAAATTTCACTCGATTCTAATAGGGGGTTCGATTCGATTGAAATCCTTGTTCGATTCAATTAGCTCGTACTTATGGAAAGTACATTGTGTACTTTCAGCCACCTTTTTCAAGTTTTCCCATTTGAGGATGTCACTTCATTCACTTTTGACACTTTATGGATCTAACAAACATCCATATTTTATAACTTTTAAGCACTAAATCTTGAATCTTTGAAGCTTTAACACTTGAGTCTTCAACAATTTACACACAAACTTGAAACCTGAAGCTTGAATACACAAAATTATGAACTTTAAACACGTTTTCTTCACTTTTATGAACCCGTAACCCACTACAAAGCTTGAAAATCCATCTTCAACACAAACAAGACCAAAATCCAAGGTTGTGACCCAAGATCTACAAATAGTAGAGCTTGAAAGCTCTGATACTAATTGTAGGTCTTTTGACCGGATCTAACAACACAACAACTTGTCTACTTGGATCAACCTCTACAGTCTACACTAGCTAGCGTAAATCACTAATGAGGACCGAGATCTTGGATCTTGTTTGCTTATTATTGTCACCGTGAATGTTGAGCGGGAAGAGAGAAAAGAGAGTTTGAAGTTTAGGATAAGATTAGAGTAAATAGCAAAAAGGGTGTTTGTGCATGAGTTACACACACTATATATAGTGTGTGTGTTCATGCACCTTTCTATTTATTAACGGCCTATTGGGATCCAAAATGCATGGCCTTGGGTCCAAACATACACGTAAACATAAACTAACTAGCTAACATACATAGATGTTTCATTACAAACAAATACAAAAGACTAATCACAAAATGGGCCAAACAAAAATGATCATCCAAGTAGCATAAAGTACTTCAAACGACCATTAATCTAATCTCAATGGCCCGCACGGCCTGTGTCTCTCTAATGCGGTGAAGTATAACCACAATCAATGCTTGTAATACGTTTCCTCTACGATTTACACATCCACTTTCAATCAGTGTACCACACCATTAGTAATCAAACAGTCATCTATTTATATGTAATAAGATGAGTTCAAATAAAGGTAAGCATTACAAACAACTAAGGCACACATTGATGAACTAATGGATGCAATCGGCTTTAAGCACTAACCTA
The DNA here is from genome assembly GCF_021521415.1 of Bidens hawaiensis. Taxonomy (NCBI): domain Eukaryota; kingdom Viridiplantae; phylum Streptophyta; class Magnoliopsida; order Asterales; family Asteraceae; genus Bidens; species Bidens hawaiensis. Next base: position 13,279 of record NW_027492593.1, read on the forward strand.
AATGAACTAACGATGAAATTAGCTTCTCATACGCATCAATAAACCTAAATCGTATGCAAACTAAAACGATGAACTAACACAAAGCACAAATTGAAATTCTAAAATCAAGAACTATCTGCAGATCCAAACTACAAGTGATTTGATTAAGCTATTTCTAATTTTATAGTTTACATGCACCTTACTAAACTTTAAAGAAGCATTCATATGTTAATGAATACACTAAGTGATTTATCTTTTTGAGTGCACTTAATGATCTCTATAATCAATATATAAAATACATAAAAGTTTCAAATAAAAAGCGAATTAAAGGGGAGGCAAAAACTCACACAAGACTATTATCAAACACATGGTGTGCATGTATAATGTGTTCATTATTCAAATCTCACTTGATAACACAAACACAGTGTATGATAAACAGAATATAAGCACTAATTTAGAGGTCTTATTATTTTAAAGTAGTGAAAACACATAACAAATCAACATGAATAAATCTTGATTGCTAGTTAAATTAACAAATTAGTAGCGATAAACAGTATGTGAGCCCTAAATTAGTTTTAAGTTGTTCCGATAAGAAATCCATAAACAGTGGATGATAAACAGAATTTGAGCCCTAATTTTGAGTTCTTAAAACACATGAAATCAGAATACATATTTTTTAGTAAACCTAATTTTGAGCAATAATTTGATCCCTAATCGTGAACGAATCTCAATTGATAATTAGGTTTAGAAATTAGCATACCTCGATTCCATTTATCAACCACTAGGCGGTTACGGTTGCTGATGGTGACCGAGATTAGTCTAAGAAGATGAAAGTTGCCGGAAACCATAGCGATGGATAGATGGCGAGGGATTAAGGGTTTGTGAAATCAGTCCGTTCAAAAGTGTGGCCACGTGCTCCTATATACACGGTGTGATTAAAACAATGGAGAACAAATAGGTTAATCCAATTTAATTATCCATACATAATAAGTTATTTCTACCGTTAAGATGGTCGCAAATCAAAACTACTATTTGTAAAAACTCCGATCGCCTATCCCCGTTTGCAAAAACTTCGATTGTCTTTCCATCGGTTGCAAAAACTCCGACCACCTATCCCTAGGTTGCAAAAAATCCGACCGTCTATCCATTGGTTGCAAAAAATCCGACCTTCAATCCATCGATTGCAAAAATTCCAACCGCTTTGCTACCGAAAGTAAGCGGTTTCAAAAACTTCGGCCACTTAGCAACCGTGTCAAGTAACTACGCTTGTCGGTACAAATTTGCTAACTCGGTCGCTAAAACTGCTACCGTTTTAGTCGGTAGCAAATTTTGGTTGCAATTGCTCAATTTTCTAGTAGTGTGCAAGACGGAGCTAAGCCGCTGATTAAAAACAAAACTTCCTGATGTTGAAGCCCTTAGTGTTACGCGATGGGGTGAATATAGGTCCATCAGGATACATGATGGACCAAAAAGGAATCCCGACTACTCTGTCCATCGGGATAAGCGATGGCGTGAGTTGAGGCCGTCCTGTATCGCGATGGTGCAGTAAATCGAGAAATAATTGGGTTTTGACATGTATCTCTTATTTGACGAACCCTATGCAGTTATCATCGCTTCCAGCAGCTTCCAGAGCCTATTGATGAAACTAGAGCTCTCCATCACTACCATATTATTTCTAATGGCTTTTCTCTTAAATATTGAAGATTTACGAAGACAATAAGCGGCTAATCCCCTCGAATTATTCCAGGTCGGGGTGTAGAGCATTGTAGCATTTCATTATTTTTCTCATGTTTATAACTGAACTATTGTAATTATTGATTGATAATCTATGAACGCTGATGTTTGGTATTGTTGAGCATCAGTCGGTTTAGGTTTACTTCTATCTAGAAGATTAGTGTGTCAATTGTTGTGATACGTGTTTCATATTGCTGATAAGTTTAAGTTTGATAAAGCATTCATTTGTCCTTGATTGAGTCATACTAGCAACGAACCTTTGGTTACCAGTATTGTATGTTTACATTTGTTGATGCCTAAGATTGGAGTATTTAGTAAACCAGATTTGGGTATCGATAATCAATTTGTTAAATGACATGAGATTTTTATTTAGTTACATGCTTGAACCTTAGGTGTCATTTTTTTTAATTGAATTGTTTACAACTAGTAAGTATTTTGCTAATTTTAAATCAAGCATTGGTAGTGTGATCCACACTCCAAAATACTACTTCATAAATTAATAAGCTTCATAATGTTTAAAAACGTTTGCATGGAACATCGACTACTTGCTCCCCTTGGTTCGACACCTTATTTACCCATAATAGTATAGGTATTTAAGACTTAATAACTTTATATTTTATTAGACCACAAAATCTAGACCATGAGACATACTCGTAAAATCCTTACATACCAAAATCTAGTCAATTTTACTGATCGATGACACGTAGGTAAACCTTCATCCGCTCATCCTATATTCAACTAATTCCGCCTCTCTTATGAGCAATCAAACGCTTCAGCATACGAGACCACAAACTTAAAGTTCAGCCTTTCCTCATCTCTCTAAAATCACCCATCAAAATAGGGATGAGCAATTTCGGTATTGGTACCGAATCGGTACCAAAGTTTTGAGTTTTCCGATATTTGCTTAATTTTACCATAAATACTGATATCGTACCGGCACAAAAAATTTGCAATTTTAGGGATCCGGATTTACGGTACCGAGCTCATCCCTGCACCAAAATGCACATACCACTAACCAAACGTTTCTTTTGTAGCAAATCCTTCTACAGGAACGACTCTTGGGAAGATCAGCATGTTATCCGTAAAGTAGCTTTTATCCGTTGAGCGATGTTGCGGTCAGACTCTATTATTGATTTCTGACCACATTCTACATAGGACCCTCCTATCTTTTTTTTTTCTCCAAGCTCACGTTATGGAAGAAGTAGAATAAAGAGCCGAGAACAGGCTATAAACTAACGGGTTGTTGGAGGCCTGGATATTAAAATATTTAATCTTACTCCTGTCGCCTTAATGACCCAGTGATAATCATATATATCCTATGTTTATACATAACTAGTGTTTTTCCGGCGCGTTGTGCCGAGCAGGTCGGTAAAACCCAAACGTTGTTGGTCTCAAGTGTTGATGTGATAAGTCGACGCGAATTCAATCGGTCGGTCTCGGTTACGTCCGTTATTATACCGTAACTAAGACAAAAAAATAAAACAAAGAAATTATAACAATTGGGGTCCACAAATGGTGCGACGTCAGTCGGTAAAACTCGATCAAAGGTAACTACCTGACCGTTATCGATTCCCGGCGGTAAGTCTATGTGAATTCAATCAGTTTTCGCCATGTTCGATACGGTACCGGAACTAAAAAAGAAAAGGAAATCAACATATGGTCATTTTCGTTATGGAACTGGAGCTAAACCGAAACACGTGAATTCGTTTAGTTTCCATCACGTTTCATAACTAAAACCAAATAATAATAAAAAACACGAAAACAAATTAATTAACATTCAGTCGGTTTCTTTACGTTCATTACGGACCGAACTAAAACAAAAAAATATCACCAATATGGTGCCGCAAACTGACCCAATAAAGGCTTTGTGGCACCAAACTTTGAAATTATTATATATAATAATAATAACCCACCCGAGCGATCTCCCCACCGCATCGCCCCTCTCAAAATCGAAAATTTTCTTAACCCATATAACAAATTAGATTAAATTGTCCATGCATTCTTATATTTCAGCGCTAAAATAGTATTTCTAATATTTTAAGTTTAGATTAGATATATATAATATTTACAAAATTCATTAATTATAAAATCCATCCACGCATTCTTATATTTCAGCGGCGGACCTATATATGTGGGATAGGAGGCAATTTTGAGTTTTCGGGACCGGTACAGTACCGATATTTCTTGAATTTTATTTTAAATACCAGTACCGTCCGGTAACAAAAATTTACAATATTCGGGATCAAAATTTTTGGTACCGATACGGTACCGAGCTCATCACTACACCAAAATGCGCATCACACTAACCAAGTGTTTCTTTTGTAACAGATCCTCCTACAGTCGACTCTTGGGGAAGATCAGCCTGTTATCCGTAAAGTAACTTTTATCCGTTGAGCGACGTTTTGGTCAGACTCTATTATGGATTTCTGACCACTTCTCCATAGGACCCTCCTATATCTTTCTTCTCCGAGCTCACGTTATGGAAGAAGAAGAAGAAACAGCCAAGAAAAGGGCATCACTGACGGTTTGTTGGAGGCCTAGATATTAAAAAATTTAATCTTCCTTATGACGCCTTAATGACCCAGTGACAATCGTATATCTCCTATGTTTATACACCCAAACGCATAATAACCCACCCGCGCGATTTCCCCACTGCATCCCCCCCCTCAAAATTGAAAGTTGTCCTACACCATATAACAAATTAGATAAATATGTCTAGTAGTATTTCAAATATTTTAAGTTCAGATTAGATATTTTAGTTTTGGTTAATCCCTCTCCTCGCCTCAAATATATATATATATATATATATACTAGTTTTTATCCCCCGTATTACGGGGGTTGTTTTATATTATTTGTTCTAATATTTATTCATTTTTTGAATTTATATTTTTTTATTGTATGAAAGTTAATAATATATTTATGGTTTGATGATAAATTGTTTCACAAATAAATGAGATGTAATAACCCGATTTAAAAGCTATATGGTTTTGATAAAACCTAAGACCCGTTTATTTCCTTTACTATAAAATTGGTTTTTTAATTTTAAATAATATTTATGAAAGTTAATAATATACTTATGTTTTAATGAGACCCAAGATCCGTTTATTTTTTATTTTTTACTATAAAATTGGTTTTTTAATTTAAATAATATATATATATTTTTTAAAGTAAATAAGATATTAATTTTTAGTATATCCTATTTTATAAAATTTTTACATCAATAATTTGGTGAGAATACTTTTTAATTTGATGAGATGTTCTAACCCGTTTAAGGAATATCTGGGTTTGGTAAAACCCATACCTATGAATTCGGGTCAAATGCATGAGAAACCTCCATTTAAAAATCAAGCAAATCTGGTGCCTCCAGAAAAAGGGGGAGCGATCTCATCGCGACACGTAAGATTTTTATGTTTTCGTTTATATATATTTTAGATACTAGCTTTTATCCCGTATTACGGGATTATTTTATATTATTTGTTTCTAATATTTATAATATATTATGGATTTTAATTTTATATATATATATATATATATATATATATATATATATATATATATATATATATATATATATCGTGGAGTCATGGTTCCGCCAATGTCTTGTTTCACACCAATTCATACGTATGAGTCATTATGACTACCCGAAGTCGTATTCCCAATAAATAAATTTTGATTTGACAAAATGTCAAGTCCTAAGTAATGACTTGCCCGGCAAAGCTTGAGAACTTCACATGAAAATTCTATGAAAAGTTGAGTTGATAGCTACCTTTACATGCAAGAATTGAATTGTCTTGAGGTCAACAAAAATAGAGGACTTCCATGTTTTATTTATTTATTTATTTTTTATAGTAAAGTGTCATTTTAGTCTTTGTGATTTGGCAAATAATGCAAATTGAATCAAAAAAGTTTATTTCTTGTATATGGATCCTCCACGTTTCCAAGTTCTTGCCAATTACATCCAAATCACTAACCATGTTAAATTTAATCGTTAAGTCAAGGGTATACATGTCTTTTCACTATTTCTTTATTATAATACTAATATATTTCAGTGAACTGCGGTTTTCGTCTTTGTGTTTGTCCAATTATTCGGTTTTTGTCCAATAGTTTCAAGTTTTCAATTTTCGTCCTTGAAGTTTCATTTCACTTACAATTAAACCCAAATTTATTAACCTCTTTAAGTCTGATCGTTAACCCATTTGCGTGCCTCTCACGTGTAGACCAGTTTTATTGTTTTTCTCCCCAAATAAACCTCAGTCCTATTTCGCAAGATTCCTCACATGAGTGGCTAGGGTGTATTTGGGGAAAAGGAAAAAAGAAGGAACAAAACTGCCCCTCACGTGAAGGGCACACTGATGGGTTTGACGACCAGACTTAACAGAATTAGAGAATTAGGGCTTAATTGTAAGTGAACTGAAACCATAGGGAAGAAAATTGCAAATTTGAAACTACTGGACTAAAATTGCAGATTTGGACAAACCAAAGGGACGAAAACCGCAGTTAGCTGAAATAAGTATTATAATAAAGAAAGTGTGAAAAAACATGTCTACTCCTGACTTAACAATTAAATTTAACGGGGTTAGTGATTTGGATGTAATTGGCAAGAACTGGGAAACGTGGAGGGTCCATATGCAAAAAAAAAACTTTCTAAACTAAATTCACATTATTTGTCAAACCACAAAGACAAAAATGACGCTTTACTCTTTTTTTTTAATAACTAATGCTCCTAATACTCATAATCATGTAAGGAGTATTGATAATATTCCTTATTTCTGGACTAGAACATTTGAACTTCTCTTTGAGAAAACTCATATATGATCAATAGGGGAAATTTAACATAAAAATAAAATTAATATGTTAATTGTGAGAATCAAGTAGAGTAATTATATATACAATTAGAGTAATTATGTAATTAAATCATAGTGTACTCTATGATAAATTACATAATTACTTTACTTCTATATATAATTACTCTACTTGATAGCACGTTAATTTCATTTATATTTGATCGAAACCTAAGATCAACATACATCATCACTATTTTAGGGTAAAGTTAAAATATAAAGAAAGACAAAAATGAGAAGTGTGAGAAGGATTTGTGGCCACACAAAAAACCTTTCAAAAAAAATTTAAAAAAATAATTAAAAAATCATAACTTAAAATATAAATAAAAAAACAGAAAAAATTAAAAAACCAAAATGTTTCCCCTTCATTCCTGTTAAAAAACAGACGAAAAGACACGATGTCGAGAAAAAAAATGCAATGCCAAAAATGAACAAACAACACAATAATAAATTAAAAAAAGACATAATATGTCGAAAATCTAACACAATGCCGAACAAAATATAACACTAGCTATGTTAATTAATATAACACAATATCAAGAAAAAAATACACAATGTCAAGAAAAAAGACATAATCAATGACGAAAATAAACACAAAACATGATAAATAAAGACACAACGATGTTTTTTCCTCAACATTATGTCTTTTTTTAAGAACGAGGAAGACGGTGAAAACATTTTTGCGTTTTTACAATTTTCATTTTATATTTAATTTTGAGTTATAATTTTTTTATTATTGTTCAATATTTTTTTTGAGTTTTTTTTTTTTCTGTAAATCTTTCTCTTTCTTCACATTTTTGTCCCCCTTTTTAAAATAACTTCGACTCCACTATTTTATATTAATTATAATGAAAGCAAACCAAAGTATTGTCATACACCAGGATAACCTCTTGATTATCTAACCTTATACATAATACTAAAATAAGTATTAACTATAGTACTCCGTAACAAAATAATGATGTAAAAATAGAAACACTCCAATTCATACAAAATATGGAGTAGTTTCCTACATATAAAGAATGGCATCATTGTTTAAACAAAGAAAACCAAATTGCCAATTAATTATTGTCCAAATTCATGAGTATCCTTTCCCTTAAACTCATCTTCATCTTCCTCTCTTTACAATGGAAAACTTCAACATCACAAACATGGATCAAAGCCGGTTATTGGTACACTGGTAGCATAGACCCGGTGCCCAACATAAACTCCGCTCTTTTCACTCACCTCACATGTGCTTTCGCATACATCAACTCGTCAACCCACGAGCTGGTTTTAATAGCATCAGATGAGCCATATATATCGTCATTTTCATCCTCGGTTAGAAAAGGCAACCCATCGGTTAAACCACTTTCGTCAATATGTACACAAAATGGTAAGTATTGAAACGATGGGAATTCATCCAACCTTTTATTAATGACTCAAACCCCTGCTTATCGAAAGACTTTCATCAAGTCTTCAATAAAAATGGCTCGGGCTTATGGGTTTGAAGGGCTTGATCTTTATGTTGCAACTTTGTTAAATACAAAGGGAAACATGACCAGCTTAGGAAACTTATTTAACGAGTGGCGAGTTGCGATGGATCAAGAAAAATTGATCTTGACTTTGGGAGGTCACTACTCACCTGATTTTGACTCAGTAAGTTATCCGGTTGATTCAGTGAGCAAGAATTTTGATTGGGTGCATGTTCGATCATACGACTATCATACACCTATGAACGATGATCTCACCGGGGCCCACTCAGCCCTATATGATCCATCTAGCCATATTAATACTGATTATGGTATCAATGAATGGATCAAAAGCGGATTACCGGCTAGCAAGCTAGTGTTGGGCCTTGCATACCATGGCTATGCATGGACTCTTGTGGACGCTAAAGATAACCGCATTGGTTCACCAGCTAAAGGTCTGGCTATTACAAGAGATGGGTCTTTCAGCTATGATTTTATCAGGAAGTACATGAGAAGTTACAAGACTAATTCGGTGTATAATTTGACATATGTGATAACTTATTGTGCGATTGATTCGTTTTGGATTGGGTTTGATGATGTAGAGGCTATTAAAAATAAAGTTTCTTATGCAAAGAAGAAGGGGCTTCGTGGTTATAATGTATGGCAGCTCCCAAATGATCACAACTGGGAACTCTCAAAAGCTGCAGGTAAGTACAAATTAGATGAGATGACAAATTAAACATATACTTTTGGTATGGGTCATGTAGTGGCGCTGATAGCCGAAAGACAAGGGTACATGCACCAATCAGTCAGTATCCTGATGATTGAGTGTTATGTGTCTTATGTTTAAGATTTGATGCAAAACTAATATCGAGCCGGGGTTTCACTGGAAGCAGCCTCTCTATCTCTATGTGATAGAGGTAAGACTGTCTACATTTTACCCTCGTCAAACCCTACCATAACTTTGCTATAGATGGGATATACTGCTTACGATAATGATAATTTTAGTGTAGGTCAATATTGCCATAGTGGTCTGATTGAAGATGATCACTTTTTTCTAATCTTTTAAATCTATTTTACTCTGGTCAATTATTTACAATAATAATATAGGTAAAACATATTAAATTTTTATGCAATTTACCCTTTACCATATCATTAAATTTTCATTCAAACAATTAACTTAGTAGATTGAATGTACAAATATTTAGTTATAGGCTGCTGTATAAAGTTGAGTTTGAAAATCTGAATTTGACTGCCTAATTATGATAGTAAATTCGTAAATAAACGTGTATATTACTCAAATCAAAAGATTCATGAGTTTTACATAGAAAATTAAATAAATCAGAACTTGTAAATTTGGAGTAACCGTGATGTCACACCCCAACCTAAGGAGGAAACGTCGGGGCACGAACAATTGGTTCACAACTGACAAGATACTATCATGCAATTTAAAAAACTGACAATATCTATTTAATAAATTTTAAATAACCAAATATCCAAAAATCATCCAAGTACATCAACTTTTAAGAAATGATAAAAGAAATCCTAAATTAAAAAAAGAAAGCAGATTGTCTTGTAATAACTTTTAAGAACTTAAAGACATCTCTATCTTTTTCTTCACCTTGATAATCAAGCCAACCGAAAACCTGTGAATACGTAAAAAATACATATATTTGTCAACACGAGGTTGAGTGAGAAAATCAGCAGTTTTTTAATACACACCATGAGCAAATAAAGGTTTTCGGTAAAACCATTGCCTAGCAAATCGGGATTTGGCTACTACGACGGTCGTATGATCATACTCTATGTGATTATGATGAACCTCTCTGAATGCAATCAAATAAAACAAATAGATATATAAAAATTAGGCATTTAATTGTTACACACAAAAAGATTCACAGTTTGTTAATGAGAATACTAGATATTAGGTAAATAATTTATTGTACCTTATCAAATGAACGAAAGGGACAAAGTGATGATAGAGAATGAAACGTTCAAGCTCTTTGAGATTTACCAACGAGGATTTCTTGGTAAGAACGATAAGAGGAATTAAATATGAACTCCATAGGACTTACAATGGATTCGGATTTCGACGATGTTCGAGTAAGACGTTTATTATTTGAACTATTATTTTATATTATTGTAATTACTTTTATTAATTGAAATATCCTGATATAAGATAAATATAACATATATAAGATAATTTAAAAAATAAATTTAATATACTTATAATAAAAACTACTTAGGTAAATATAATACAAATATTACTATTTAACTAAATAACTACAATATATATGATATATTTATATGTATGATAATATTAAGTTAAATATTTAAATATCTAACGAACGTTTGCTTAATAAAACTGATAAAAACACGTTTAACACGTTTATTTTATTTATTTTGACCTTTATTTAAGACATATTATACACACACACACATATATGTATATATATATATCGTTTTAACAAAAAAAATGGAAAACGTCAATATGCCGGCTTAATCAAAATATTATTTATTCATCATTAATATTAATTACATTTATTTTAATAATTAAAAAAAGGATCAAATTAACCAAAAACAAAACGGGCTAACCCGCGCCCCAGTCGTTTCACCAGGACTTGCACCAGCCAAGTGGTCTGGTGTCTAACTCTGTTATAGGTTAGAACTAATAAGATTTATATAATAACCCAGATTATCCCGAACCCTATAAACCCTAGAATTTGCAATCGACATAACCGATAGTCGACTGACCCAATTAGCTTAGGGTTTATGTTTACTGGTTAAAAACGAAACTAATTCACACCTTAACTGCTTTAACCGTTTAATTAAGTAGTATATGACAAACCATTGGCCCCTAATTGAACTCGAATAGGAATCACAAGAGGTTATAATGCAATTAGACTAGGGTTTGAGTTCATGAGGATTGCTGGAAGGTTTCCACTCGTTTAACTGAGTTATTACCAAGCCTAAATAGTGTAATAACGAGTTGACAATGTCGGTTTGTTATTCTGATAAACTAAATCAATTGGTGATCTCAATTCCTAATTAACGCGTAGGTGTAGGTCGAAATAGGTATTTAACGATTTGCCAAAATCAATTTTGATTATATTACGAGAATTAAGGAACAAGAAATCCGGGGGGGGGGGGGGTTGTTACGGAGACGAGGTGATATAATATTTTTTGCAAACTAGTCCATGATAAATGAGTGAGATACATATTTGGTTTAGAGTTAATTAAAGGGTTATTTTTGCAACAAACCCAAAGTTAATTACCATTTAATTCATAATATTCGTTTAATAAATAAATCAAGTAACTTGTCGACATAAAACATACTAATAAATGCAAGATTTTATTGCTTGGATTACCCGGATACGGGTCGGGTCAGGTAACAGATAAATGCACAAAATAAATATAAAAGAAACAAAATGTTACACGTGAGTTCAAAATCAAGGCTCCAGTTGATGGAATTTGGTTTGTTTCATCATATAGCTCGTTAAGACATTCTTGTACCTTAATTATGACCTGTTAATTCAAGATATGATGCAAGTTGTCATTTTTAAATTGGGTCATATTCTAGCCATATGGTGCAAGACATTCGTTAAGACAATAACACCTTCCCGATGTGAAAAGATAAGACGGCCACCGCCTATCTTTTTCAATCATTACCCGAAGATTTGGTGTTGCAAGTTGCAAAGTGCGAAAGAAATATGCGACACGTTGAAAACTAGACACGTAGGAGTAGACCGCGTGCAAAAGGCACGGTTACAAACCTTTAAATCCGAATTCGAATTGTTGCAAATGAAAGAAGATGAATCTATTGATTCATTCACCGCTAAGTTGAACGCCATAGTTTCTAGAGCAAATGGTTTAGGATCAACTTTTGATGAATCAACCCTAGTACGTAAGTTACTTAACTCCGTGCCCGAAAGGTTCATCCAAATAGTAGCATCAATAGAACAGTACTCAAATTTAGATGAAATGACGTTAGACGAAACCATCGGAAGACTTAAAACTTTCGAGGAACGAATCAAGTCAAAGAAAGGAAGTCTAGTTGAAAATCAGGATAAGTTGATGTTCACACGGCATGACGGTAATCATGGCCGTGGACAATCAAATGCGAGACGAGGAAGTTGGAGGTTCAATTCACGAGCCCGAGGCCGTGGACGGTTTAAACCATCATCATCCCGGGAATATTACACTCAAGATCCGTCCAAAGATTCTAACCAAAATAGAAAGAAGTTCACTAGTGACATGAGTAAGGTTAGATGTTACAAATGTAGCAAACTTGGACATTATTCTTCAAATTGCCCTCAAAAGGATCATGCACAAGATCATGCCAATCTAGTGCAAGAGGACGAAGAGCCAACCCTTTTAATGGAAATCCGTGAAGACCGTATTGATACTCAAGTAGTTTTCTTAAACGAAAAGGAGATCAAGCCCAGTAACTATAGGTTAACTGATGAAATCATGTGGTATCTCGACAATGGTGCAAGTAACCATATGACCGGTTCGCGAGAACATTTCACTGAATTAGATGAGAAGATCAGTGGGAATGTTCGTTTTGGTGATGGTTCGTATGTAGAAATTAAAGGCATGGGCTCAATATTGCTAGAATGTAAAAACAGGGAGCAAAGAGTTATTACCAATGTTTATTACATTCCCAGTCTTAAAAGCAATATTTTGAGTCCAGGGCAACTAACAGAGATCAGATGTAAAGTCGTTATAGAATACAATCAGTTACGTTTGTATGACATAAAGGAAACACTTCTCATGAAAGTCGAACGTTCGAATAATAGACTTTACAAAGTTAATTTGAAGATTGGCACGCCCATCTCACTGTTAGCAAGTTTGCAAGATAATGCATGGCTATAGCACGCACGACTTTGTCATATGAGCTTTAACACGATTAAAGACATGACACGGAAGAATTTAGTTAGAGGAGTCCCGCGGATTTCACACTCCTCACAAGTCTGCGATGCATGTTTGCTTGGAAAGCATAGTAGATCTCCATTTCCAAGGCAAGCAAGATCAAGAGCAACTAAACCGTTAGATTTAGTTTCAGGAGATCTTTGTGGTCCTATCTCGCCATCAACTCATTTAGGAAAGAAGTATATTTTCTTATTAGTCGACGATTGTACAAGGTACATGTGGGTATACTTTCTCGAATAAAAAGATCAAGCGTTTGAGGCGTTTAAGGAATTTAAGTTGATGATAGGAATAGAGTTAGAAACCAAATTGAAGATGTTTAGAACTGATAGAGGTAGAGAATTCACGTCCAAAGATTTCTCCAAGTTCTGTAAAGAAAATGGAATAGCAAGACAACTTACTGCACCATACTCCCCGCAACAGAATGGCATAGTAGAACGAAGAAATAGAACAATACTATCTGCTACAAGGAGTATGATAAAGGCAAGTTATATGCCTCGAATATTTTGGGCAGAAGCAGTAAGACATGCTGTCTACATCCTAAACCGAACACCGACCAGAGATTTAGTTAATAGCACACCTTTTGAAGCGCTTAAAGGTGATAAGCCAAATCTAAAGTATCTTAAAGTCTTTGGTTGTAAGGCATATGCAAAAGTGTTACTACCACACTTAAAGAAGTTGGATGATAGAAGCACTGAAATGATTTATTTAGGTAGTGAACAAGGATCAAAAGCCTATAGACTATTTGATCCTAGAACAAATAGAATTTGTGTTGGTTGGGATGTATACTTTAAGGAAAAGGAGTTTTGGAACTGGAAGGAGGAAGATGAGAGTTTTAATCAGAAAGGAAACGAATGGACAGAATTTACAGTTGACGAAGTTCCAACATCTGTTCCACCCATCAATGTTGAACCTGAGTTTGAACAAACTGAAAATCAAACTCATGAAGATGAAGAACCACTCTCACCCGTTAATCCACCAAATTCACCCGTCACTCCACAATCATACACCCACGAACCAAACTCTGAAACATCTGCAAGCTCCTCTAGACCTTATGATCATACACCGGTACGCTATCAAAGTTTAGAAGATATTTATGCTCGAGCACCAGAAATAATCTTAGATTATAATGAATTGTTACTAGTTGAAGAAGAACCTAGAACGTATAAGGAGGCAGCAGAAGATGAAAAATGGATTGAAGCTATGAAAGTTGAATTAGATTCAATCAATAGGAACAAGACTTGGATCTTGACCGATTTACCCAAGGATCATAAAGCAATAGGTTTGAAATGGGTATTCAAGACCAAGAGAAACGCAAGTGGAAATATAATAAAACACAAGGCACGTTTAGTAGCAAAAGGTTATGTACAACAACATGGGATAGATTTTGAAGAAGTCTTTGACCTAGTAGCACGAATAGAAACTGTACGTTTAATCTTAGCCTTAGCTGCTTATAAAAAATTGGAAGTACACCATCTAGATGTAAAATCAGCTTTTTTACATGGAGAATTAAAGGAAGAAGTGTATGTTTCTCAACCCGAAGGCTTTGTGAAACTACAAGACAAAGGGAAAGTTTACAAACTTTCTAAAGCTTTGTATGGACTATGACAAGCACCACGTACATGGAATGTAAAGTTAGACAACACATTGAAGTCACTTGGATTTCAAAAGTGTTCATTAGAGCAAGCAGTCTATATCAAGGCAAGTTCAAACTCTAATTTGATAGTTGGAGTTTATGTTGATGATTTGATTGTCACCGGATCACCGAAGAAAGAAATTGACAAGTTCAAATCACAAATGGAAGGAAAATTCGAAATGAGCGACTTAGGTTTATTAGTATTACTTAGGTATAGAAGTCACCCAATCAGGGGGGTGTTATCTCAATCAGACAAACTGGTTATGTGAACAAGATTCTCAACGACTCAGAAATGCTAGAAAGCAATGATACAAAGACAACAATGGATCCAGGACTTAGACTAACAAAAGTTGAAGGTGGAGAACTGGTTGATCCCACCAAGTACAGAAGTCTAATAGGATGTCTAAGATATCTCCTTCACACGAGACCAGATTTAAGTTATTCTGTAGGATTACTTAGTCGTTTCATGCAAGAACCAAAGGAGCATCATCTCAAAGCAATCAAGCAAGTTATTCGTTATATCAAAGGAACAAAAGATTATGGTATAACTTATCAAAGCAATGGAGGATGCAAGTTAATTGGTTATAGTGATAGTAGCTATGGAGTTAACACTGAAGAAGGGAAAGGCACAACAGGAATAGTATTCTACTTTGGAAACTCTCCTGTCAGTTGGTGCACTCAAAAGCAACCTACCGTAGCATTATCATCATGCGAGTCAGAATTCATGGCTGCAACCGCAACAGCATGCCAAGCATTATGGTTAAAGAGACTGCTCAACGCTTTAACCGGATGGAAAGAAGAAAAGGTCACATTGTTGGTTGATAACTGATTAGCAATAGCCTTAATGAAGAATCCCGTGTTTCATGGTAGAAGCAAGCACATCGATATACGTTATCACTTCATACGTGAATGCATCGAAAATGAACAAATAACCGTGGAACATATTGCGGAACATATTGCTGGAGAATCACAGAAGGCTGACATCTTAAAATAGGCGCTACCAAGGATCAAGTCCATCACAATGAGGGAACTACTCGGCGTCAAAGACCTGCTTCAAGTTGATCGTGATTAAGGGGGTGATTGTTGGAAATAATCACTCACAACCGAAAGGACATTTTAGTCATTTATGTTTATTTGTATTTTAGTTTAGTTATGTTAATTGTAAATAAGTACAAGGGTCAAACTGTCATTAGTTTAAAGTTGTATGTATGTATCGTGTCTATATAAACGATGTCTGTATCATTCTGATGTAACGAACCCACAAATTATCAATATCAGAATTCATTGTTTGATGAATTCCTTTGTGATTATCGATCCTATATATCAATATTTGTCAAGATTGCCTTTGTCTTGGTCCACGTAGGAGCTCACTAACTTCGATGCTCCGTATAGTTTGTAACCCACACAAACGTTCAATGATAATAAAGCACATATCTTAAGTCTTAACAAGCTTTGTGTAATATGAGGACATGCATTGTTGGTAATTAACCAAGTCGCATTCATCCCAAGTATCTCATTATGGTGTATGGGATTAAGGGGCTATATGGTAGTTGGCCATAAGTAAAGTTGTTTGCCATAAGTGAAAGTGGTCGGACACAAATGTATGGTGATTTGACATAAACTTCAATTAGACATTGATGATTGTAGTTGGTACGTTGGCTAACTAGTATAGATACATCTAACAAGTTAGAGTTAGATATTACTAAAGTTATTGTAATCAGTTTTGAGTTATTTTATGGTTATAATAAAAGTTGGTTATACATATATTGTTCGCTAATTATCATTTATCAGTCTTGATGCATCATCTCTTCTATCCATGATGATAAACAAAGAAAGGTACTTTTATAAGTGAATGTACTTATGATAAAATCTTTGCAGCACTAGAAGATAATTGTGGCCACCACAAGCGATTATTTACGATTACTTTCTGCACAATTGCTTCTGTTATCCTGCTACTAGGCTGCACAATCTGTTACAAGAGAAAAAGGATCATATCAAAAGGTAGACTTTTTACCATTCAAATTTACTTGCCAATTTCCACCACTCTTAGAAAAATAAAGGTTAACCGCTATAAGTACGGACCAAATGTGCATCTAAGGATAACAAGTTCGGTTTGCTTTAATAGCGAAACAGGTGAAGATTATGATAATGACAATGATCAACAGAGGCAAATCATCATATCATAATCAGCAAGTAATTAGCTTTGCAGACATAAGAGACGCCACAAATAGCTTCTCGGAAGAAAATAAGCTTGGTGAAGGGGGGTATGGACCGGTTTACAAGGTACTTAGTTTTTTTGTTTACAATTAAGTACCAAATTATTCATAGTCAACTATCATTGAAATTGTATCTGCACCAAAAATAACTTAAGTGTTAGTCTATAAAATGGGCACATTAGACTTGTTTGATGACATGAGAGGGAAGTATTGGGGTGTTTGGGGGGGGGGGGGGCAGTAAAATTGAAAAATCAACATCTTGATCGAGATGAAAATGTCGAAGGCAGTATATGTATGCTATCCGCTAGATGATTATAAGTTCTAGAGAATATAATCAAAGTGATTTTAAGTGTGATATACTTCTATCGTTATATCAAAACAATTTCAGGCATATTTGTACTTGTATATCTACCTAGACATGTCTAATTCTAAATATTTACATTCTATAATCGAATAATAACACATACACGAATGATAAAGCATATGTGAATCTATATGCAACATAGTGTTGCGTGTCATATAATCTGTGGGAATAACTCTTATGCACAAGTAAAAGTAGTTCACAACTCCCAGTTACATATCTCACTACTTAATGATGAGTAATTTTTTATATATGTAAAACAAACTAAAAAAAATTATACTTTCATGATTTAGGTTAAATTTATATATTAACCAATATAGTTCATGGGATTATGATGATTTCGATAATAAAATTCCATGTTTATATCAGCGTATTCTCTGATCTTATTGTGGTCCTTGTGGATCACTTGCAGGGAACATTATCAAATGGACAAGAAATAGCAGTAAAAAGACTTTCACATAGTTCTAAACAAGGAATTGAGGAGTTCAAAACTGAGGTTACATTTGCAACAAAACTACAACATGTGAATCTAGTAAAACTCTTGGGGTTCTGCACTGAAAGGGAAGAAAAGATGCTTGTCTATGAATATATGCCAAATAAAAGCTTAAACTTCTACATCTATGGTGAGAAATTTTCTAAATTCCATATTTAAACTATTATACGAACCCACCTCTTGGTTTACTTCTAATATTTTTAACTAATGATACATGATTACTTGTGTAGATCCATACAGAAGGTCGACGTTGAACTGGGAGAAATGGGTTGAAATTATTGATGGGATAATCCAAGGGCTTTTGTATATCCAAGAATACTCAAGGCTAATAATAGTTCATAGAGACTTGAAAGCAAGCAACATTTTACTTGATGCTGATATGAAGCCTAAAATATCAGATTTTGGTATTGCAAAAAGCTTCCAGAACAATGAAGTTGAGGCAAACACTGGCCGGATTGTTGGAACCTAGTAAGTGTCCTCAAAAGATGTATTTTTAGTCCACATAATTTTCAGTATTAATATATACTAATTATTTAGACGATTAACAGATTAACTATTCTTTTGGTGCAATGTAGCGGATGTGTTCCACCTGAGTATGTAAAGAAAGGTTTATACTCTCGAAAATATGATGTTTATAGCTTCGGGGTACTCCTACTGCAAACCATAAGCGGGAAGAAGAACTACAACATCTATGGACCACATCAAAATCTAAATCTCCTCGAATATGTAAGTTGTTCATTTTATTTTTCTAATAACTAACAAGTGAGTTCCACTGTTAGAAACATGCGATAAAATCTGGAAGAAAGAAAATAACATAAGGTTGTTTTGTGGAATATGTTTAAAGTTTTACAAAATGTGTATTACCCTTTATTTCACATTAACACGATCAGAACCAAATACAATTGTTCCTAGGTTCCTTAATTATGAACAAAATTTATTTCATTTCCTCCAGCGATTAGCAAGATGTAAGTTGATTGTGGAATATTTTGAACTATTTGACCCTCTGAAGTCTGAATTCCGTCACTTATGTACAGGATTGGCTTTACTACAATAGGTCTTAAAAGACTAGAGAAATAATCACTAGAAATCATTGGCATATATGTATGCCAAGTGGGCTAGCCCACATTGGCATATATGTATATTAATTAACTATATTTAGTAGTGTAACATATGATGTTATAATATTTAAAAATGATCTGCACAACTTGTTTGTCTTTGGTGATTGACCATGAACAATTTCAGGCATATGTTCTTTGGAAAGAAGGCAAAGGAATGGAGTTCATAGATCCTTCATTGGATGATAAATTTACAACATATAAATTAACAAGATGCATGCAGGTGGCCCTGCTATGTGTTGAAGAAAAATGGACGCACAGGCCATCAATGTTGGAAGTTTCAGCCATGTTAAGGAATGATGAATATCAAAATCTGCCTATACCAAGAAGACCTGCTTTTTCAACTAATAAATATTATGAAGAAAAGAAAAATAAAACCAGTGGAAATTTCTGTTCTGTTAATATTGCAACCATTTCCCAACTTTTACCTCGTTAATCGATTATCATTGTGACTAGCAGACTAGCAGTGGTGGAATCAATGCATCTTTGACGAGTATAGAGCTTTTTACGCCTATTTTAACTTGGGGTTCCAACTCAAATTCTCATAAAAGTGATCGATATGGATCAACCACCCCCTCGATCGTGCCTATGTATGATTGGGGTGTAATCCTCATTAGAAAATTGGCAAAGCAAACAATCACAGAGTGTTGGATATGTTATACGTGTTCTTTGATTTCAGTTGTGTTATTAATTTTTATTAATTGTATCGGAAGACGGAAGTATTATATTATATGTTTCTTTCAGTTAACATTAATAGAGAAATTAAACAAAATTGGAACACACAAAAACGTTGAAGAACTTTATGTGAAAAAAAACACCTTAAGTATATGTTTGGCAAAGAGTTTTTAAGAGCTTAGCTACAAGCTTTTATAAAAAAGCTCATATTTTGGATTAGAACAGTGCACCATGCAAGCACTCAACTAGTTTTATTAAAAGCTCTAACTACTCTGCCAAACACTTAAATATTTCTAAAAAGCTACAACTATCAGCTTTCAGCCACCAGTTAGCAGCTTCTAGCTACATCTATCAGCTAGTTTTGCCAAACATACCCCTTGAGTGACTTTATAGTGGAACACTTGGAAACTTGGTTACCATTGTGTATAATACTCTTAAAGCATTAAATACCAAAATTAAAATTACTGACTTCAAGTTATAATTAGTGACCATTGATTCACATTGATAATAATGAGGGTCCAGGTTGTCCTGCTTTAGAGTTGTCTTGAGCTAAAAAGAGTATCAACTTGAGATTGTTCTTCCATTTACTCTATTCTTATGTTTATGTGTTTGCAATAAAAAAAGGAAGGTGTTTTTGGAGTTCGCATATGAATTTCATTTTCAAAGAATCTAGTTACCATAAGCAAACATGTCATATTCGCCCCCCTTGGCAAAGAAATTAGTGTTTAAATAATTAGTTCCTATTCTATGAGTTATATTTTATTTTCCGCACTTAAGTTTTATGTTAGAATCATCACCTCCGTATATGTGTTCAGTATATGATGAGCTCACATAGTTCAATCTACCTGACTTGTATGTCCTGTGAGATTAATATATACAGATTACCATCTACGTGTCTTTTCTAAGATGTATATGGCAAGTCTAAAGTGTATGTTCGATCACATATAAGTTTGAGTATTTACTATTTATTTATTTATTTTTACCAAAAGTGGGATTCTAGAGAAATTATATACTAAACTTGGAATTTTCAAAACTCTAACTAAAATGGGGACAAATCTTTTTTACTTTTTATATAAATAACAAAATTAATTACATAATCTACACAGCTCTCCTCTTGAACTCTGGTGAGTTTTCCGGCACCAGTGATGGTTATCAAATAACATTGAACCGGAATTGAGGCTATCTATCTATGTGTTTATTTTTTTATATATGCACCCAAAAAGAAAAAAGACTTAATTTAGAACATCTAAAACTAAGTATTCTTGAAACTGAACACGAAAACGAAATTCTTGATGTTGTCGGGGGTTAGCAAACAAGAAAATATAAACGAACCATAATAAAGAGATATACGGTCAACCTAAAACCTCACATGTCTTCTATCTTTATAAACCCATTTAATTCGTTTCAAGTAAGCTGAGCCCAAGTCTCCACAAACCCAATAATCTCCCCCTTAGAGGCTTGATAAACTTCAAACTGCCATCCACTATGAATACATGTACCTCTAGTAATCTCCTTGACTCATCGGCTGCCGTTGCCTTCTCATCAGTTAACCAGAAGGCCTGTTGAAGCTCCCTCGAGCTCCAACACATCAATCATGCTTAAAACTGTCACTGAATCGTCCTCTGTCCCTACTAGCTCTCACTTACACCAACTGCCAGATCCTGAGATAATCTGAGAACAAACACTCTCCATATATAGCAGGTATCCTTCTGGACATACTTTATTAGATGGAACACTGGTTCTTTTAACCTATTGTCGTATGGCAGATGTAACTGAAGCTTTGCCTGACTGATTGTCAATGCTCCCACTATCATGAACACCTCTGACTTATTTTCTTGAACCTTTCCTTACACATTTAACATGGATCTGACATGTGGCTATGGGTTTATCTTATGAAAAACAAACCTTCTTCTGCCCACTAGACTTTGTGAACCGGATTTTGACTTTCTTCTAAACTAGGGCGGTTACTGACCATGTACATCGAACCTCTTTTTCTTGCTCGAGCCATGACAAGATTACCTTTAACCACCTTCCACTGCCTGTTCCCGAACTTAACTTCATGCCTTGATCTCTAACTGTCCAACGGAAATTAACAACCTCTTTAGACCTGGAATATCCCAGACATCTCTCAAGGTCAACTCAACGTCAGCCATGCCCGTAACATTAAGAACATCATAGTTCGCTAGTTGACAGGTGGTCAATGGGACAACCCTTAAGTGACTTAAAGCTGTTAATAATCATGTATTGAATGGGTCTATTTTGTGGAATTAGATAACTACGGTGTTTTGGGTAAATTGTAGGTTCAAAGGAGGTTCCGGAGATTTTTGGTGTATACCGAGGCAACCGAAGGAGCCGGAGACGCAAGAAAGGTCAGAAGAAGTGAAAAATAAAGCCACGAGGCTGAAGTCCACCGTGACCCATGGTTGAGACCGTGGGTCACGGTCCAGATTATGGTGAAAGACACCGTGACCCACGGTGTGAACCGTGGGCCACGGTGCGGGTTGTAACTGCCCGATTTCTCTTCTTTATTTTTAGTCGTTTTTTCATGTCTTTTCATTATCATTTTATTCCAAACACCTTAGAAACGAATTTTGGAGAGAAAGTATTTTATTTTGGTGATTGCAATCGTTGAATTGGATTTTGGATTCATCTACATACTTTAATTGATGCTATGATGAATTGAATGATGAGTGGCTAGTACCCTTTGTGTTCTCTCCCGAATTGTAAGGTTTTCAATTAGATATTTGTTAATCGTTTATGTTATTTGTGGGATAGTATCTTGATCTTATGATTATGTTGCTATGATGATTGTGAGTTTGTTTGTAATTGTTTGTATGGTATAAATTCATGTTCTCGACTATCTATTCTTGGTGCTGTAGGCAATAGAGATTAGAGAATTAGGGTTAACAATACTAAATTGATTATTGAGAGACAACCTTGCGTTTTTATAATCCAAGTACTTAGTCCTCTTTTATCACATCCAAACGCGTTTTCATGAACGATATTTGTGTAGTTCATCTCACAAGTAAACATTAACTTTATCAACATTGGGAACCTGAAATCGGGAGAGAACATTATTTCTTATATTGTTTAAAAATCGTTTATTGCTTTAGTTCTTTTTGTTATTCAAAACAAACAACCAAATCATTGAATTTAATTTTTTCACTTAGTTTAATTTAGAGAAATTTAATAGCTACTCAGAAACGCATTTTTCACAAACTCCCCGTGTTCGATATCCGCTTATCGTTATCTAATAGTTGTAATCGGTTAATTTTTGAGTGAGTCTTCGACCTCACGTCACTAGTTGAACCTTTCCAAAATCCACAAACTTTAGATTCTTCATCATTTCACTACAGTGAGTGGCATGAAACGATGTACTAGAATCCATCACCCAAGCATTAATGCTACTCTCAACACTACAAACAAAAGCCTCATCACTAGTGACCCGTCATCTTCTGTATTATTCACCTGTTTCTTACAATTTGGACACTGATTCCTAAAGTGTTCAGTCTCTTTACAATCAACATTAAATATCTTTACGAGTTTTAGACTGAATCTCTTCATGCTTCATCTGCCTCGTTTTTTTCCCTACCTATGCCTAATGTGACAAACATATTGCTTGATGATTCACCTGAACTTCTGCGTCTTGAATCTTCCACAAGAATCAAGTCTCGAATCCCATTAAAAGTAATATTTTTAGAAGAACTACAAACTGCATTCATTTTTTGAGATTAACTGTCGGGCAAAGAAGATAATAACAAAAGGCTTTGAACTTCATCATCAAACTTAATGCCGATTGACACTAAACGGGACATGATCAAATTAAGATTATTAATATGCGTTGCAATAGACCCATCATCTTTCATTCTGGTAGTCACTAGCTCTCGTATAAGATAAACCATATTTGCTGCTGAGGGCGTCTCATACATGTTGGATAGTGTATCCATCATACCACGCGATGTGTTTTCCTTCATGATGTTAAATGCCACATCTTCCGACAACGACAGAGTTATATAAGTCCTAGCCTTTTTGTCTAACTTCTTCCAATACGCTTCAGCACTACATGTAAATATTTCTGACAAAGTAGCGCTACAACCTGCATCTTTCACCAACCAAACTTTTGTCTATCAAACTTCTGTATCAAGACCTTTCCGTCTTATGCCATGACAATGACTAAACGAAAGTTGGATAAAAACAGAGACAAACATAGAAACGACACAGGCCAGAACTTCATGGATGTTCTACTGAACTCTGTTAAATAATCAACCTATTTAAACGCAACAAAAATAATGAACTGATAATCCGAAACTAAAACTTTAAACTGAAAAGATAAAAGCTAACAAACACGGTTGAAACTGATTCGCATTTTCTTTAATGTTCAATTCGAACTGTTTCTCAACAAAAAAATATGATTTTGATTCAACCAATCTGACTCGTTCTTTGCAAAATAGGATCTTGATCTTGCAGTGTCGTCAATTAGCCTTATCTTGATCAACACAAAACAAGAACTGGGCCCTTGTGTTCATCCTCGATCAATTGAAAAATGGCAACAAAAAAGGACACGACTGTCTTTTTATTATTCCTCCTTGAATAAAAAAAATAAAAAAAATACTCTTTTATTCCTTCTCGAAGAAGCCATGCAAAAATAAAAACAAAACTTAACCCCTTTGTTTTGAACGACACAAAGCCCAAGAAACACAAAACACTGCTCCTGTTAATGAAAGCCACAAACAAATAAATATGCCTTTTCATTTTTAATGTAAATGTGGAGGTATAACATATTCTTCTGACCAAACGACTAGTTTAATGACGGACTGCCAAAACGAAACCTAAGCTCGATCCAACTCTCCTCTCGTGATTGTGTTTCCCTGTGTGTAACAAACCGAAGCTCTTGATACCCCTTGTTAGATTTAAGGCACACACAAGTAATACTGCAAGAATAAAAATAAACGAAGATGAACATGCGAGCTTTACGTGGTTCAGTCTAGACTGGCCTACGTCCACGGGCTACAACACAAGTAATACTGCAACCAGTGTATTTTATTATTGCTACTGTCTCACTCGGGAGGAATTACAAGTACAAGATTACAATATATAAAGACTAGTCTAGGGTTTCTAGTTTAGGGAACACGAAAATATAAACGGGCGGTTGTAAAGAGATATATGGCCAACCCAAAACCTCCCATGTCTTCTCTCTTTATAAAACCCATTCAATCCGTCTTCAAGTAAATCGAGTCCAAACCAAGTCCAAGCCTCCACAAACCCAACAAAGCTGTTGTGTATCAAGGGTCGGTCCCGAGGGTGTGCCGGATAGGCAGATGCAGAGGGCCTAAAATTTCGGGGCACAAATAATTGCTGTTTTAAATAAAGATATTATTATATATGGATTTAAACAAAAAATCTAGTAATAAGACTCTCAATGCCACATGTGAGGTCGTGGGTTCTAGACTTGGCATCTTTCATTCTTTTTCACTCATTTCTACCATTAGTTCCGTTTGTGATTTATCCATCCGACGTCGCCCAAAATGAGAAAAATTGCTTCTTGTTATTCTCCAATATATTTGTGTCACACATTGCCCAAACAACATACCTAATAGATAGATCTTCTCTGTAAATTGAGAGCATGGGTATCTCACTCAAGTACTATCTTAACCGAACTTGAAAGTGTAAACATGTATAATTAGCTCTTCTCTATAAGTTGAGTTCATTCAGTTTATGACAATAAGAGGCAAGAGATGGCATGTTAATGAGACGAAGGTTAATGAATAATTGTTCAGAGTAGCAACCATCGATCCCTTGTAATTGTGAAAAATCTTTTTAAGACGAACCATACCTCATGGACGGTAGATTCGGCTTCAAGAACATGGATGAGAAGATCATTAGAGAGTTTCGTAGATCCATTGAAGAACTTTATAGTCAATTATCTGCCATGAAATAAAATCCGGATGGGTTTTATGAACGATTTCTCACCAACTTGAAATTCAAATCAATTACTATTTTTAGATAAGATTTTGTTATTAACTGGTTGTTAATATCTTCTTTATTTGTTATAATCTTCTCATGTAAGTTTGGGGTTTTACCTTGTATTTATTCCATATCAAATGAATGTAAATTTGTCTTTGGTTCCTTACGACATCACGCAGCCTACGTTAAACCAATATTAGTCACAGAATCTGCCACCACTGGATCCTCTTCCTCTGGCTAAATATATTTTTCTCTGAATTTATATCCACTGTTGCAGCTGCTGCTGCCAGTTCTCTCAAATTCACCACCGTGGACACCCTTCTTATTCATAACCGCAATCATTCACAACCAGTAGGTTTACTCCCCACCCACCCGCTGTCAAGCCGTCGATTCTTTGGGAAGTGTCAATTTTGCTTCACCAATGGACACTCCCCGAGTTCATGTTTTCCCTTTACAAAGCAATGCCCACAAATCACCCTACCTTCTTTTCCTAAATGTATTCTAAATAGCTACCCTCAAACTCATATGATGACAATTTCAGGTGCCCCACAACTAGGTAACCATCTCTGGCTATTCGGTAGTTCCTCACACCACATAACCAACCAATGATTTGAATGCCATGGCATTCCATGCTCCCTATTA
This sequence comes from Bidens hawaiensis, assembly GCF_021521415.1. Taxonomy (NCBI): domain Eukaryota; kingdom Viridiplantae; phylum Streptophyta; class Magnoliopsida; order Asterales; family Asteraceae; genus Bidens; species Bidens hawaiensis. The sequence continues at coordinate 39,312 of NW_027492593.1, forward strand.
TGGTACCCAAGAACTCGTCATGTGTGATGGTTCGTCCCTTAACATTGCCGATGCAGCGTACTAATAGAGAACGAAGGCTAATCATGCTAATTCTATGAATACCCATGATGATCCTTCCCCAAACCCCTAAATTCGCCCCAAAAGGTAGAAATTTGAAAATCCAATCGTTTTTTATAAAATTTTGATCAATGATCAGTTACAACTTAACTTAACATATTAATAGAGAATCCAAATAGGTTTGGGCCAACACAAATAACCACAGGCCAAACAACAGCCCAAAAGAAAACCCAAAAACTAGACAAAAAAACATAAAAGTGCCCACGTTCCAACGGTCGTTTTGACCGGTAGCACGCTAGAAACAGAGGCCCGTAGCCCAAGTTATGGCCATTTTTGTGCAGCCCTCTGGAAGCGCGATCTTGGGCCTCCATAAACATCAAGACCCAATCTTCTACACTTGGGCTCACATCAATTACTCATGTCGACTCTTTAAATCTTACTTTTGATAATACATCTTTTATCTTACATGATGCGTTGTTTGTCCCGTCTATTTTTGTAATATCATTTCTATTTCGTATTTATGTCTTGATATAATAATACAATTTTACTCTCTTAATTTTGTTATCAAATATTAACACTCCCAGGTTTCTCTACTCAGGGGTCAAGCTCAACATGGTATGAGCTTCGACCTAAACCACCACCCTTTGTCTATCATGTTCAACCCAATAAATCAAACTTGTGGCATCATCATCTTGGACACCCGCATTCCCGTCTCAAAATATTTATCTTCTATTGTCTCACCTATTTCACATTTAAGTGAATCTTGTAATTCTTGTTGCATTAACAAGGTCCATAAGATCCCCTTTCATACATCCTCACTTAAATCAAATGCATCGTTACAACTTTTATTTTTTTTATATATGGTCTTCCCTTGTCACGTCCTATGACACTTACAAATATAATATTCTCTTTGTTGATCACTATTCATAACACACATGGATTTATCCTCTTAAATAGAAATCCGACTCCCTTGCCACTTTTATTCCTTTTCAAAAACTGGTTGAAAACTATTTTTAATGCAAAATTAAACAATTAATTTCGGACAACGGTGGATAATATATTACTTCTCCATTTTCGGACAACGGAGAAAAATTACCACTTTTACTCATTTTCAAAAGCTCGCTTCTCACCTCGCATCTTGTGGCATTTCATATCTTACTTCTCTACCCCATACACCTAAACATAATGGCTACGCCGAACGCCTACACCCCCACATAATTGAAACAGGCCTTGCCCTCCTTTCTCATTCAAAAATGCCTCTAAAATTTTGGCTTTTTTGCTTTCACAACTGCCACCTATTTAATCAACCACTTACCTACTTCGACTCTAAATAGAAAATCCCCCTTTCTTCACTTATTCCAAACACTACCAAATTATGACAAACTTCGTTGCTTTGGATATATTTAATACCCTTGGTTATGCTCATATTCGTCTCATAAAATCGATCCTAAGTACAAACCGTTCATTTATGTAGGCTACCTCTACACAAAGTGCATGCCAACTCCATGATTCCAAAACCAACAAGGTCTATATGTCACTCATATTCACTTTGTTGAAAATCAATTCCCTTACGAATACATAAACATTTTAACCACTCTCCCGTCGCTCTATGTGGATGATCGGTTAGTTTTCACAATTCATATCTATCCCCAAACCAATTATACTAGCTCACCAAATTCACAATTTAACTCACACGTCCAAACTCCACTACATAAACTCAATCTCCTGGCCATTTCAACTTAACTTATTGCCAACCCAGTAACCCTCACAACCCACTCCAGTCAACCCAACCTCACAACCCACTACACAAAATACACCCTCACCCATTCAGCCACTTGCTCTAAGGGTGTTCAAAGTTGGATATCCAGACCTTTTGTATAGTGAAATCCAAAATTTTCAGATACCCGTAACAAAAAAAATTTAAAGAACTTTTTTAAAAGTATTTCGGATATCCGAATTAACAAAAAAATTATCTGATTTAAGGGTGTGCAAAATTAGGGCCAGCCTAAAAAACCCGAATAACCGGACCGATTTTACCCTGGCCTGAACTATAAACTATGAGAGCCCATATTTTCATGATAACTCCGTCAACACAAACTCCATTATCTTAAACGTCATGCATAACATTTACATGAGTCGGTAACGAGTCACACACATAGTAGTCCGTATGTACGCGCTGGTGATAAAAGTCGAACCCAAAATATATAAATTTAATGATTACATATATGTGTTATGTGTGCATATATTATATTATATTTAGATAATTAAAAATAAACTGTTAATCGCGCCGCGCCATGCGACGGGCCTTGGCCCAGCCGTCGGGCTACGCGGGCTACCCAATGAATCGTGAAATTTTGTTTAAAACGGTTTTTTAAAACCCTATCGTCCCCATAATTTACCCTAGCCGCGTCCAGCCTAAAACAGATAGTTCCTAAGGTGATTTTTGCGTTCTTGGAAGGATTAGGAAGTCTCTTAATCATTATTTGCTTCTAGGAATCACGATACGTAAGTGTTAACTTTGAACTCTTGTTTCATGATGAAAACCCCTAGGATGGGGAGTGTTTTTTTTTTTTTTTTTTTTTTTTTTTTGTAATATTGATGTTGTATGATTTGTTTACTGATGTGTGTTTTTTTCTTGATGTATTAGAAACATTAGGGTTGTTGTATGCTTGCTATTGTAAGAGCTTTGATACTTAAAAGTTTATGACAGATTCGTACTCACTTTTTAATTGGTTTGTAACTCGATGATAACTGATTGTTTGTAATCAATTCTTGATTCCAAGATGTACTAATTTGAGTATAGCTTCCAGAAAGTTATGATTCGTAGGTTTTGGACTAGCACTTGGTAGTTTTTATGATTTTATAAAACAGGATGTCAAATCTGATTCGGGAATATGTTTTCCGACCTAACTTCCCGACATCATAACTTGAAATTGACAAAGACAAATGAGTTGGTTCCACTTCTGGAATTTAGTATTATGAGTCATGAGGACAACCCAATTGTACTTGCATAATTTGGATAAATGAGATGAATGAACAATGAAACTACATTTTGTTACGCAATGTATTGAACAGTTTGTACCTATCTGCAATGATCGAATTATTTTGAGTTTTTATACATGATAAAAATATAGAAAAATATTTTTTGAGAAACCTAACTCATATATGATACTGTGGTAAACTTTGTAGAATTTATTTCTATGATTTTATTAGTGAATAAAATCCATTTGTACATGCTAGAATCTGTCTCGTGAACTAAATGATCATAAGTTAAGTTGTATGATGAATGTTTGGTTGATTTGCCATGATATGATGTGTGGATACATTTTTGGAAATTTGGGTATAGTTGACATTACTTATTATCCAACGAGTAATTGAGTCAAGTTTGTGTTTTGTGTGAGTCCATTCAGTCATGTGTTGTTAAACACACTCTCAAAACTTAAACACTTGTACTAGGTAACAGTTAACGAGTCAAGTGCACTCATTTGGTTTGAGAAAAGTTTATTACACGCGTCACCGTGTGAGTTAATGCTTTTTCCTATTTGTTTTCTACAGAGAAAACATAAAACTATTTTTATATACTTGTTTTCTGAAAAGAAAACACAAAACACTTTTTCTTACTTGTTTTCTAGATAGAAAACACAAACCATTTGCTTATACTTGTTTTCGAAGAGAAAACATGGACATACTTATAACTGGTTTTTTTAGAGGAAAACACAGTAACTTGTTTTGGATTTATGTAGTTTTTATATATCACAAGTGTATACTATCCCCTTATATCACTTAAAAGTCATTACATGTCTTGAACCATAAGGATGGGATCACGAGGAAGTTTAAGTAGTACTAATGAGTTTGACAAACACCACCTGCTAAAACTCAAAAGGAAGTTGCACCGGTGTAGTTTGTCCTAACATACATGCACTAGTGTTTTGTGATTGATCTGGTAAGAAGGCCTACATTCAGTCAGCTTCAGTTCAAACGTCTAATAGCTTGTAAATGTGTTAGCTACCCTGATATATTTGAAAGTGTTAAATCTACTTATACTACACTACTACATATACTATGAATACTACTTTCTGCTATAACTTATGAACTCACCAACCATGTGTTGACCCTTGAGTATTTATATTTGCCTAGGTTTGTTATATGTGCTAAGGAGCAGGCTGCATTGCATATGTCTGGAGTCACACTTGTCGCATGAACTTTTATTTCACATAGTTTATATTTAATGGGTTGTGCATGTCTGAGCACATGGTTTATTGTTTTTTAAACATTTTACTTTAACGCTTTCGCAAAACGTTTAAAATGTTTGGTTTGTTTTAGCATTATCATATATTTGGATTAAACTTAAATGGTGTTTCAATATTTTAAATGATTGTTTGGTATAACAAATGAGTTGGATCTTGGTACATCACGCGCCTATCTGTAAAACCCATTTGTCGAAATTTGAGGGTGTGACTGGAACCTACCGTAAATTACATGCATAAAATTGGTCCCTAATTTCTGTGGATTATCGGTATCGGGTCGGTCATCGGATCCAAGTGGTCACAACCTCACGAAAACTAAGTAACCAAGGAGTAAATTTAACTCTTTGAAACCGTATTTGAAAATTAAATTAAATTAAATGTAGCCTATTGTATTTTTGAAAGTAGACATTTAATCGGTGCTTACAGTGTGCACTCCCAAATACCGAATCCTACAAACATATACCTAAACCAATTGCGTAGGTCTGGTTCGGTTATAGATTTCATATGATTTTATTTCTCGGGTCGGGTTAAACCAGGGTCGGTCCGGTTCTTTGCATTTGATCATCCGTAATCAGAACTATCCTTAATATCAAAAAAAATCAGAAAATTATCCAAAATATCATAAATATTATGTGAAATATCTAAAAAGTATCCGAAATTTAAATAAGTATGTAATGATACTAAAAAATACTTCGGACATCCAAGCTATCCGAAAATTTTCGAAATCACTATCTGAATCCGACTCTGAAATTCGTATATCGGATACAGATTCATATTTGGATTTTTTTAACACCCTTAACTTTATCACCCCTCAATCAACATTGTGTCACACACCCCTCCATCGAACCGACCACTTCATTGGTCCAAACGGCTACCCTGCCAATCAAAATGCCACTTGACTCCCTGACACCACATCCACTCCTGATCCCTCTCCTCCTCATACATGTAAAACACGCAAGCCCAACCCAAAATACGACAATGAAAACTTTGTTCTTTACAATATCACTCCTTCTCACCCTACAAAACCACTCACTATTACTCAAGCTCTCAAAATTCCTTTTCGGTGCCAATCTATGCAAGATGAGTTTGATGATTTGAAACGAAATACCATGTGGTTCCTCATTCCACCGGAATCTACACCCGATCTTGTTGGTTTCAAATGGGTTAATCAAACCAAATTTAAACTCAGATGGTATGGTTCACCACCTAAAGGCTCGATTAGTTTCCAAAGGTTTCCATCAAAGTTCCGGACTGGATTACGTTGAAATCTTTAGGCCGATTATAAAACCCGCTACCCTTTGTCTCATCCTTACCCTTTCCAAATCTAAAAGTTGGTACTTTTGCCAACTAGACATCCAACAATGTCTTTCTACAAGGAACGTTAACCAAGGATGTTTTCATGTCTCAACCACATGGTTTTATCGATCCCTCTTTTCCTAACCACATATGTAAACTAAACTATGCTATATAAGGTCTCCTCAAGCATCCCGTGCTTGGTATGATGAACTAAAATCATACCCTCTGCTGGTTGGTTTCAAACCTACAATGTTCGATTCTACCTTTTTCATTAACCATCATACCACGTCTTCTATATATCTTATCGTCTATGTACACAACATCATAATAACCGGTCCTAATTATTTTCTTGTCAAAAATTTTATCTCATCTTTTGATTCTCGGTTTTCTCTCAAAGACCTTGGTACCTTATCTTATTCTCTACGTGTGGAAGTCATTCCTCACACTAACGGTATCCTTCTATCTCAATCCGAATACATACTTAATATGTTAAATAGAGCCAACATGAGTGATTGCAAGCTGACATCCACTCATATGTCATACCAAAACCATTTTACCCATACTGATGGTACACCTTTATCCTCCCTACCCAATACCTTGCATTCATCGGTGCCTTACAATACTTCTCTCTCATGAGAATCGATGTTGCATCTGTTGTAAACAAACTCTCTTAGTTTATGCACTCCCAACCAACCTAACTTTGGCCGCTCTAAAGCGATTATTTTGATATCTTAATGGTACACTGCATCATGGCCTACTTTTCAAATGTAATTACCATTTACATTTACATACTTTTACACACGTCATTTCGGCTAATGACAAATCTACACGCCGAAGCATGTCAGGTTATAATGTATACTTTGGTTCAAACACGGTGGCTTGGAGCTTCAAATGCCAACCTACAATTGCTAGATCATCTATTGAAGCCGAACTCAGAGCCATTTCTTCCACCACAACTAAAGTTCAATGGATAATGTCCCTCTTATACGGACTCAGGCATAAATCTATTATCACATAAACAATATGTTGTGACAATTTAAGCGCAACACACTACTCCACTAAGGCTACTTTTCATTCCCGTATAAAGCATTTTGCTCTAGCTTTTAATTTAGTAAGGGAAAAGGTTCAAGCACACACGTTACGAGTCACACTTTCAAAATTTGTTTTCCATGATTGGACTACTTTGCCGTTCATCCATCTTGCGGGGGCATATGAACGGTTCTCACCAACTTGAAATACAAATCAATTAATATTTTTAGATAAGATTTTGTTATTAATTGGTTGTTAATATGTTATTTATTGGAATCTTGTCACATAAGTTTGGGGTTACCTTGTATTTATTCCATATCAAATGAATACAAATGTGTTTTTGGTTTCATAGAAACATCGTAACCACGAGCAAGCAATTGAAATAATTTACCCAAGAGGAATATGCCGGTTATGTTCCATCCAAAAACACACCCAATTTTGGATGTTTGTTAGTGTGTAGACAGGATGTAGTGAGTTTTCAAGACCAACAGGTGTGTCATTCATCAAACTGATGAAAAGAAAAGAGATCTGTGATAGGTTAATTGGACCGATGTCACTGTGGGTGACGGAGACCGAGGTCGTCAGAGTTTAGACGGTGGTTAGGGCAAGAGATCAAAGCTCTGATGCCGTAAAAGTTATGAAAAACTGAATAACTTCTAACAAGAAACTTGATATACATATATATATATATATATATATATATATATATATATGTTTTCATGTGTGTGTAAACTAGGAAACTATGTATGAGATATATAAGGAAAATATAAATTACAAAAATAAATCTATCCATATACATGCCTAAAAAATCCTATGGGTCACTTTATGGTTGCTCCTCACCACCTCTCAGGTCTCATCAAAACTGGATAGTCCTTAAAGGGGCTCTAACATCTTATTTATATTTGAAACCCCTTCATAATCAAACAAAAATTTCCGCGGGTCATGGGTCTCACCAAAGCTGGATAGCCCTTAAACGGGTTATAACATCTCATTTATTTATGAACAACCCCTTAGTCATCAAACAATAATTTTCGCAGGGCATGGGTCTCAATAAACCCTGATAGCCCTTAAATGAGTTATATCATCTCATTTATTTGTGAAACCTTTTTATCATTAAACCCTAATTTAATATCTCCTCTACATATTCTCTGACGTCCGTCTATCCTCTCCATCACTGGTTAACTTCCAATTAGCGTCCACCATCATTACTACATCAACCACCCATTTTTCGTTTGACAAATATTTGTGTTCATGTTTGTTCACTGAAAAAATAACATGGCCGTGTTCATTTATGTTTGCTCGTTAAAAGTAAAAAAAAAAACTACACGTCTCAATTGAAAGAGACCACATTTTAAAAGATACATCGAAAGTAACAAAATAATATATACGTATTAAATCAAAACAAACACTATGTGAAAATCACCTTTTAGCCACACATGTGGTCTGGGCGATTTGCCACACTTCGGCTTAAATGTGTGGCTAAAAGGTCTTTGACCACGTTTGAAAACCTTCCAGACTAGTTTTGGCCACACATGTTTTTCTTCATGTGACCAGTACAGGTACTTTTCGCCACACTTTGAAAAAAAAACTGTGACATAAGCTAGCCACATTATAAATATGTGTGGCAAAATGTGACCTACAGTCATAGTTTGTTTGATCTTTGATACATGTGAACAAAAACACATGTATTAGCCACACTCTAATGGAAAACTGTGACATTTAACTAGCCACATGTTTTAATAGTGTGGCCAAATGTGACGAACGACTACTGTATTGAAAAGAGATGTGTCTAAAAGGTAAAAGATATAGTCACTTATATTACGTTGTGTGACCTAATGTCACATTTGTTAGCCACATTTTTAATAATGTGGCGAAATATGACGAACAACCATTGTATTTATTAGTAATGCGGCTAAACCGCTTAAAATATATGGCCACTTATACGAGGTTATGTGACCAAAGAGTAGTTTAGTTTTATTTTTCCTAAGTTTTTTATTGTCACGGATACACTTATTATGTGTGGCTATAAGTGATAAATTGTCACACTTAAATATTTTTAAGTGTGTTCAAATGTAATTAATGGCCACTTATATGAGGTTGTGACACCAAAGAGTATTTTAGTTTTATTTTTTATAAGTTTTTATTGTCACGGATACACTTATTATGTGTGGCTATAAGTGATAAATGGTCACACTAAAATATTTTTAAGTGTGTCCAAACGTAATTAATGACCACACGGTATATTGACGAGTGGCCAAGTAATCATTGTCTTTCCAGTTTCCTTGTGCCGCCAATTTCAAATTGTCAGGGAGATGTACCGGTTTCCGATGATGGTGTTTAAGTACCACTCATGGTATCTGATTTCCCCATGTCATCGCCTCACATATTCCAGAAAATCACAATCAACCCATCGCCTTCTTCACCATCTTCTTCATGGTTTCCGAAAATATTATGGCGCCAGCAAATTGGATTGTACGAGAATAGGGTGAGGCTCCAACCATCTACTATGACCCCACCTTCTTCACCATTGTTTTCCATTTTGATTCCGACGCCGTCCGGAAGAATCAAAGGGTGAGGTATGTTGACAACCCTCTAACCTTCCAACCTTCCGGTACCAACATCTTAATCAAATGGTTAGATTTCTTGGTTACACCACTGCTGATTATTTCAACATTGTGATGGAAACCCGGGGCATCGAGGTCGGCTGGATCGGGTTGAACGGAATCGAGGACTTCAAGGCTGTGTTCGCTTACGGGACATTCCGTACTGAGGTGCACCTTCACCTGCAAAGGCTAAAGGACTCCACACCTCGGACGGCGTGTGGGAGAGGATCATGCCCTCTCTTACTCTAGAAGAGAATGGTTGAACATCTGATAGATTTAGATATGGAATATGATTGTAGGACTTAGTTTTTATAATTAGTAATTTATTAGTTTTTTTATATTAATATTGTAATGCATGTAAAATAATTATTAATATATTTTTGTTATATCTTATAATTAACTGTGTTGATGATGCTGCATGCATGTGTTTTATATAAGTTATCGAGCTCGAGCCGGCTCGCGAGTTTAAACGAGTCTGTCATCTATATTAATTATATATGTATATATATATACACACATATATATATCGATGTAGATTCAGAACTGGAATCTGATGCTAGGTGTTAGTTTTTTTTATAATATAATATAATTAACTAAAAATATAATTAATATATTTTTGGTTATTTTGCATTACACTTGATGTTTGAATGCGTGTAATAGATATAGTAGTAGTATTAAAACAAAAACAACCAATATTTCTAGTATGCGTATTAAAAGCGTACTATGTTAATAGTACTAAAAACGACCAATATTTCTAGTAAGCGTATTTAAAGCGTAATAGATATAGTAATAGTATTTAAACAACCAATATTTCTAGTAAGTGTTTTTAAAGCGTACTAGATATAGTTTTTTTTATTTTAATTAACTTTAATGTAGGCTATTATTACATAAATATATTTCCAAGATTTTTGACAGGTAGTAGGCATAAATGTAATTAATTTCCAAAATTAATTAGCTTGTGAGCGTTTCCAAAGCGTATGGATACCATTTTGACAAGTAGTATGCAATTACTCAACAACCAACTATTTTGACTTTAATGACTGCAATAAAACTTCTGACTGAAATTTATTATGCTTATATATCTGTTATGTGAATTCCAAACTTGGCCAAGCAGAAAACATCTAAGGTTTCCACAGATCTTAAACTTCCCAAAGATCTTAAATTTTGATAAAATCCCTTCTAAAACTCGATGCCATCTCCAGATCTTAAATTAGGTTACTAGTGATGGCATTGAGTTTGGAAGGGTTTTTCAAAACTGAATTTTATTTGTTCAAAGGCTTCTTCAAAGTCAAAGACCCACAGATACTTTGGTCAAAGATCTGAGTATGGAGGGTACAATTTTGGTATGCAGGTTAGTGAAAAGAATGGCATAATGGACTTTTTTTGTAAAATGAGTTGATAATGTTTTGCAGGAAAACCAGCTGTTGAAAGTAAGTTGAATTAGAAGTAGAACAACAATATGAAAAAATAGAGGTTGTGCAAGAAACAAAACCAGCAGGACGAGAACTGATGACTGTCACAGCATGGAAATAAAGTGGATTAATTGTGACAACATGATGTTGTATTTTATATTTGTTTCTTATTTGGTTTCAGCGTTACACTTGATGTTTGAATGTGTGTATTTAGTTAATGTCTGTTTGAACTTAATAACTGAGACTTTAATGAAATGAATTAAACAAACCGGCCTGTATAAGTAGCAATAGTATTAAAAACAACCAATATTTGTTTACTTTGAATTAATAAGTAATGTATAGACTGGTGATATCATGTATCACAACTAAATTTAAACATTATTGACATCTAACTAGGTGAACAAACTACTGTATCAAACCAGCAGTTCTTTGCAGGTGCTCTATAAAACAGCACTTATTGCAGTTCAATCTCCATTACGAATGTTGGTTTTCAAACAGCCGTTCTATGCAGGGTTCAATCTCCATTATGAATAGTTGTAGGCTTTTCCTCGAGCCTCCAGTAATCATCCGGGGACTCATTACGAAGCAGTTGATTCGGTTGTACACGTGGCAATCTATTACCCTCATGAGGGAAAGTTACCGCTATTACCCTCATGAGGAAAACTTCCCAAAGATCTTAAATTTTTTGATAAAATCCCTTCTAAAACTCGATGCCATCACCAGATCTTAAATTAGGTTACTAGTGATGGCATTGAGTTTGAAAGGGTTTTTCAAAACTGAATTTTATTTGTTCAAAGGCTTCTTCAAAGTCAAAGACCCACAGATACTTTGGTCAAAGATCTGAGTATGGAGGGTACAATTTTGGTATGCAGGTTAGTGAAAAGAATGGCATAATGGACTTTTTTTGTAAAATGAGTTGATAATGTTTTGCAGGAAAACCAGCTGTTGAAAGTAAGTTGAATTAGAAGTAGAACAACAATATGAAAAAATAGAGGTTGTGCAAGAAACAAAACCAGCAGGACGAGAACTGATGACTGTCACAGCATGGAAATAAAGTGGATTAATTGTGACAACATGATGTTGTATTTTATATTTGTTTCTTATTTGGTTTCAGCGTTACACTTGATGTTTGAATGTGTGTATTTAGTTAATGTCTGTTTGAACTTAATAACTGAGACTTTAATGAAATGAATTAAACAAACCGGCCTGTATAAGTAGCAATAGTATTAAAAACAACCAATATTTGTTTACTTTGAATTAATAAGTAATGTATAGACTGGTGATATCATGTATCACAACTAAATTTAAACATTATTGACATCTAACTAGGTGAACAAACTACTGTATCAAACCAGCAGTTCTTTGCAGGTGCTCTATAAAACAGCACTTATTGCAGTTCAATCTCCATTACGAATGTTGGTTTTCAAACAGCCGTTCTATGCAGGGTTCAATCTCCATTATGAATAGTTGTAGGCTTTTCCTCGAGCCTCCAGTAATCATCCGGGGACTCATTACGAAGCAGTTGATTCGGTTGTACACGTGGCAATCTATTACCCTCATGAGGGAAAGTTACCGCTATTACCCTCATGAGGAAAACTTCCCAAAGATCTTAAATTTTTTGATAAAATCCCTTCTAAAACTCGATGCCATCGCCAGATCTTAAATTAGGTTACTAGTGATGGCATTGAGTTTGAAAGGGTTTTTCAAAACTGAATTTTATTTGTTCAAAGGCTTCTTCAAAGTCAAAGACCCACAGATACTTTGGTCAAAGATCTGAGTATGGAGGGTACAATTTTGGTATGCAGGTTAGTGAAAAGAATGGCATAATGGACTTTTTTTGTAAAATGAGTTGATAATGTTTTGCAGGAAAACCAGCTGTTGAAAGTAAGTTGAATTAGAAGTAGAACAACAATATGAAAAAATAGAGGTTGTGCAAGAAACAAAACCAGCAGGACGAGAACTGATGACTGTCACAGCATGGAAATAAAGTGGATTAATTGTGACAACATGATGTTGTATTTTATATTTGTTTCTTATTTGGTTTCAGCGTTACACTTGATGTTTGAATGTGTGTATTTAGTTAATGTCTGTTTGAACTTAATAACTGAGACTTTAATGAAATGAATTAAACAAACCGGCCTGTATAAGTAGCAATAGTATTAAAAATAACCAATATTTGTTTACTTTGAATTAATAAGTAATGTAAAGACTGGTGATGTATCACAACTAAATTTAAACATTATTGACATCTAACTAGGTGAACAAACTACTGTATCAAACTAGCAGTTGTTTTCAGGTGCTCTATAAAACAGCACTTATTGCAGTTCAATCTCCATTACGAATGTTGGTTTTCAAACAGCCGTTCTATGCAGGGTTCAATCTCCATTATGAATAGTTGTAGGCTTTTCCTCGAGCCTCCAGTAATCATCCGAGGACTCATTACGAAGCAGTTGATTCGGTTGTACACGTGGCAATCTATTACCCTCATGAGGGAAAGTTACCGCTATTACCCTCATGAGGAAAACTTCCCAAAGATCTTAAATTTTGATAAAATCCCTTCTAAAACTCGATGCCATCACTAGATCTTAAATAAGGTTACTAGTGATGGCATTGAGTTTGAAAGGGTTTTTCAAAACTGAATTTTATTTGTTCAAAGGCTTCTTCAAAGTTAAAGACCCACAGATACTTTGGTCAAAGATCTGAGTATGGTGGGTACAATTTTGGTATGCAGGTTAGTGAAAAGAATGGCATAATGGTCTTTTTTTATAAAATGAGTTGATAATGTTTTGCAGGAAAACCAGTTGTTGAAAGTAAGTTATATTAGAAGTAGAACAACAATATGAAAAAATAGAGGTTGTGCAAGAAACAAAACCAGCAGGAGGAGAAATGATGACTGTCACAGCATGGAAATAAAGTGGATTAATTGTGACAACATGATGTTGTATTTTATATTTGTTTCTTATTTGGTTTCAGCGTTACACTTGATGTTTGAATGTGTGTATTTAATTAATGTCTGTTTGAACTTAATAACTGAGACTTTAATGAAATGAATTAAACAAACCGGCCTGTATAAGTAGCAATAGTATTAAAAACAACCAATATTTGTTTACTTTGAATTAATAAGTAATGTAAAGACTGGTGATATCATGTATCACAACTAAATTTAAACATTATTGACATCTAACTAGGTGAACAAACTACTGTATCAAACCAGCAGTTCTTTGCAGGTGCTCTATAAAAACAACACTTATTTTAGTTCAATCTCCATTACGAATGTTGGTTTTCAAACAGCCGTTCTATGCAGGGTTCAATCTCCATTATGAATAGTTGTAGGCTTTTCCTCGAGCCTCCAGTAATCATCCGGGGACTCATTACGAAGCAGTTGATTCGGTTGTACACGTGGCAATCTATTACCCTCATGAGGGAAAGTTACCGCTATTACCCTCATGAGGAAAACTTCCCAAAGATCTTAAATTTTTTGATAAAATCCCTTCTAAAACTCGATGCCATCACCAGATCTTAAATTAGGTTACTAGTGATGGCATTGAGTTTGAAAGGGTTTTTCAAAACTGAATTTTATTTGTTCAAAGGCTTCTTCAAAGTTAAAGACCCACAGATACTTTGGTCAAAGATCTGAGTATGGAGGGTACAATTTTGGTAGGCAGGTTAGTGAAAAGAATGGCATAATGGTCTTTTTTTATAAAATGAGTTGATAATGTTTTGCAGGAAAACCAGCTGTTGAAAGTAAGTTGAATTAGAAGTAGAACAACAATATGAAAAAATAGAGGTTGTGCAAGAAACAAAACCTGCAGGAGGAGAAATGATGACTGTCACAGCATGGAAATAAAGTGGATTAATTGTGACAACATGATGTTGTATTTTATATTTGTTTCTTATTTGGTTTCAGCGTTACACTTGATGTTTGAATGTGTGTATTTAGTTAATGTCTGTTTGAACTTAATAACTGAGACTTTAATGAAATGAATTAAACAAACCGGCCTGTATAAGTAGCAATAGTATTAAAAATAACCAATATTTGTTTACTTTGAATTAATAAGTAATGTAAAGACTGGTGATGTATCACAACTAAATTTAAACATTATTGACATCTAACTAGGTGAACAAACTACTGTATCAAACTAGCAGTTGTTTTCAGGTGCTCTATAAAACAGCACTTATTGCAGTTCAATCTCCATTACGAATGTTGGTTTTCAAACAGCCGTTCTATGCAGGGTTCAATCTCCATTATGAATAGTTGTAGGCTTTTCCTCGAGCCTCCAGTAATCATCCGGGGACTCATTACGAAGCAGTTGATTCGGTTGTACACGTGGCAATCTATTACCCTCATGAGGGAAAGTTACCGCTATTACCCTCATGAGGAAAACTTCCCAAAGATCTTAAATTTTGATAAAATCCCTTCTAAAACTCGATGCCATCACTAGATCTTAAATAAGGTTACTAGTGATGGCATTGAGTTTGAAAGGGTTTTTCAAAACTGAATTTTATTTGTTCAAAGGCTTCTTCAAAGTTAAAGACCCACAGATACTTTGGTCAAAGATCTGAGTATGGAGGGTACAATTTTGGTATGCAGGTTAGTGAAAAGAATGGCATAATGGTCTTTTTTTATAAAATGAGTTGATAATGTTTTGCAGGAAAACCAGTTGTTGAAAGTAAGTTATATTAGAAGTAGAACAACAATATGAAAAAATAGAGGTTGTGCAAGAAACAAAACCAGCAGGAGGAGAAATGATGACTGTCACAGCATGGAAATAAAGTGGATTAATTGTGACAACATGATGTTGTATTTTATATTTGTTTCTTATTTGGTTTCAGCGTTACACTTGATGTTTGAATGTGTGTATTTAATTAATGTCTGTTTGAACTTAATAACTGAGACTTTAATGAAATGAATTAAACAAACCGGCCTGTATAAGTAGCAATAGTATTAAAAACAACCAATATTTGTTTACTTTGAATTAATAAGTAATGTAAAGACTGGTGATATCATGTATCACAACTAAATTTAAACATTATTGACATCTAACTAGGTGAACAAACTACTGTATCAAACCAGCAGTTCTTTGCAGGTGCTCTATAAAAACAACACTTATTTTAGTTCAATCTCCATTACGAATGTTGGTTTTCAAACAGCCGTTCTATGCAGGGTTCAATCTCCATTATGAATAGTTGTAGGCTTTTCCTCGAGCCTCCAGTAATCATCCGGGGACTCATTACGAAGCAGTTGATTCGGTTGTACACGTGGCAATCTATTACCCTCATGAGGGAAAGTTACCGCTATTACCCTCATGAGGAAAACTTCCCAAAGATCTTAAATTTTTTGATAAAATCCCTTCTAAAACTCGATGCCATCACCAGATCTTAAATTAGGTTACTAGTGATGGCATTGAGTTTGAAAGGGTTTTTCAAAACTGAATTTTATTTGTTCAAAGGCTTCTTCAAAGTTAAAGACCCACAGATACTTTGGTCAAAGATCTGAGTATGGAGGGTACAATTTTGGTAGGCAGGTTAGTGAAAAGAATGGCATAATGGTCTTTTTTTATAAAATGAGTTGATAATGTTTTGCAGGAAAACCAGCTGTTGAAAGTAAGTTGAATTAGAAGTAGAACAACAATATGAAAAAATAGAGGTTGTGCAAGAAACAAAACCTGCAGGAGGAGAAATGATGACTGTCACAGCATGGAAATAAAGTGGATTAATTTTGACAACATGATGTTGTATTTTATATTTGTTTCTTATTTGGTTTCAGCGTTACACTTGATGTTTGAATGTGTGTATTTAGTTAATGTCTGTTTGAACTTAATAACTGAGACTTTAATGAAATGAATTAAACAAACCGGCCTGTATAAGTAGCAATAGTATTAAAAACAACCAATATTTGTTTACTTTGAATTAATAAGTAATGTATAGACTGGTGATATCATGTATCACAATTAAATTTAAACATTATTGACATCTAACTAGGTGAACAAACTACTGTATCAAACCAGCAGTTCTTTGCAGGTGCTCTATAAAAACAGCACTTATTTTAGTTCAATCTCCATTACGAATGTTGGTTTTCAAACAGCCGTTCTATGCAGGGTTAAATCTCCATTATGAATAGTTGTAGGCTTTTCCTCGAGCCTCCAGTAATCATCCGGGGACTCATTACGAAGCAGTTGATTCGGTTGTACACGTTGCAATCTATTACCCTCATGAGGGAAAGTTACCGCTATTACCCTCATGAGGAAAACTTCCCAAAGATCTTAAATTTTTTGATAAAATCCCTTCTAAAACTCGATGCCATCACCAGATCTTAAATTAGGTTACTAGTGATGGCATTGAGTTTGAAAGGGTTTTTCAAAACTGAATTTTATTTGTTCAAAGGCTTCTTCAAAGTTAAAGACACACAGATACTTTGGTCAAAGATCTGAGTATGGAGGGTACAATTTTGGTAGGCAGGTTAGTGAAAAGAATGGCATAATGGTCTTTTTTTATAAAATGAGTTGATAATGTTTTGCAGGAAAACCAGCTGTTGAAAGTAAGTTGAATTAGAAGTAGAACAACAATATGAAAAAATAGAGGTTGTGCAAGAAACAAAACCTGCAGGAGGAGAAATGATGACTGTCACAGCATGGAAATAAAGTGGATTAATTTTGACAACATGATGTTGTATGTTATATTTGTTTCTTATTTGGTTTCAGCGTTACACTTGATGTTTGAATGTGTGTATTTAGTTAATGTCTGTTTGAACTTAATAACTGAGACTTTAATGAAATGAATTAAACAAACCGGCCTGTATAAGTAGCAATAGTATTAAAAACAACCAATATTTGTTTACTTTGAATTAATAAGTAATGTATAGACTGGTGATATCATGTATCACAACTAAATTTAAACATTATTGACATCTAACTAGGTGAACAAACTACTGTATCAAACCAGCAGTTCTTTGCAGGTGCTCTATAAAAACAACACTTATTGCAGTTCAATCTCCATTACGAATGTTGGTTTTCAAACAGCCGTTCTATGCAGGGTTCAATCTCCATTATGAATAGTTGTAGGCTTTTCCTCGAGCCTCCAGTAATCATCCGGGGACTCATTACGAAGCAGTTGATTCGGTTGTACACGTGGCAATCTATTACCCTCATGAGGGAAAGTTACCGCTATTACCCTCATGAGGAAAACTTCCCAAAGATCTTAAATTTTTTGATAAAATCCCTTCTAAAACTCGATGCGATCACCAGATCTTAAATTAGGTTACTAGTGATGGCATTGAGTTTGAAAGGGTTTTTCAAAACTGAATTTTATTTGTTCAAAGGCTTCTTCAAAGTTAAAGACCCACAGATACTTTGGTCAAAGATCTGAGTATGGAGGGTACAATTTTGGTAGGCAGGTTAGTGAAAAGAATGGCATAATGGTCTTTTTTTATAAAATGAGTTGATAATGTTTTGCAGGAAAACCAGCTGTTGAAAGTAAGTTGAATTAGAAGTAGAACAACAATATGAAAAAATAGAGGTTGTGCAAGAAACAAAACCTGCAGGAGGAGAAATGATGACTGTCACAGCATGGAAATAAAGTGGATTAATTTTGACAACATGATGTTGTATTTTATATTTGTTTCTTATTTGGTTTCAGCGTTACACTTGATGTTTGAATGTGTGTATTTAGTTAATGTCTGTTTGAACTTAATAACTGAGACTTTAATGAAATGAATTAAACAAACCGGCCTGTATAAGTAGCAATAGTATTAAAAACAACCAATATTTGTTTACTTTGAATTAATAAGTAATGTATAGACTGGTGATATCATGTATCACAACTAAATTTAAACATTATTGACATCTAACTATGTGAACAAACTACTGTATCAAACCAGCAGTTCTTTGCAGGTGCTCTATAAAAACAGCACTTATTGCAGTTCAATCTCCATTACGAATGTTGGTTTTCAAACAGCCGTTCTATGCAGGGTTCAATCTCCATTATGAATAGTTGTAGGCTTTTCCTCGAGCCTCCAGTAATCATCCGGGGACTCATTACGAAGCAGTTGATTCGGTTGTACACGTGGCAATCTATTACCCTCATGAGGGAAAGTTACCGCTATTACCCTCATGAGGAAAACTTCCCAAAGATCTTAAATTTTTTGATAAAATCCCTTCTAAAACTCGATGCCATCACCAGATCTTAAATTAGGTTACTAGTGATGGCATTGAGTTTGAAAGGGTTTTTCAAAACTGAATTTTATTTGTTCAAAGGCTTCTTCAAAGTTAAAGACCCACAGATACTTTGGTCAAAGATCTGAGTATGGAGGGTACAATTTTGGTAGGCAGGTTAGTGAAAAGAATGGCATAATGGTCTTTTTTTATAAAATGAGTTGATAATGTTTTGCAGGAAAACCAGCTGTTGAAAGTAAGTTGAATTAGAAGTAGAACAACAATATGAAAAAATAGAGGTTGTGCAAGAAACAAAACCTGCAGGAGGAGAAATGATGACTGTCACAGCATGGAAATAAAGTGGATTAATTTTGACAACATGATGTTGTATTTTATATTTGTTTCTTATTTGGTTTCAGCGTTACACTTGATGTTTGAATGTGTGTATTTAGTTAATGTCTGTTTGAACTTAATAACTGAGACTTTAATGAAATGAATTAAACAAACCGGCCTGTATAAGTAGCAATAGTATTAAAAACAACCAATATTTGTTTACTTTGAATTAATAAGTAATGTATAGACTGGTGATATCATGTATCACAACTAAATTTAAACATTATTGACATCTAACTAGGTGAACAAACTACTGTATCAAACCAGCAGTTCTTTGCAGGTGCTCTATAAAAACAGCACTTATTGCAGTTCAATCTCCATTACGAATGTTGGTTTTCAAACAGCCGTTCTATGCAGGGTTCAATCTCCATTATGAATAGTTGTAGGCTTTTCCTCGAGCCTCCAGTAATCATCCGAGGACTCATTACGAAGCAGTTGATTCGGTTGTACACGTGGCAATCTATTACCCTTATGAGGGAAAGTTACCGTACTAAATTCCTCATCGACCTCGTCATATGAATGTCTATAATTGTTGGCTGGAGTCATGAGGACAACATGCTTTTTTCTATCCAGCTAATCTTGGACATAAAACACCTGGCGTGCTTGTGAGGCCAATATGAACAGATCATCCTTGTGGCCAAATTTTTTTGGTCGGCCGACTTGTAACCAAGAATATCATGTTTCACATGTTTACGGTCAACCCATCGGCACATGAAGACCGGAATTCTTTTAGTATGATAATCTAGGACACATATGTCTTGCAAAACCCCAAAATAAAAGTTTTGTCCATAGGTCACCACGTCTTTTTTGACGTGCATGTCATCCGCCTCTACACCAACCCGGCTGTTCTGGTAAACTCTACCATCATGTGATTTTGTACGAAATACAAAACTGTTGATGTCGTATGAGTCGTATTTGTATACGCTGCGGTGTGCTCCGTGTGCAATCCACTTTACGGTTTCCGATATAGAACCTGGGGAGCCTGCTAGCTCTCTTTCAACCTGAATTTCATTACAAGGATTAGATTCACCTACATTGCAGAAACTATAAAAGATTTTTAAAAATTATAGAAGACTTGATAAACTGATCTACCTTGTCGTGTAACCATTCACCAAAATTTAAAGTATACTCCTTCTCCAGCAATGCTTGTAGTTTACCAGGCATTTGGTTTTTCAAAGAGGTCTTGTGTTGTCTGCAACTAGGAGTATAATATATTGTGAATTAATATATATATATATATATATATATATATATATATATATATATAATTTAGAGTATATATTGTTTGAACTCCTTTAGCTAATACCTTAGTTCAGTAAACAGATCTCAGATCTGTATGAATACGATTAACCTAAACTACGGAACTAGTTCATCATTATGTTTGATTGTATGTTATATGTATATGTATTATCAGTAGTATGTGTATGTGTATAATATTAATAAGAAGATTGAGAGAGAGAGAGAGAATCGGGCAGAGGTTTGTTAATTAACTCTCAAAACTTACATTAATTGTGAACAGTGTTCACATATAAATAGAAGATGGACCTAGTTCGTTAACATTCCCTAACGAACTAGAGTCCACTTCGTTACATACATTAAGAAGGAATAAACTTAGCGAATCACCCCTAATTCGTTAAACATCCTTAACGAATCAGGAGGATAATAACTTAGGTCTTAGTTCGCTAAACATCCTTAGCGAACTAGACATTACATTAACGAACTAACTTAAAGTCTTAATAATTTATTACATAAATTAAACGACAAATACATTAACGTTAAATACAAAGAATCTAGACGCAAAACCGTGTACTAACAGACACCCCCTCGTCTTGAGCTCTTTGTCTTTGATCTATTTTTCAAGATTTCTTGAAATTTTTGATCATTGATGGTCATTTTCACTGACAACTCAGCCTTAAGATCATGATTACTTATAGTTAAAGCCTCAATTTTCTCTCTTGAACTCATTTGAGAGATCAAGGATTGCCTATAAGTATCATTTAACGAAACAATCTCTTTTAGAAAATTATCATTTTGAAGTTTTAAGGCATCTATCTTAGACTTATTGGTCTCACAATCAACACATGATAAGTTAGAAGTAGAATTACTAACCTTATTTTGCTTTGCCATGCAAGCAGACGTGGTTGAATCACTAAACTTTGCCATGCAAGCGAAAGTAGTTGGAAGCTTTTCACTTGAATCATCAGAATCAGCCTCAGTATCAGCATCAGAAGAAATTTCACTTCCACTTACATCTTGAAAGTACTTAGGAAATACAAACATTGCCAAATTTGCTTGATTGTTACCACATAATAACCTTTGTGACCAGTCATCTCCATCTACGTTGGATAACATTGCTTGAGATCCAGAAAACGAAGGTTTACCTCCAGAAGACTTTCCCGCATCATTACCACTCTTTCCCGATGAGTTTTGATCTTGTTTTATGGACCGGTATACTCCTTTTTAAGTTTATCACATTCTTTGGCAAAGTGACCAAACTCTTGACAATTGTAACACTTGACCTTTAATTTATCAAACCCCAATTTCTTGTTCAATGAAGGAAGATCTTTACCCATTTTTTGCATGAACATTTTCACTTTCCTGACTATCATAGCCATGTTCCACTTTAAATCCATTAGTTCCAAATCATCAGGATCAATCTGATCGTAATCTTCATCGGTCAAATCACCTATGGCAATTTTACTACTAACCAAATTCTCATATGAATTCATGAAAGCAGATAAGAAAGCAAAATTTTTTTCAGCTTCTCTCATGTTTACATTTGGTTGTGATGAGAATTGATTTGATGATGATGCACTCCTAGATCCTCCAGATGAGCTAGCATTTCCAGCTGTGTAGAAACAAGCACATGGATCACTATAGATGGTTGTTGCATTTTCACTTGCAGTTTGTGTGAGAAAAGCAGTGATAGGTGAAATGGTTGAACTTAATGGCATGCTTCCACCATAAAATGTAGGATCTTGATTATCTTTTGAAGACTTCTGACATTTAAGATCATATTCTCGAGCCTCGATCTTTTGCAAAAATTCAGATGCAGTCAAATCCTCATTACTAAAATAGTTATTCTCCTTCAACACCATAAGGAAAGTTGAATAAGAACTCGGCAAAGCACTTTTAATAGTATCAATCTTGTCAAATTCAGATATCTCCAATCTCATCTTGTCTATCTCGGCTATCAGATGATTAAATCAACAGTCTCGCCCTTTAGTAGGTTAAAGTTTCTATATTGAAACTTGAGCATAAACTTTTTGCTTTCAGCGGTGTTTCCCATACTTCTCATACGAATATGTTGAAATAAAGAAGCACAAATTTTAATACTTCCTACTTGGTGAAAGATGTTTTCAGGTAAAGCCATAGTAAGATTAGAATAAGCTTTTGTCTCAATTTCTAATGCTTTCTTCTCTTCAACCGAGTATTGAGAGATAGCTTTAGGTGTAAAACCAATAGTCTCATCCCCAATCATTGGAACGGTGTAAACCTCATCCAAACAGTATGAACAATCAGGGTGAACTGACCCTAAATGAGCACGGAAACGGGGTTCCCATTTAGCAAAATCTCTAAATTTCATCAAACGTAGACATTTTGAATGTGAACCGATCTCGTTATCCGGTTGTAACATTTGTTGCATCAACATGTTTTGAGAAGCTAATGCATACATACCAGCCATTTTTGACAAGTTTTGATCTTTAAGAATTAAATTTGAAAATAAGATTAACGAACTGCAAACAGTAAAAGTAACGAACTGTGAACAGTTGTAGCAAACTATGAACAGTAAATGACGAATCACACCTTAACGAAGTTAAGATTGATCAGGTTGCCGAATCAGAATTGAAGTTAATGAATCACTAACGATCAACTAACGAATTAGATATAACGAATCACTAAGTATAGGCTTAGCGAATCAGAAAGTTATCTTTAACGAATCACCAAGAAATGCTTAGAGAATTAGATAACGAACCGGCTACAGTTGATACGAATCAACTTATAGCGAATCAGGTTGTTACAATGGTTTGTAACAAACTCTGACAACAAATGCCACGTGGCAAAAGTTGTTATAAAACAGTTTTCGAGGTATGACGCGTGTCACACGAAGCAGTTGACACGAATCAAAGAGTATAACGAATTGGTTAACGAATTAACCAAAACTCATAGCGAATCAGCTAAATATGTTAACGGATCGAGTTTAAAGAATTAACGAATCAGTCTGAATTTTAACGAATCAGAATTAAATCATCAAATCTTCAAACCTTCAAACATAATTTTCCAGATATCTGGAAACTTATGAATAACCAACCCAGAAATCCGATTTGTAATACACCCTCAATATTCAACCAAATCTCTCAAGTCAATTACCAAAATACTCGTCATCACAATGTGAAACCAAATTAATACTCCTCGTAAACCAATTATCCTTATTCCGAATCCAACTTGAACCAAAACTATCCCTTGTTTCGGCCAAAACAGATCCAAACCAAATTCAATCCAAACACAAACCAAAATCCAAATCCAATCAATCACAACTCACAAATACCTTACCAGACACAAACCTAATCCAATCATTCCATAATCAATCCAATTCAACCTCAATTTGATTCAAATTCAAACCAAACATAAACTGAATCAATTTTCGATTAATTAAAATCAAATAACAATCAAATCAAACGTAATTGAGCACTGAAAGCTCTGATACCACTTGTTTGAACTCCTTTAGCTAATACATTAATTCAGTAAACAGATCTCAGATCTGTATGAATACGATTAACCTAAACTACGGATCTAGTTCATCATTACATTTGATTGTATGTTATATGTATATGTATTATCAGTAGTATGTGTATAATATTAATATGAAGATTGAGAGAGAGGGAATCGGGCAGAGGTTCGTTAATTAACTCTCAAAACTTACATTAATTGTGAACAGTGTTCACATATAAATAGAAGATGGACCTAGTTCGTTAACATCCCCTAACGAACTAGAGTCCACTTCGTTACATACATTAAAAAGGAATAAACGTAGCGAATCACCCCTAATTCGTTAAACATCCTTAACGAATCAGGAGGATAATAACTTAAGTCTTAGTTCGCTAAACATCCTTAGCGAACTAGACATTACATTAACGAACTAACTTAAAGTCTTAATAATTTATTACATAAATTAAACGACAAATACATTAACGTTAAATACAAAGACTCGAGACGCAAAACCGTGTACTAACATATATGTTAGTAATACTTACTCGATATACTGCGCTATTTCAAGCGTATTCTGAAGCACATAGAAATGTACTCTCTTGAAGAGATTAGGAGAAACTTCAACTAATTTAGCACCTGTGACAGGAATTGTCTCCCCATTATCATTATTCTTATCATGTGGAATACCAACAGTACTCTTGATGTTTTTTTGGTATTCGTTGAGAAACTTGACTGTTTCTTCCGCAATGTTCTCCTCAGCAATGCACCCTTCTGGATAAGTTTTGTTTCGCACATGCCCTTTGATAACCTTCATACAACTTTCAAAGGGATACATCCAACAAAATTATGGTTGCCCACATAGTTTTATCTCTCTGACAAAGGTGCACGGTTAAGTGAACCATGACATCAAAAATGATGGAGGAAAGTACTAAACGAACGTATGCTCATGAACATAAATGAACGAACGAACATGTGTTCATGTTCGTTCGTTTAATAAAACGAACACAAATTTTGTGTTCGTGTTCGTTCGTTTATTAAATAAACGAACGTACACGAACTTCCCGCCGAGCATTTGGTTCGTCTGCTGGCATACTATTTTGTTCTATTCAATTATAAAATATCACAAGATATCATATCTTTTTTGACAAGGAGGTTTGTTCCTATTTTGTTCTATTCAATTACAAAATATGACATTATTTATACATATTTGTTTTTCATATTATGTTGTTCTAGCTACCACCACTCCCATCCTCAAAAGAACTAGACAGAGCTAGCAAGAGGCCAAAGGCTAAGTACACAACGATATACAGGGTGACCAAACAGAAGAGAAGGAGCAGGTAGTCGTTATTTTGTATTTTGTAAGATATTTTGCATATATGTTACAAAAAGATGTATACATTTGCTTAAGTGAATATTATTGTTAAAATAATTTGCTTCTAATTTTGTTTTGTCATGCTTGCTTACAGCTGTTTTATATTACTGCACAAAAAATAAAAATAATTATATATTGCCTAATTACACACTATTTGGCCACATAGAACACATTAAATAGGTGTGGCCAAAAGTAAGACAATTGCCACACGTCAAATTACAAAAATTAGAGTCTATAAATGAACATTAGTCAACAAAAACATTGTTGTGTCACGAAAGGGTAGCAAAGTTGATGGAGATAGCAAATTATGTGTGGCTAAAAGTGTGACATAGCCACACCGAAAACTCGTGATTTTATATATCACCATTACCCACACCATGCTTGCCTCGTTTTTTGTTTGTGTGACGAATCATATAAAACGTCTTATAAAAAAATCACCAAGTGTGACCAAATGGCATAAAATAACCACACTAGCCATTAGCCACACTTTCATCACTTGGTTTTTGTTTGTGTTGCGGAACGAGATCAAACATCATTGGAAAAATCACTATGTGTGACCAAAAGTATAATAATAGCCACACTTTATATTACAAAAGCATTATGTGTGATAAACGGTAAGACAATGTCCACACCACAAACTACAAAAGAGTGTTTGAGTGGCAAGTTCACATTTTTAGCCACATTGACAATAACCTCCAGTGTCAATGCATCACTATGTGTGACGAAAATTTTGACAATAGCCACAATTTAAATTAGGAAAAACATTATGTGTGACAAACGGTAAGACAATGGCCACACCACAAACTTCAAAAGAGTGTTTGACCGGCAAGTTCGCATTTTTAGCTACATTGACAATAACCACCGGTGTCTATGTGATATGATTAGCCACACAATACCTCACTATGTGTGACGGAAAGTTTGACAATAGCCACACTTTAAATTACGAAAAGCATTATGTGTGACAAACGGTAAGACAATAGCCACAATATAATCTACAAATGAGTGTTTGAGTAGCAAGTAAACCTTTTTAGCCACTTTTAATGTAATATCTAGTGTCTATATGATATAATTAGCCACACTATTATTAAATTTAAGTGGCCATTGCTTTGCTATATCCACATGGTATATGTCACAATGCACACTTAACACAACCCTATTGGCCACATTATTATAAAATTCATGTGGCTCTATTCGTGTAATGGTCACTCATAGTAAATAGTGATGTGACCATTTTCTACCATTTAGCCACACTTATTGGAGAGGCTTCTTGATGGCCAGCAACTAATACATGTACCCTTTAGCCACACTTATAACCACACAAGGCCACTAAAAACTGTGTGTGGCCATATCATACCCATGGTGTCGCGACCTTTGGTTACATATGACCTGAACCAAATGTGTGTGGCTAAAGGCATACGGCTACACTTTTTTCGTGTGACCAAAGGTCAAGTCTCACGTAGTGAAAATTACGTTAAAAAATAAAACAAATCATTATAAAATATAAAACAACAAAATGATTAAAAACATAAATCTAAATAAACCAGTACCCTAACACTAGTACTTAAACTAGCACAATATATATAATTTTTAAGTATAATGTCCCATGCGCTAAGAAATCACTCTACTATAAATAAATAGTCTTTTTGAGCTCCATGATTTTTGAAAACTTGTAAATGTAAATACGAATCACATGAGAATAACATAAAGAAACTAACTTAAAATATGTTAATAGTGTATGAAATATTTATGGTATTTATATACAATTTGAACCACATAAGAACAAGCAATAGCCTGCATCTCATGGCATCAAATGAATGGATGATATTAGGACAACAAAGAAAGGGATAGGAGTCAAGACAGAAAGGTCACATGGAAAGAAGACCTTTGTATAAGATCCAAATAAGTCACGACTAGGCACAGGTAATGACATAAAATATATCTTTGGAATCAATTTTTCCACGAAAACATTCAAAAGATATTTAGCATCTTTAATTTTGATTAAAAATAATGGAGTTATGTGCTACTTGAGGATATTGTTTAAATTTTTTTTTTAAACATGTTTTTGAAAATGGTTAGCTTACCAATCTTCAAACCTATTAGATATAGGGTTTGAATCAAATAAAAATAATTTTTATTATGAAAACTGTGCAAATAACTATAGTAATTATGTTAACACTAATGTAATTATCATTACAATATAACTTTTGAACTATAATTATTATTATTATACAATAATAGTATATATAACATATTTACTCAAGTTTAAAATTGTAATTATTCTAGTTATTTGTATATTTAGTATGTTAATTTTAGTTATACCTAATCCCACCCCTTAAATTTATATTCAAACTTTTTTTAGATCGCTTTATTTTATCATTTAGTAATAAGAGATCCAATTACAATAGAGACACATATATGTGTGACATTCGTCAAAATTAGGTTTAATATTCTTTTTCGTTTTATTACCCGGTTGTAATAGGATCCTCTCATTTAATGAAAACGTTGAGTTATTAACGATGTTATTCGGTTTTATCTTTATTGTTTTTACACGTGGCTCGTATTAATATATTCATAATCATTTAAAGTATCAAATATGTGCATTTTAGCCCTTACATTTAGTTTTTACAACTTCTTACCACCAAACCTAAGATTAGGGACTTGTTTGCAAAAATTATTCAAACTGTTATTTCCCCTCTCTTTTTCCTTCCCGTCACCGACAACACAACCCTTCAATCACGCCCGGAAATCCGGAAATTTGCATAAAGGACTGATCCTTAACCTTTACGCTATGTTCCTGTATGGTATCTTTCGATAATTGATAGCAATCAAGGCGAAATCAAACCAATTTAGCATTAACTAAAACGCGGACTGACCTAGAACCGTTTATACATACATGCCCAAAATGCAATTAAACTGACACACACCATCATATAACAATTCCGAAACAAAACCCTCTATCAATTGCAATGAGCAAAGTCGTTCTGATCGTCTTTTTCATTTGCTTTTGGCCGAAAAACCTAACCTAGACCTCCCTCAATTCGTTACCAATCAAGGAAATTGAAACATGTCAGTTGATCGTTTTTGCATCTTCTTCAAAACGCCTATGTTAATTTTAATTAACAGAGGGTTCCCTCAATTGATTCCTAGGGTTCTTGAGGTTTATGGTTTGATTTGGGACATGTTGAAGTAATTTGTGATTTATGATTTAAATGAGTTAGCCATTGGCCCTGTTGGCCAGTACAATTCATGTTATAGCTTAGACCCGGCCATGGGCGTGAGTTCGAACCCGTGGTCGGGTTTTGTATGTTTTTTGATTTGAATTTAGTTTTCTTTGCTTTAATCAAACTTTATTACCTAAACCTTAATTGTATCATAAACTAATATTGTTTACGCTTGGTTAACGAACCGAACTCCGTTAAACTTTGAAATCGATTTCGTTTAATATATTCATATATATATATATGTGTGTGTGATTTTATATTTATATTTTAATGGTTAAACTTATAGATTTTGTTTAATAACTAAACTAATAAAAATTTAATTACACTTTTATATAAATTTTATAAAATATACTAAACACTTTATGATCCCCAAATCCATTATAAACCTTCTTCCTTTGTATCTTGTTTGTTTATTCTGATTAGGTAGTTATTTTATTATGCTTTAATTAATTTGGACCAATTATTAGGACTTCTCGCGATACCAACTAGTTTTCTCTAATCATTACCGTCTTCTCGTTATCGTATTCCTCATGTACGTTACGCCTGGCGAATTCCGCTTAAAGTCGGGGTGTTACAGTATGTGGGTCGCAAGCTATGCCACCAACCCCCTTTGATTAATGGAAAAACCTGTCATACTAAAAGCAAAGCTATTATTTGTCGGTGTCGATGAGTTAACCTTTTGAACTTTCTTTCAGAAATGCAAACCTAATGTACGTTCTATTATACTAAATAAATTGAATTATAAATAAATAGGTCAAAGCCTCAAAAGTGTGTATTATTTATGGTATAAGGGGAAAATAAAAAATGTGTAGATAATAATTAGAAAAGTGTGTGTGTATATATATATATATATTAAAACATAACTATTTTTTAGTATAAAATAATTAAAATGACTCAAAATAATAACTAAAAATCAAAATGTTGCATAATCCCATATAATGGGAATAATGTAGAGAGAAGATATAAATAATAAAATAAAAATATGGGTAAGATGTAGAAAAATTCCAATGTATATAGAGGAAAAAGGAGTAGCGAAAAACCTTTCTCAATTCAATAAATTTTGTAACTTTAAAATCTATTTTCAAAAGCAATACATGTCATTTAATACACATGACTATTTATTGAATACTTTGGATAACATATTATCAAAAAAAAATTATAATGTAGGGATAATGGTTTTTAATGCTCTCAAGTTTCACCGTTGAATGATAACACTTTCAATTTTCACCTTGGTATCCACAACTCCTAACTTTGACCTTATTTGTCAAGAAGGTCTGACAAGAGTATTTGGTACCTAGACCGTGGTTGCACCCGACACATGACGGGAGACGAGTCCTTACTATTCGACGTTAAACCGTTTAATGGTGTACACGTTCTTTCGTCGGAGACGTGGGAGGTAACATCACAAAATGTGGAAGAGTGTCAAATGGGATCCTGATGTTTGATGACGTCAATTTGGTGGAGCAACTATACCATAATCTGCTAAGTGTCTCACAAATCCATGATCGACAGTACTCCACGCTATCCACTGAGAATGAATGCTTGATTCTCAAACCAGGTTTCAAGGTCCCAGAAGAATGGATATTAATGCTTACTCCGAGGCATAATGATGCATATATACTAGATATGCATAGCTCTTACTCATGTAGGACCGCTTCATGTTTACTATCTAAGGCCTCGGAGAATGACTCATCTCTATGGCATAAACGTCTTGGCCATTTAAATTCAAAAACTTAAACAAATTAGTCAGAGGTGAGCATGTGAAGGGATTCTTGCATTGTAAAATGTGTTTCATGTTATAAATGCAAGCAACACAAGCTAACTCACAGGCCTAAGACGATTAACTCCATAGATTCCATTCTTCAGCTATTGCATATGGATTTGTTTGGTCCTATCCATCCATTGGCAATCGGCCGAAAAGCCCATTGTCTTGTGATTAGATTTCGGGCATAAGGATGAAATTGCTCAATTTCTGATCAAGTTCATTACATTAGTGGAGAGGTAGACGGACATGAAGGTAAAATGTATAAGAAGCGATAACGGAACCGAGTTTTGCAACCGGACTGTGAATGACTTTTGCAGTTTGAATGGAACAGAACGACACTTCAGTGCACCTTACACTCCACAACAAAATGGTGTAGCTGAACGTCAAAACCGAACACTGATTGAAGCTGCTCGAACAATGTTGTCAGACTCCAAGCTTCCTTTGTTCTTCTGGGTGAAGCAATCAATGTTGCTTGTTTCATTCAAAACCGTGTGATAATCAATAAGCACTTAAAGAAGACTCCATATGAGGTCTACTTCGGATGTCCCTGCACCCTGCTTCATACCAGTGCTTAGCCTGATCCAAAATTTGTTTAAAAGGCAGATGAGTGTTACTTTGTTGGTTATG
Organism: Bidens hawaiensis; assembly: GCF_021521415.1. Classification (NCBI taxonomy): domain Eukaryota; kingdom Viridiplantae; phylum Streptophyta; class Magnoliopsida; order Asterales; family Asteraceae; genus Bidens; species Bidens hawaiensis. Next base: position 70,194 of record NW_027492593.1, read on the forward strand.
CTGCCAACAAAACCGCTTATCGTGTCTACAATAATAAGACCAAGCTGATCGTTGAATTATTTAATGTTGACTGGCATAAGCTTAATACTACTGATGCTCGCATGGGTCCAGATTGGTTGTTTGATTATGACTACCTGTTCAAACAGTTTCGTGGCATGTACACTCCACCACCTGCGAACGCTCAAGTCCCATCTTCTTTATCCGAGCCTCTATTGATGCAATCCCTTATCAATAGTTTTTCTGAAGTGAGTCTACCTGCTGAGCCTTCCAACAGAATAGTACCACCTATTGCACCACCACCCGATCTCGTGCAAGAAAATAATCAAGTTATTGACAATCATGCTCCTCAAACTGCTGATTCAACTGAGATGGTTGAAGTTGAAGACGCATCTGACACCGATTCAGATGACTCCTTTCAGTCCGCTGACAATGTGGAACAACACCAGCCTTAACCCGTGGTAGACATTCAAGCAGCTCCAAGCGTGGTAGAATCGGTTGTCACACCTCCCTCTCAAGAAAAACTGTTCAAGATGCTCCTGCCACCAAAGATCATGCTGCTGGTGACTCTGGCAATACTGCATCAACTCCCTTCAATGCGATTATTTTTCTTTATGGTGAACATATCTGGGAAGAACAAATTGCACAAGAGAATAGAGTTGATCAACCTGACTCTATGCAATCAATTGCTGATGTTCTTGAAAATACTCATCGCATCTTTCATCACATAGAAAACTTGTATGTTAATCTTCAAGAAGAATCCGTCACCATTGTTGATGACATTCTGTGGCTTTCTCCGTGTAAATGAGCCAAGGACAGAGTAGAGCAACAAAAGACAAACAACTCTTGCCAAACTAGGCACTGATGCTGAAAAGGTCAGAGCTCAAGGAAAGCTACATGGTTTCCTATACACGAGTGATGCTAGGAAAGATGTTGATGTAGGAGTTTCAGGTGTGAAAGCAAGCGTTGACGAGCATGCTTCTATTTTTGGAACCTATGTGAGCACCTAACTTATGGCTACTACTGCCATCACAACTGGGCATGTCAGTTCCACAAGTTCTCCACTTGTTGTACCTACCACAGGTGCACAAGTCAGTGTTTTCGTCACAATTGCATTTATTCCATTTTTTCCACAACAACTTGTCGCTCAAGGTGGTGGTGGAGGTGACAATAATGGTGATGATGAAGATGAGTCTGATGATGAAGAAGACGATGGTAACAATAATGAGAATGAGGGAGATGATGATGAGGAGGACGATGATAACGATGAACACGAGTGCGATAGTTTCGATGATCCTTATGATGGGAATGGTGGAAATGGTGATGACAGTGGTGACAGTCATGCCACTGAGGGAAATAAGGAGGAAGATGAAGATCCGCCACACGAGGTTGAGAAAACTTTTGATATTGATGCTGCAGTCGAGGCAGAAATCGCCTCTTTATTTAACGTTTATTCTGCAGCATGTACCAGCTCGCTAGTTCAAGAAGCCGTGGAAGACAATAAGGATGACAGCGATGACGACATAAACAATTCACCTAATGCAGATACCCTGAAAGGGTGGTAAGAGAATATGATGATAAAGAACCCGTTGCTGATCCTGCTACCAAGCCTGCTCAAAGAAAGTCAAAGAAGTGCGTTAAGCATTATAGTGTGAGCCGCACGGCAAGTCTGAGATGGAGGTCTAAGCCTTACCACGATGATTCTCCAATCCTTTATGCACGTTGGCATAAGGATAGCCAAATATGTGCTATTCGGCGTGCTAATAGAGATTTGACATATCTCCCCTATAGGGATATGCAAACCATGCCCGTTATTAACATGAATTACTTTAGAAGGACGGTGGGTGGTGGAGAAGAGGACACATTGGAAGGATGGTTCCAACACTTCCTGAAACATGGATGGAGGAAAGGCTACCCTGATTTCTCTCTGAATCCGGGTAAAGCATAAAAGTCAAAGGATGTCAATCCATTCACCAATAAGGCAGTCAAAGGACAGAGATACAAGATGCCAGAAGATCATGGAGAACCAATTCTGCACGACATGCCCATCTTTTATACGACTTCATCTCTTGGGAGTTTGATAACGACACGGGCGAGGTGATCATTCATTGAAAAAGCATGCCTCACCTCATATTCTTTGATGAGCATGAGCTATCGGGTTTTGGTAAGGAAGATCTGCTGAAGCTGCATGGATCTCCTTTGTGTACTGTTGATGACGTCCGTCGTGATAATACGAACGCAATCGTCCAACAATTCAACAAGTTTGTCCTTCTGCTTGTTGAGAAGCAACATTTTCAACCCAATAGCAATATCTTCGAGTACGAGTCCGAGTTCGATTGAAGATGGAAGCAAATGGAACAAATACCAAAGACTAGAGGGGGATTGTTAGGCCCATTTTGTATTAAGTCTTTAGTATTTGTATGTTATATGTCTTTTATACTATGTTAGCTTATTAGACTTATCCTTATGTAAGTTTGGGCCCAAGGCCATTTATGTTAAAGCCCAACGGGTCGAAATAATAAATAGATGTGCATGAGCACACACACTATATATGGAGTGTGTATCTCATGCACACAATAACCTTTTGCCATTTTCTTACATCTTATCCATATTTACAAACTCTCTTTTCTCTCTTCTCTTCTTACCCTCACGGTAATAATATAACCAAACAAGATCTGAGATCTCGGTTCTCACTAGTGATTTCCGCTAGCTAGTGTATAGGTTGATCAAAGTAAACTAGTTGTTGTGTTGTTAGATCTGGTCAAGGAACCTACATGAGTGAATTGTCAATTGCATAAAACCCCAGAAAATAAGGCAATATTATGGGTGTTTCGATTGTGTGTGTCGTGAATAAGGGATAAGGGGGGGTTGATTTTTTTGCAATTTGGTCCCTTGTGTTTGGCTTGTTGGTCAAGAGGGGTAAAATCATGGTTAAAGGGGGTTTAAATAGCATATTATTGATACTTTGAATGTTAACTAATGATAATTCAAGTGACGTGTAAAGGCAAAAATAATAAAATAACTTCGACGATTCTTATTAATTACGAGAATTCGATTACAAACTGGTACTAAAAATAAAAACAAATACTTAGTCGAATTTGACAAATGTCACAACCGACAGCCTCCGCCACTGCTAGACTCCACCACTACTCCACAACTGACAGTCTCCACCACATCCAACCTTTTACACTACCTGCAGGTACATAAATTTTAGACCTGCATGTATAATTGAAATTAGTGGTAGTTGATGATGGGGTGTGTTAAAGAAACTTGATAATGAGATGTTGAATCAGAGTAGGGTGCTTTGAATTAAAGAATCAGGAACTACATTTGAATATTGGATATTGAATGAAAGGAATTACATTTAAATAGCGGTGGTGGTGGAGGCTGGTGGTGGTTGGTGGAGGTAGATGGTAGCCGGCCATAGGTGGGTGGTGGTATATTTTATGGAATTAGTTTCCTTTAAAAGTTATTTAATTTCCACATAAGCATGTCACGCGTGTTAAAAAATGTCACATCAGCAAGAAAACTAAAGGTGTTAGTGTTCATTTAAATTTGGGAGTGCCATAAACAAATAAGGTCAAAGTTGGGAGCGATGAGTACAAAAGTGAAAGTTGGGAGTGCTATCATCCAACGTGTGAAACTTGGGAGTATTAAAAACCAATATCTCAATAATGTATACTTCAGATCCGGAGCTTCCTTCGGTAGTCTCGAGATCGAAGTACTTTGGACTTACATGGGACTATTGGTACAAATTCGATGTTTTAAATTTGTAAGTTGTATCGTCCTTTATACGGTTCGCTGTAGGCGTTCTGGTTGTGGGTGGGTGGGGGGATCGTGAATACGGGAGACATGGGGAATGGAGGTAGACCATGTTCATGCTTTAAACGGTCATACGACCGTTTCTTATTTTTTTTAATTAAATTAATCTATTTAATTAATCCCAAAAACTCCATCTTCCTCCTCACACATTTTCTCATCCAAAACATACATTCTCTTCCAAAAATTCTCAACCTCTTTCAAAAATAAACCCCAATACAAACCCGAACTCGAACTCGATCCCAAACACGAACCCGTGTGATCCCACTCAATTAGGTGGAGTAGTTTGCTTGCAAACAACAATGACCCTAATAACAATGTTTTTTTTTCCAGAACAAGGTTACACAGTGCCACCCCTGGGAACATCACAAACGTGTTCTGATATGTTATCACGACCAGGAATGTCATATATGCCTCTCATAATGCCAATTATGTCTTCGCAGTTACCCGAACACCATGTAACCTAAACCCAAGTAACTGAAACCCAAGTACACGAACCACAAGTAAATCTTACCACGTCAAAAAACGAGGTCTTAAAAAAACCTCAATGTGAAACAACCAAAGCTAAAAGTGACCGAAGGATATGGCGAACAGAAGAGGAGGTTGCGTTGGCATGTGCATGTATTGACTTGTCCGACGACTCGATCGAAGGTGACGGTAAATCTTCCCCTACGTTTTTGGAGACTATTCGTGAAAAATTGTATGACACAATGGGTCGAGGTGAATACCGCACCCGAAGCGGTCTACAACAAATGGAACTGAACGAGAATAAAAATAACCAACTTCTACAACTTTTACAATCAATGTGAAACAAGAGGTAGAAAAAGCGGCATGAGTGATGCCAACTTTATAGAGTTTGCCTGAAAACAATACCGAGCTGAAAATAAAGTTGATTTTAATATGTTAGAAGCTTGGAGGATATGTATAAGCTCACCAGAATGGCACCGATCCCTCCACTTTTTTGGGACCGTCCAAACGGTCAAAGACAATGTCTACTTTGGTGGATCAATCATCGTCTCAAGCCACGTCGGATGCTCGTTGTCAATTTAACTTAAACGATGAAGATCTCAATTTTCATTTTATGAATCGGCTGAGTTATAATGCCCGGTCATATAATCAAGGAGGCTATGAGAGGTGGAGGGTCTTCATCTAAAATGACTTCCTTGATAAGTTCCGAAGTGAGCATGTGATTTGACAACTTGGAGCATACACTATCCAAGAGTGTCAATGTTAAAAATGAAACGAAGGAGGAAAATCTTACCCGAAAACCATGTAACCTAAACCCAAGTAACTGAAACCCAAGTACACGAACCACAAGTAAATCTTACCACGTCAAAAAACGAGGTCATAAAAAAACCTCAATGTGAAACAACCAAAGCTAAAAGTGACCGAAGGATATGGCGAACAGAAGAGGAGGTTGCGTTGGCTTGTGCATGTATTGACTTGTCCGACGACTCGATCGAAGATGACGGTAAATCTTCCCCTACGTTTTTGAGACTATTCGTGAAAAATTGTATGACACAATGGGTCGAGGTGAATACCGCACCCCGAAGCGGTCTACAACAAATGGAACCGAACGAGAATAAAAATAACCAACTTCTACAACTTGTACAATCAATGTGAAACAAGTGGTAGAAAAAGCGGCATGAGTGATGCCAACTTTATAGACTTTGCCTGAAAACAATACCGAGCTGAAAATAAAGTTGATTTTAATATGTTAGAAGCTTGGAGGATATGTATAAGCTCACTAGAATGGCACCGATCCCTCCACTTTTTTGGGACCGTCCAAACGGTCAAAGACAATGTCTACTTTGGCGGATAAATCATCGTCTCAAGCCACGTCGGATGCTCGTTGTCAATTTAACTTAAACGATGAAGATCTCAATTTTCATTTTATGAATCGGTTGAGTTATAACGCCCGGTCATATAATCAAGGCGGCTATGAGAGGTGGTGGGTCTTCATCTAAAATGACTTCCTTGATATGTTCCGAAGTGAGCTTGTGATTTGACAACTTGGAGCATACACTATCCAAGAGTGTCAATGTTAAAAATGAAACGAAGGAGGAAAATAAAATGATATATGAAGAGAGGGAAAAAATGCACGCGAAATATAAAAGGATGCTCGATGAGAGAAATAAATGCAATTGGAACAGGCACGAGAAAAGGATATCAAGTTCCTCGCGAATGATCTATCTCATCTAAAACCGAAAATGCGGGCTTTTTTGGAGAAGAAAAAAAGGAAAGAACCCTAACCAAATACGCGAACGAGGAAGACGATAAGGATGAAAAGGAGGGCGAACACATGAACGAGGAGAAGGACGACAAATATTATTTTTATTTTAGTTAATTAAGTAGATTGTTTATGTTTTTAATTGGGTTGTATGTTTTTTATTTTTATTTAGTTATGTATTGTTATTTTCTTTTTAATTTTATTGTAAGAAAAAGAGTTTAAAGCCCTTCGGAACAACAAACCAAAGAAGGGCAACGTTGGAAGGGGCTTTGTTGTCTCCAATGCCCACGTGACAATGACGTGCCACTGTGAAGGGATAGCGGTTTGATGACTAGTCACTAGATCGTTCCTTTAAAATTTCACCATTAAATACAAATTTAGAAAAACATTGTAAAGAGGTGAGGTGATAACTCCACTGTATAGCACGGATATCCCACTAGTTAATTGTTTCTGATATTCAATTTCGAGAGGAAGAATGTTAAGTCCAGAAAAATAAATTTAGCAGTCAACCTTGAAATGGATGACTTGATATCTATCACTTTACGTGAATTGAAGGGCACATGACCTTCCACTCATAAATAACTTTTAATTGATTTGATCAAAACTACTTATTTTTAGGGGTTTTTTTTATCTAAGATTAGAAGCCTAAGCAGCTTCATAAATATCTTATTCTAACACTTCTATTTCTCGTATTAAAAGGGTTGTTTTACATTATTTATTTCTAATATAACTCTATATACTTTTATAAATTTTAATTTTATTTATTATAAAAAAGTTGAAAATATAATTATGGTTTAATGATAAATAAAATTTCACAAATAAATGAGATGTTATAATCCAGTTTATAAACTATCTAGGTTTGGTGAGGCCCATGACGTGCTTAATTTATTTTATATAAAATTGTTTTTTAATTACAAATAATATCTTTATTTAAATAAAACAGATATTATATTTTAGTATATCCCTATTTAATAAGATTTTTATATCAAATATTTGATTAGATTAATTTTTAATTAAATGAGATGTTATAACCCGTTTAACAACTATTTGGGTTTAGTGAGACACATACCCATGAATTCGATCGGGTCAAATGTATGAGAAACCTTAATTTACAAATAAAACAATCTGGTGGCTTGAGAAAATATAAGGGACAAGGAAACAACTTTTAAAGGTTTCGCTTATATATATTTAAGATTTAAGTTTTTTTAACTAATATTCCTTAAATATCTCGTTTTCACTATTCCATAAATATAAGAGTTAATGGTCATTTTCGTCCACGTTGTTTGCTACTTTCGTCACTTCAGTCCAAAGTTTGAAAATTTGTCAATTTAATCCTCATAGTTTTAAATATTAGCCAATTACGTCTCATCCGTCTAACGGCATCCAGCTATACCGTTATTTTAAGGGTATTTTTGTCTTTTTCCTTTTTATTTTTAGTAAATGGTCATTTTCGTCCCTGTGGTTTAATATTTTTGTCACTTTAGTCCAAAGTTTGAAAATTTGTCAATTTAATGTTTAATTTAATTCAGTTTTTTTTTATAACCCTGAAAAGCATAATCCAAGCCCCAAATCATCAAAACATCGTATGTATTTACTCTGTCAACAACAGTAATCATACTCCCTCCCCTCGTATTTAGTTTCTAGACGGTTCCTAAACTCTCCCCATGGTGGAATTCAATGGTAAAGTGGTCAAATCAATTCACTAAAACCGAATTGTACGGAAAAAGCTAAAAATCATTTCTTTGATGAATGCATAATAGTTAGGGTTTAGAGATTAACATACCGTAACGAAAATCTGGGTAGAAATCAACTATTATACATTAATCAAATAAGATTTTTAGTTTTTTCTGTACAATTCGATTTCAGATAATTATCTTGACCACTTTACCATTGAATTCCACCATGGGAGAGAGTTTAGAAAATGTCTAGAAACTAAATACGAGGGGATATGATTACTGTTATCAACAGAGTAAATGCATACATGTATTGGAGGTTTCTTGATGGTTTTGAGCTTGGATTATGTTCTTCAGGGTTATAGAAAAAAACTGAATTAAACTGAACATTAAATTGACAATTTTTCAAACTTTGGACTGAAGTGACAAAAATATCAAAACCACAGGGGCTAAATTGACCATTAACTCAAAATAAAAGAGAGAAAAACAAAAATACCCTTAAACTAACGACATAGCTAGATGCCGTTAGATGGATGGGACGTAATTGGCTAATATTTAAAACTTTGAGGACTAAATTGACAAAATTTCAAACTTTGGACTGAAGTAGCGAAAGTAACAAACGACGGGGACGAAAATGTACATTAACTCTAAATATAATAACTTGGGAAATCTTTTAAGAAGTAATGTGTATTTATCAACGGAGAACTTTAAAACTAGACTATTAATAAAGAACGACTCGAGGAGCAAAAGATTCACAACCAAAATTGCCTTGTATTTGTTATACACATACAAATACATGAATCTTCTACACTTCTTCATCCTCCTCTCTTTACAATGGAAAACTTCAATGTCACAACCATGGATCAAAGCCGGTTTTTGGTACACCGGAAGTGCATACCCGACACCCGACATAAACTCAGCTCTTTTCACTCACCTCATATGTGCTTTTGCATACATTAACCCTTTAACCCACAAGATATATTTAACAGAATCAGATGAGCCATATGTATCGACCTTTGTGTCCACCGTCAAGAAAAGCAACCCATCGGTGAAACCACTTTTGTCGATATGGACGGAGAATGAACTATATGAGAAGAATGATGGGAATTCATCCAACTTTCTATTAATGACTCAAACCCCCGCTTATCAAAAGAGTTTCATCGAGTCTTCAATAAAAATGGCTCAAGCTTACGGGTTTGAAGGGCTTGATCTTTATGTTTCAACTTTGTTAAATACAAAGGAAAACATGACCAGTTTAGGGAACTTATTTAACGAGTGGCGAGTTGCGTTGGATCAGGAAAAAATTATCTTGACCATGGGAGTTCAATACTCGCCTGATCTCAACTCAGTGAGTTACCAGGTTGACTCGGTAAAAAAGACGTTTGATTGGGTGCATGTCCGATCATACGACTATCACACGCCTATGATCGATAATTTTACTGGGGCCCACTCAGCCTTATATGATCCATCTAGCTACATGAATACTAATTATGGTATAAATGAGTGGCTCAAAAGGGGATTGCCTGCTAATCAGCTAGTGCTTGGTTTAGCATACCATGGCTATGCATGGACCCTTGTGGACCCTAAAGATAATCGCATAGGTGCACCGGCTAAAGGCCCAGCTATTACTTCAGATGGTTCGTTGAGCTATGAGTATATCAAGAGGTACTTGAGAAGTTACAAAGTTAATCTAGAGTATAATTCAACATACGTGATAAACTATTGTACAATTGGTTCGTTTTGGATTGGGTTTGACGATGTGGAGGCTATCAGAGTTAAAGTTGCTTATGCAAAAAAGAAGGGGCTTCGTGGTTATAACGTATGGGAGGTTCCTCATGACTACAACTGGGTACTCTCAAAAGTTGCTGGTAAGTCTGTCACGTCAATGCTATGTAGGCATGGGGTCCTTTTCTTAATTTTCCCTAAAAACGCGTAATGATTCTAACTAAAAAAACACTTATTTTTTAATCTTTTTTATATATAAAGCGTGTGTGGAAGTATGTGTAATAGGTTGGAAAAGGATGTGCCCCCAGAAGAAGAGCCCTTTCAAAATTCTATTTTAAAAATATTTCGAATATTTCAACATACGTAGAAACTATTTTACAATTGGTTTGTTTTTGGTTGTGTTTGATGACGTGGAGGCTAACGGAATTAAAGCTGCGCACTTATGCAAAAAGAAGGGGTAATTGTGGTTATAACGTAAGGGAAGTCCCTCATGATTGCAATTGGTTCGTTTTGCAACTCGGAACTCCAAGACTAATCATACACGTTCGATTAATCCATCAAAACAATCCCCAAAATCTGATCATTTACAAACATTTAAGCGACTTTCGACCCTTTTAACCAATTAATATACATACAGAAGCAGTTTGAAAAGAAAATGCACTTACAATGACAAAATTTGCAGCACAAGGAGATCAATACAACCACCACAAGCTATTATTGAGGATTACTCTGTGCACAATTGCTTCCTTTATCCTGCTACTAGGCTGCGTAATCTATTACCTGAGAGAAAAGATCATATTAAAAGGTAAAATAATTTTTTTAAAAATGACTTATGAGTTTATGTGCATAACGATGTTGATGTCGTATACTTAACATCATGTCTTCATCGAATTCTGACAACATATTCATTTTCGTTTATAGTCAAATATGTCATGAATAGAGGCAAATCATCATATGATAATCACCAAGTAATTAGCTTTGCGGACCTATGGGAAGCTACAAATAGCTTCTCAGAAGATAACAAGCTTGGCGAGGGAGGATATGGACCAGTTTATAAGGTACCTTTTACTTTTAGTTTAGAAGTACCAAAATTTTATATTTAACTATGATTAAAACGACTCTTCACCAATGTACTTTCTTTTGGTTAGAAGTCTATAAAAATATAAATAGATTATCTAACTCGTTTTCTTACATGGGGCTAGTGATCGTGCCACCACAATAAATTTGAATCACATCTTGAGATGGAAATATCATAGGCAGGATATGTAGCACGGTGTCACGATTCACCCAAATCTTAATTCGTAACGTCGGGATCCTGGAAATTTCTATAGTGTTCTCAAGGCCTCTAGATCATGAGGAAAATGTTGGGTTAATTGGGTTTGTAATGTGTTCATGGGTAACCTGGTCATGGGTTCACTGGTTTCGGGCCATGGAACGGTCACACTTGATTAATATCTTGTAGCAGGAGTCTAAATTTACCACGTTTATTATGTGCTTTATATAATGGGTCCTGTTTTCTAACTTTTAGGAATTGGCTACTGCATGTTTATACCACGTGTATATGGGCTAATATATTTGTTAGATTTAAGGTTGTTCTCCATGTTCACTGCATTCTGTATTCTCAATTTCAATCAAAAGGAGTTGATCAACAAGTTGATCTATCTGTTTGTTTTGCATGGTGTTTGAATTTGCAAATCGGGGCCAGATTACCAACAGAAAAATCTTGAAAGCATGTCAACGAGTACCATGGACATAACATTGTGTAAATGTTTCTAGATTTAATATACTAGAAAAGTAAGAATTACTGGTATAAATATGTGGTTAGTCTTTTGAGCTAGACATTTCTAAAATCATCAAGTTTAACTAGTTTTCAATTCTTTTTAAGTTCTCTTAAGATGCATTAATGTAGATCAATTACAACATGGTTTTGATATTATTTTCCATGTTTATAGCAGCTTAATGTTAAGTCTTACGGCTAAAACATACAACTTACCTTGTGCTTTTAACCAGGGAACATTATTAAATGGACAAGAAATAGCAGTAAAAAGACTTTCACATAGTTCTAAACAAGGGATCGAGGAGTTCAAGAACGAGGTTGCATTTGCAACAAAACTACAACACGTGAATCTAGTAAAACTCTTGGGATTCTGCACTGAAAGGGAAGAAATGATGCTGATCTATGAATACATGCCAAATAAAAGCTTAGACCTCCACCTCTTCTGTGACAAATCATCTGCATTTTCTATATTAAAATCAATTATATGAACCGCACTGGTTTACTTAAAATTACTTGCCTAGATCCAAGTAGGAGGTCGATGTTGAGCTGGCAGAAATGGGTTGAAATAATTGAAGGGATAATCCAAGGACTTCTATATCTCCAAGAATACTCGAGGCTGACAATAGTTCATAGAGACTTGAAAGCAAGCAACATTTTACTTGATGCTGATATGAAGCCTAAAATATCAGATTTTGGTATTGCAAAAAGCTTCCAGAACAATGAAGTTGAGGCAAGCACTGGCCGGATTGTTGGAACCTAGTAAGTATGCTCAAAAGCTGGTATTATTATTCCACATAGTCATATAACTTTGTATTTGGTGCAATGCAGTGGATGTGTTCCTCCGGAGTATGTAAAAGAAGGTTTATACTCTTGAAAATATGATGTTTATAGCTTCGGGGTTCTCCTTCTGCAGATCGTAAGTGGGAAGAAGAACTATGACGTCTATGGACCACATCAAAACCAAAATCTCCTAGAATATGTAAGCTTCTTTCTCCTGTTCTTTTTTCTTTTAAACTACAAAATATGTAAGTTTAGTTACACTGCTAGAAAATCAAGCCTTTACTATAACTAAGATCTGTTAATTGGTATTGTCCGTTGGTAGTTTCAATTACCAATGGAAAGGGGTTATCAGTATAATCCGTGAAGATAAACACATTACTAGTGGAATGGATTACTTCCTGGTGGTTGGTGACTAAAATTTGTCATTGGTAGCCAAGTCCCTGTAGTCAAATGGTAAATTTATAACCTACTGATTTTAAAGATTGTGTTAAAGACATTAATTACATCTTCAGTAATAACATAGAGTTCTAGGTTTAGTCTAACTTATTATTTGATTCTCGTAGCATTTGAAAGTAATTGGTTTGCTGTACTTAACCTAAGTGAAGATATACCTTTAGATTAATGGATCATTGTGTAAACTTAATAAATAACTGATAGGTATGGTGAATTATCTTTGTACAACAAAAGAAAAGCTATGCAAAAGGTTTATTGATAAAGGTAATCATATTATATATAGCTAACCAAAGATTTTGGGAGTGTTATAAGGACCTCAACATCAAGGCCGGCTCAACCACATTCGTGACCTAAAACGATGTTTGAAAACAAGACCTTGTTGTGAAAAGAATTATCTTGCTTTCGCTCCAAATAATTCAAGATGTTGTCATCATCTTTTGCTTATACATAAGTAATGCAATTCCTCACGTCTTCTCAGTCCCAATTAGTTTAAACGCCGCCCAAATCACACATTAATCCAAATCTCAAATTAAAAATTATAATTATTAATTTTGTTTTGGAAATTAGAGGCCTTAGAAGGTGGAGGCCTAAATCCTAGCTTCATTTTACTATAATGATGATACATTTCTTTAGTTGGGAGAATATGGGCTATGATATGCAACCAAATTATATAATCTATGATTGCTTCAGTTTATGTTTTAATTAGGGAATTTCATTTATCCTTTATGAATAATAAGATTGAAAATTAGAGTTCGTGTAAAGTTAGTGAGTGCAATTGATTAGGTGGATTCACTTTGTGAGTTTGTTAAATTCTAGATGCTAAATTAAGGTTTGAGTCTGCATGATAATTTTTGTTTGAGCCTGACCCGAATCGAAAATTTTAAATCGAGTTGATAGAAATCCTAACCCAAACTTAATGACTTAGTGAGCCCACCTGGGAAAGAAATTCATGAACCGATCCATTCTTCATAAATCACAAATTTATACTTCATGTAAATGTTAAAGCATTAACGGCCCAGATTTTATCAAACCGGAAAGAAAATATACCTACCTTAACAACCCAAATGTTATCAAGAATATTTGGAGTCTCAAATTAGTGCTGTTGCACAATAGCTGCATTGCTAGGTTAAAATAACTTATTTTAGTTATTTCTTTGGCCTGCAATCACTTTTATTTAATTAAAAACAGAAAAAAGACACACTGCATTAGGGTAGGTTATGTTGCAATAATGGTAAATAGTACATTACGTACGCGACCTTTTAGAACGTTAAATTACATAACATACATTGGCAATTTCACAAATAACCCAAAACTAGTTTCTTGATCAAACACATCGATTACAAATCGAGTCTAATCCAACTTCAGAAATCCGTGCTCTATCTCATTCAATTTCAATTTCTAAACCCTACTCAGAACTTAAAGAATGAAAGCTCAAAAGTCGAAACCGGCCAAATTAAAAAAGAACGTTGTTGAACATCAAAAATCTTCAAATTGATACAAAAAAAATGATTTAATCAATCGAATTAATGTGTAGAAGACTACAGAATCATCAATCAATTATGAAAATGAATAATATTACACTTAATTGAGCTTTGATATGGATTCATAGACACTCAAAGAAAAATACACATAGCATATTTAAACACTCAGAAAAAAAAATACGCATAGCATATTTAAATACTCAGATCAAAACATTGAATACTCAGGAAAAAAACCTTAAACACTCATAAAAAATATCTAAGTCACTCATAACAAAATTTATAATCAAAACGAATTACACACTTAAATGTTTAGAACAATAATCTAAGACACCAGCGAACACAATTTAAACGTTCCTGACAAATATCTAAGTCACTCATAACAAAATTTCAAACAAAACAAATTACATATTTAAACGTTCAGTACAAAAATCTAAGATATTCAGAACAAATTTTTTACCAAAAGATCACACTTTAAATGTTCAGGATAAAAAACTAAGACACTCAAAACAAATCAATGACTAAAATGAATTACACACTTTAAACGTTCATACTTAGAACAAAAAACTTTAAACACTATGAATAAAACTTTAAACACTCAAAACAAAAGCTTTAAATGTACGGAAGCTCATATATGAAATTAACGTTTCTATAACATGAAATTGAACATTGGAATCACATATATAATCTCGGAATCATAAAAAAATCAAGGGTGTTGGTAGTTGCGTGCGTAATGTAAGATAAGCAACTATTGTGTTGGATCTTTAATTTATATATATATATATGTGTGTGTGTGTGTATATATATAGGATCAGGATCAAGAGAAAACCTTTTTGAAATTGAGAACTATAAGAACTATTTTAGACCACAAAAAACCCAAAAATAAAAAAAATCTTAAAATAAATAAAAACACAAAAATCAAAAAAGTAAAAAAAAAAATAAAATTCTTATTTTATCATCCGGTTTCATAAAAAAACTCGGTTTAGCTAAATTATATACACATATGTATACTATATACATATATGTACATTTACATGATCTTTTTGTACACATGTGTATAATTTAAGATAAATGATACTGTACATACGTGTATATTACGTAACTAAATATTATATAAAACTATACATATGTGTATAATACGACGTTTTTTTTAATTTTTTTTATTTTTTTCATTTTTTTTATTTTTTTTAATGAAACCGGAATGAAATATAAGAATTTTGGTTTTTTTACTTTTTAAAATTTTTATTATTTTTTGTTTTATGATTTTTTTAAATATTTTTTTAAATGTGTTTTTAGTGGTCCAAAATGGTTCTCAAAGTTCTCAATTTGTAAAAGGTTTTCTTATGATCCTTACCCTAAATATATATATATATATATATATATATATATATATATATATATATATATATATATATGTGGGTGAGATCTAGAGAAAACTACTAAAGAATTATTTTTAGCTTTTTTTAAAATTTATATTTTTCGTTTTTTTTTTCTTTCCTCCTTCTCCTTCTAATAAGATGATATTGTTCCTATAAAAAAACTGTCGATGTAATGAATATGTGCATTAATGTGTATTGCAAATATAAAATAGTATTTTATTGCATATAATACAACATAAATGGATTATATAATACACGCTTTTGAAAATATGCAAATACAACAATAATCATTGTATGCAAAACACATTATCGCATATATGTAATACAATACTAAAGCACATATGCACTATATCGATATTTTTATTTTATTTTTGTACATAATATAACACTATCGCAAATATACAATACAAACAACTGTGTGTATATATATATACATATATATATATATATGATATTTAACACTATTTCAAATATCAAAATAAGCATTATGGCACATATGCATTATAAAAAAGTCGATGCATTGCATATACGCATTACAACGAGTTTTTTAATAATTTTTTCTATTTTTATATTTTTTTTTGTGGTGAATAATAACAACATATAAGAAGAATGAAAGAAACAAAATTTTAATATATTTTTTTAATTAAATTAAAAATACTTCATTATTATTTCTCTAGTTCTCTCTCTAAGAAGGAGTTCTCTCTTAATCATTTATATATATATATATATAGTGAGAGAAAGAGATGGTTTAAATAAAAATAAATAGTTTCCTTAGACTAATAAAAATGACATAAAATTTGAAGTTATGAAACTATATAGGCTTGAACTATTGAACTATGTAGAGGGGTTAGTTAAGAAATTAAAGGGGTTAGTAACCTCAACCAATAGATACTCTATTTATTCTTACTCTTCCTATAAAACTAAGTCTTTTTACTTTAACCACCATGTATATAAATAATCTACCCTGGGAGTAGGGCTGTCACTTTTACCTGAACCCGAACTAACCCGAACCGAATAATCTGAACCCGAGAAAACACTAACTCGACCGAAGTAATTCGGGTTTGTTTTCGGGTTTGATTTATAAGTTTCAGGTCAACCCGAATAAACTTTTATTTTTGAAATTAAATATATTTTTAGGCTTAGTCTTATTCACTAAAGTTATCAAAATCTGACCTTAATTGATTGTTGTCATTCCAACTATTATGGATCGATTGTTTATTGTTAATTTATGTTTTCCGTTTATTAATAATAGCAACCGTAATCGAACAACCAAATCATGTCCGATTGAAGAAGATATGGTTCGAGTTAGTTACTTAGTTTTATTCTTCTTTTGAATTGTTTTATCAAGTTGTGTTGGTTTATTATTTGAATTTACGAGCAAAGAAGAATATGTTGTTTTAATTTTAGTATTGAAGTTTTTAATATTTTAGTGTTCTATTTTGTTTTCTAAGATATTTGAAACCCGATTAACCCAACCTAAAAAAAACCGAATCCGAATTACCTGAACCCGAAAACCCCATGAGAGATTTGGGTTGGATTTCGGGTTAAGATTTAAAACTTTGAAACCCCGCCGAAAACTCCGACCTGAAAAATGAACCCGAACACCCCTACATGAGAGCACACCATAAGACATAAGTATTCTAGAAAAGAATGATGACAATAAGAATAAAGTATTTCTATCCGTTAGAAGAAATGTTTTGCAAATTTTTAAATTTGTGTTTTAAAATACAATGCTCCAGAGAAAACTAGAAATTAGGCCAATGATGTAGGCAATTGAACTGAAATTAATTAGCATATTCTTAACTCAAGAGCAATGTTTTGAAACCCGGTCCGGCCCGGTCCGACCGGGACCCGGGATTGAGACCGGTCCGGGTCGTAGTATACAGCCCGTTTTCTAATGGACCGGCCGGGTCTCGTGGGCGCCGGTTGGACCGGACCCGGTGACCCGGCGGTTGGACCGGCAGGTTTGTTAACCTTCTGTGATTTGGGACGAGATGAGATCAAGTTTGTGTGTTTGGTGATTTGGAGCGGCGGTGGTGGGTTATGGAGCGGCGGCGATGGTTATCGAGTGAATATAGAGTTTAGTTTGTTAAGCGACTCTATTTGGTGATTATGTTTTGATTAAAGAAGAAGAAGAAGAAGAAGAGGTGGGAGATGAAGGAGGCAAAAGTGGTCTAGATTTAGGTCAAATACAAAGAATATTTTTTTCCCTTTTCACCTTTTCTTTAATACAAATTACATTAGTCATCCTCAATATTATACTTTTAAAAAAATAACCCTAGACTTTTACATATTAGTGCATTAGAAATTGTATATGGCTAACTACTTTTTATAAGATATATAAATGTATATTATTTATATTAATTATGATGTCATCCGGGTCAAACACCGGTCCGCCCTCCCGGGTCAGTCCGACCTCCGACCCGGTAAGGCGTCCGGGTCAACATCCGGGCCATGTCTGAAAACATTGCTCAAGAGGCAAGAGAAAAGCTGTACATGATCAAACTTGACACAAAAATTGTTTATAAGTGACAATTTGTTGTAAAATACTACGAAAACATAGCACTTTACAAACATTGTTTAATCATCCACTACAACTATGGCTGTCACTTTTACCTGAACCCGAAACCCAACCCGAACCCGAACTGAAAAACCCGAACCCGAATCAAGTAATTCGGTTTGGTTTTCGGGTTTGATTTATAAGTTTCGGGTCAACCCGAAGAGCCCGTATAAACTTTTAGTTATGAAATTAAATATAGTTTTAGGTATAATATGCTTAGTCATAGCCACTAATATTATCAGTTGATGACCCTAATCAATTGTTGTCATTCCAACTATTATGGATTGATTGTTTATTATTAATTATGTTTTTCGTTTATTACTAATAGCAACCGTAATCGAACAACGAATCACGTCCGATTGAAGAAGATTATGGTTCGAGTTAATTACTTAGTTTTATACAAAATTTGAACTGTTTTATAAAATTTATTGATTTATTATTTGATTATTTGCGTTATGAGTAAAGAAGAATATGTTGTTTTAATTTTAGCATTGAAGTTTTTTAATTCTTTTTGTTTTTTGTTTTGTTTTCTAGGATACTCGAAACCGATTAACCCAACCCGAAAAAACCCGAACCCGGATTACCTGAACCCAAAAAACCCATGAGAGATTTGGGTCGGGTTTCGGGTTAAGATTTAAAGCTTTGAAACTTGGAGAACCTGACCCGAAAAAACCCAAAAACGAACCCGAAGAACACCCCTAACTGCAACACACTATTGACAAGAATAATATCCAAGTATGTAACCCTTTAGAAACATGATTATTGGTAAAAAGAACTATTGCTTCAAATTATCCAAAAATGCTCATAGGGCTAACAGTACATGATTTTTCATCCCATTTGTTGTTGTTCACAACGCACTCCTGCAGTTCGATTCTGAATGTGTATTTTTTTTAATTTTCTTATTAAATATGAATATTTGAATGTGCAAAACCTCATAAAAACGAGAATTAGAAGTCTGAAAGTTTGCTGATTCTAAAATTTACTTACTTTCAGGAAAAAGTTCCAGAAAAAAATAATTGGACTATAAAAAGTTTGGCTCGTTTAACTTGGACAGAAATTAAATTAGGCAACTAGTACTTTTTCTCTTGCCCCAATTGACCTGTTTAATATATATTACAATCATATACTGATCTCTTGTTTGCCACAAATGATCTGCAAAATGTTTTTTTATAATGGTGTTGACCATGAACAATACAGGCGTATGTTCTATGTAAAGAAGGAAGAGGAATGGAGTTTGTTGATCCTTCACTGGATGATGAATCTTCACCATATAAATTAACAAGATGCATGCAGGTGGCCCTGCTATGTGTTGAAGAGTAATGGTCACACAGGCCGTCAATGTTGGAAGTTTCAGCCATGTTAAGGAATGAATATCAAAATTTGCCTATGCCCAGAAGACCTGCTTTTTCAACAAGTAAATATGATGAAGAAAAGAAAAATAAAAGCAGTAGAAATGTCTCTTCTGTTGATATTGCAACCATTTCCCAACTTCTACCTCGTTGATCAGTTACCATTGTGACCAGCGGTGGTGGAATTAAGGCATCTTTGACGAGTCTAGAGCTTTTTACGCCTATATTATAACTTGAGGTTCCAACTCAAATTCTCTTAAAGATATCAATTTTAGTGCTCAGTGTGGATCGACAACCCCTTGTGTATGAAAGATTGGGTTGTAATCCTTGTTCGAAAATTGGCAAAGCAAACAGCTACCGCGAGTTGAATATGTTATACATGTTCTTTGGTTTCAGTTGTGTTATTGACTAATTGCATCAGAAGTATATATATATATATTCCACTCGTCTTACTTAATTTTAAATAGTTTTGCATTAATTGAGAAATGTGCGCTCTCTTAAACAAAATTAGAACACCTAATGAACGTTAAGGAACTTTATGTGAACAAAAAAACACCTTGAGTGACTTGAAAGGGTAAACAAGTTTATATATTACTTTGACCCGAGGCAACGTGAGCCTAGCCGGGTGTGCTCATTTTATATATATGCGACTATGCGAGCTAATATTATCAGGTCGGAGGGTCCCCGCCTGTGCCTTGAACTTAATATTAAGAAAACCGAAGTATTTTGGCCGTCGTGCAATGGGGTTAAGGTGCAGGAGGGGGTGTTTCCCTGTGAGATTGGAAGACCGGTGCTAGGTGTGAAACTCCTCGGGGGAGCCGTTAGCCGGGATGCCGGGTTAATCAGTGAACTTGCTATGAAAAGGGCTTCGCGAGCTGTGGAGTTGATGAGCTATCTCCCGCATTTGCGGGACCCTCAATGCGAGCTCCTTTTGCTCCGCTCATGTATGGGAGTTGTTGTTTGGTCTCAGAACATGCCAACCCGTGTATGTAGGGGAAGCAGTTTCTGTGTTTGACAATGGCCTTCGGGGGCGATTGAGGACATCGTGGTTTGTGGTGGTCCCTTCTTTGGAGATTTTCAATGGAGGTTGGTATCACTTCCGACTCGTTTTGGAGGTTTGGGTTTATGTTCAGCTTCAGACGTTTCTACTTATGCGTTTGTGGCCTCGAGGGCGCAATCTTGGGAATTACAAGACCACATTCTTCGAGGTTGTGGTATTGATGGGTTTGACTCCGATTATGGGAGTGCGATAGATCGGTTGCACATTTCACTTCCCGATTTTGACATTAACGGTTTCTCTAATAAAGACACCGCCCCCCTAAAGCCCAACATGCTTTGGCGAGTGCCCTTTATAGTGGAATCATTAAGAGTTTGGAAATGAAGTTTGATTTATCCCCTCGTCAGAAAGCGGTGTTTGAGTGTCTTCGGGCTCCTCGGGCTCAAGATTTCTTAAGTGTTCTCCCTATTGAAGGATTTGGCCAACATATGTCGTCTTTGGAGTACCGGGCCATCCAGAAGTATCGGTTAATGATCCCTTTGTTTCCGGTAGATAAGCCGTGCCCGGTTTGCCGTAAGGTTTGTTTGGATTCTTTTGGCGAGCATGCGGTTCACTACAAAGAGTTTCCTGGGTTTAAGTACAGGCATGATTTGGTGAGAGATGTTTTACGCGATGTTCTTAAACGAGCCGGAATTTCGGCTAAAATGGAAGTCCCCGTAAACTTTCTTACGGATCCTCAAGAAGGAAGATCTACATTACGACCGGCCGATATACTTGTTTCTGGTGGGTAGGGGGAAAACACGCTTGTGTCGACCTCACAGGAGTGTCCCCTCTTGTTGGGATTAGGGACACTGGATTTGTAGCAGGCCAGGCAGCATTGAAGGCGGCATCGGGCAAGGTTGCTAAACACGAGAGAGCTTGTTTGAAGAATCAACACGTGTTTATCCCCTTCGCCTTTGACACAGTGTCCCCTCTTGTTGGGATTAGGGACACTGGATTTGTAGCAGGCCAGGCAACATTGAATGCGGCATCGGGCAAGGTTGCTAAACACGAGAGAGCTTGTTTGGAGAATCATCATGCGTTTATCCCCTTCGCCTTTGACACTTTTGGTTTCTTAGCTCCGGATGCCGTGGACCTTTTGAATAGTGTTCAGAAAGTTGTGTATAGTAACATATCAGCCCATAAGAATCAAAACTTTGTTTTTAGTCGGATTGGGTTTGCTATCCAAAAGAGGGTTGCGGCGCAGCTTGTTTCCCGCTTACCTGCCACTTCATTGTAAATCGTTTGGATGTTTCTATGAAATATAAAAGTTGCAAGTAATTTAAAAAATAATAAAAAAAAAATCTTGTTTCTATATGTAAATTTCTGTTTTAAGTGTGTATTTTTAATAGTCACACAAGGCTTTCGAAATCTATAGATACCCATGTGATACCATTATGACAGATACACTAAGGTAACAGTTGTTCGCATATGAATGTATAATGCCATTCAGGGAATATTATTCAACAAGCTGCATTAAATACGAAGTTCATACACATACTTCGTCTTGTGTTATATGATAAGTTGAAAAGAAGTCATAGATGTTTAAAATAGGTACATGTAAAATTTTAAGGGGTAAAATGAGTAAACATGAAATTTGCAAGTTTTGACTTTTGAGAATAGAAAGGGTAAAATTGTGATTTTCCAGTTAGTTTATAACAAACTAGGTTAGAACCCTGTAATACACGAATCGGTAATAAAAGAAAAACAAATAATTCTTTTCATAGAATATAATTATAAATCACAATAATAATATTGTATAAAATAATAATACTATTCCAAAGACCATAACAAATCCAGTTAATACTGTTTTCAAGATCACTCTAAAATGATGGTTAGGGGTTTGATCCCCATTTAAGGTTGTTTGTAAATGATATGTATTTGGCTGTTAAAAAAAAATATTGTCTTTAAGATCACTCTAATTAATAGAAACAATAATAAAAAGCATATTGTTCCCAAAAAATGAATTATGCATACACCATAACTGTTATGCATGTATCCAAGATTAAATGGAGATTAAAATTCAACTTCTATAAGTTAGTAATTAATGCATTTTTTTTCTTATTATGAAAGATGAAAAATCGAGACTTTGAGGTACTGTAGTGTGCTTGCCAAATTGGATCGAACTCCAAAACTAATGGATACTTTTATACGGGTTAAAATGGCCCAAAAGTTAATTCATCCTTGATAGATCCAAACCTGGGCTAAAAAAGTATTATTATTTCACTATGTTAAATTGTTTTACATAATGTATAAACACATAACATAGAACATAAAAGAATTTCATTACCCAAGCCTACAATGGAAGGATGTTGCCATGAGGTGGTCCCACAAATTTCAGGTAGTTGCTAGCGGCAATTATGGCAGAATTCAGAGAAAACTTTCTTCCCTACTTGCTCCTTCCAATCTTCCATTTGAAAGCATGTATGCAGGTGTGAACTTGTGTTTGCTAACTGCAAGGTCAGCAATGGATAGTAATGCATTCGGAACTTTGTCATTTATGCTTCCAGTTGAAGTGTAAATGTATAGTCAAAAAGTCATAATAGCCAAATTCCCAAATGCCCCTTAATCAGAATCAAAATTAATGTATCAATGAATTGCCCTTGATCATTAAGACCATAGTAATGAACACTGCATAATGGTTGTCACCGCTCTCTTTTTCAACCTAAATCAACAATAATAATAATCAACTTTCCAAGTCAAGAAGATGTAACTTATTCAATTTGCATTCAAATATTACCACTGAAACTTTCTTGTTGTTTGGATTAGCATGTGGAGCTATCCTTGTGCAAGAAGCATTTCAGTATATAAAACCTACACTCAAATAAAATAAAGTTAATCAAACATTTGTTGGTCAATGAGTAAATCCTACCCGTCCCGTTATATGAACACAAAAAACCCGTTTAACTTGTTGCCGACAACCCATCCGACCCGATAACTCATATGATTCTTCCCCTAAATAGTCAATCTTCATATTTAATCGAGAACCCATAATGTTGACAAACTTATGAGAATTTTCAGAATATAAAGTGTTGACATTTCCATTAGTCAAATCATTTTTGTGTGTATAGTCCAGTTGCAAACTTTTTTATAACCTTTAAATAAATAAGTTTGATTTATTATACTTCAATCACATTTATGAACAGGGTATTAAAATGAATAAGGAGCACATCTGAATTCATGGATATAACTCTTTCAAAAGCAACATCACAATAAAGGTGTATTGTGGAATTAGGTAGTTTTATATCAAAAATCACTCCAAGCCAACTCCTCATACGACTTTAGGATTTCTCCATTCCTGTAGCTTCATCTTTCAATGCTTCTTGCATTATTTCAAAAATTGATCTTGTTAGTTGCATATACTATAAAGGTTTATTAGAGAGGTAGAATTGACCCATATTATCCGCTAGGGCTAAAATTAAAACCAAATTAAATTGACTTACTCAAGAATAAACGGGTCGAGTGCTCCAAGATTCTGAAATGTGAGCACACATTAGTACAATAAAACTAAACTACTTACATCAGCCATGCCATTAATCTTGAATGTAAAGTTTTCACTTTTAACATAATTCAAGAAAAATGAACCTTAAAGCGATGATACTGATTAACATTTGATTCCATTGCTAAAGTCCAATATTCTTTCGGTTGGAACAACCATCAACATTCACTGACATCAATTTCAAAACGAATGTCGAAAAAATTATAATTAAAAATACTTTATCTACACTTACTTACAAGCCCACTATTCGAGATTCAAAATTAACTCAATTTCAAACACATATAAACACAGCAGAATGTGTTATAGTAAACAACACTCACCTAGCGAAAGAAGCCCTACAAAAACCTGAATGCGTAGCACACCTGCATACACCTATAAAAACAAATATTCTAAAAAAAATATGAAGCACTGAATATAGTTATAATAGAATTTGGGTTTCAATTGAAATACCAAGGTTTACATATAAATCAGGTTACATAATTTCAATTACAGGTAATCTGAATTGAACCTGTTAATCAATCGAATCCGATTGAGTCTGTTTAGGTGAGATGATTGAATATGTGAATCAGATTACAAAGGTTTGATAGTTACCTGGATTTTTGATGGATTTGGATGCAATAGATAGATGGTGACTTCAGTTGGGTGCTGATAAAAACGTAATGTTAAATAGTGCAATATTTGATTTTGAATTGGAATTATTAAAATAATTAAAAAAGTTATCAATTGCATGTGGCATTTTGAAGAGAGCTGGTTAAATATAGAAGTAAAAGTTGTTGAAAAATCCACTCTTTTATTATATAGGTAGATTAGATAAATATGATATTACGAGAGTATTCTCAGCTCATTCCTAATCAATATCCATATAGATTTACTAAAAAGCTACTATATTTTTTCTTTCATGTTTAATTAAATAATACTTTTTATACCTTTATCATTGTATTTTCTCTAATTAACTCACAATCACTTTCAAAGAATATAAAAAATTTTTATTGAGAAGAGCAAGGGTAGAATTGTGATTTTCGAGTTAGTTTATAACAAATTATATAAATTTGATATTATGGTAGCATTCTCAGCCCATTCCCTATCCATATCCATAGAATTATACTAAAAATCACTAAATTTTTTATATTTTGTTCTAATAAATAATAATACCTTATCATTATCTTTTCTCTCATTCATTCACAACCACTTTTAGATTATATTAAAATTTATATAGTATATATAGTGTAACCCCAAATTTAACATTCTCACTAAATATTTTCTCTCTTCTCTAATCACAATCAATCAGAGCATTCTCAACCCATTCCCTATCCATATCCATATATCCATATAATTACACTAAAAATCACTATATTTTTATATCATGTTCAATTAAATATTATTTTTTTATACATTTATCATTATCTATTCTCCGACTCCACTCACAACCACTTTTTGAAAATATTAAATAATTATACCATGTGAATAGTATAACTCAAAATTTAACTTTCCAATATAACATTTTTTATCTCATCTACTCACATTCACTTATAACTATACCATGTGACTTACAAACTGTAACACCTGTCAAAAGTCGTGTGAAAAATGTTAACTTTTATAGGTTGTTGGGCTAAAAGGTAATAACAGACATAAATTGGTGCAAATACATGGTCCTTTTATGATACTAAATATTTTTATCTACATACGAAATATTATTACTCGAGAGTTCATTAAAATAAAAAATAGTTTGAGTTGTGAGACGCATAAACCAAAGTTTAAAATCATCAATTATCAATATTATGATTAGGACACTAAAATAAAAACTAATAAAAGAAAGTTATATAATATGCATGTATATAGTCTGCATCTATATTTATACAGTAAAGAATTATATGTATTAAGATAAGTTATGAGTATAGCTTTAATTAAAATTCTTAAATATGAACTAAATGGGTCGCTCGTACTTCAAATTTATATGCCAAGTTTTTATTATACCGACATTACTTTTAGAAGCGTACATATCGCTTAAACCAGTTACATAAAAAATTGTTATTCAAACATATAATATAATAGTATCTTATTATAAATGATTATTGGATTATAATAATCTCAACTTTAATAAGTTGGTCAATAATAATCTAACATGAGTTATTTCCCTCTGGTAGTCTCACATTTTCTATGTTTTCTGTTTTATGATCCCGTTAAAAATGATTGACGGGTTACTTTTTGGCTGATGTGGCTTGATGAGTTGGCATTTAAAAATCCTACATGGCTTTTTTCTTTCTATCTAGGAATTTAAAAATCCTACTTCACCTTAACCTTGGCAGACCTCCACCGACGAAAACCTAATGAAGTCACCGGAGGGTTATTTTGTCACCATTTTCAGCTCAGCCACAAGAAACAACGGCGGCGTACGACGATTTTCGTCGTCGTTCTCCATCGCTTCCGATGCCTTCATCTTCTTCTTCGGCATCGTCGCTATGTTGCTTCTCTTCTGAACTTTCTCTATTTTCTCAAACCCTCAAACACCCACACCACCTAATTATGAAACACCTGTTTCAAAATTGATATCTTCTAAACCCTAATTCAAAGAAGACGATCAACAAATTGATGTCATCTGAACCCTAATTCGAAGGAGACAATCTTAAGTCATCTGAACCCTAATTTGAAATCACTGGTTTCTCGACTACTACGGCGTTGGAAGTTGTCGCAACCACCGTCGTACGGTGTATTGATGACAGGAGAGAGGTAGGTGAGCGGTTGGTGAAGGTCACGATAGAGGTTAAAGACAGTAGACTTATCCGGTGGTGGTTAGAGGATATTCTGGTGTAAAACGGTGAGGTGCAAAACGACGTCGTAAACGACGTCGTAGCAGCCCTGTGTTTTGGGGTGTGTGTGCGATCTGAAAAGACATGTTGGATTTTTAAATGCCAACTCATCAAGCCACATCATCCAAAAACTAACCCCGTTAATTATTTTTAACGGAGATCAGAAAACAAAAAACATGGAAAATGTGGGACTGCCGGAGGGAAATAACGTAGGTGGATTATTATTGGCCAACTCATTAAAAGTGAGATTATTTTAATCCAATAATCCTATTATAAATTATAATATATGTAGGTATTATAATTACTATTACTAATATATATAAAAATAAAGTCGGGCGACATTGATATATAATTGGTCCACTTGGCAATGTTTCATTGGGCCAAGGTTTTTTTATATAATTTTTGTTTTTTTTTTGTTTTTTCTTTTCTTATTCTAAGTTAGATAATTATATTTCTAATTAGTTTTGTATGTTTTTTTTATTTATTTTATATTAGTTTCGATACCGTGATGAACGCGATACTGACCTAATTTGCGTAAACTTATCTCATTTTGTTTTAGTTCCACTACCATAACGAATAACGAAAACCAATCGAATGCCTATCTTTTTGGTTTCCGGTTTTGTAACATGCGTGAAAAAACAGATCAAAATTGCATAGACTCACCACCTCAACATCAGGGATCAACAATGCTCGAGTTTATCAACTGACGCCACCCCATTTATCAATCTCAATTTTTATAACTATTTTGTTTTAGTTCTCATAAAATAACACACGTAACCAAAACCAACAGTATTCACTTCGACTTACCGCCTCAACACTTAGGACCTGTAATGCTTGGGTTTACCACCATCCAGATTTACCAACTTATTGCGCCGGATAAAAATCTAGTTGTCAATAATTGGTGATATCCAAATCTCATATAATATGTGACGTTTCTTTTAAAAGGCCACCTATAAAACAAATTAATTGACATATGTTGTTCGTGTCCGCAAGGAGATAACACCAAATTATTGGGAGAATTTATAAAAGGGACCATTTGAAAAGAGAGAAAAAATAGCCTTCAAATCTTCAAGTTTCCCATAATGTCCCAAGAAATATGAACTGGGATAACACGTTGGTATTCGTTCCGATGACAAAAATGCCCTCACATGTTATCATATTCCATGAACTACAAAAGGGAACAATAGAAGAAAAGACAAAAATGCCCTCACATGCGTCTCACGTGAGGGCATTTAACTGATTTTTTCTAACCCAGTTAGCGTAAAGGACAAAACTTGTAGGAAAAAAAAGTTTAAAGTACACCGCCTGCAAGGAAACTTAGAAAAGGACACGAACCGTAATTCGTCTTATTTTAAAGGACAAAATTTGTAATTCTGTCAAACAATAATGGAAGTTGTGACTATGTTCCAATAAACTGTAAATTGGGAGATGTCAGTCTTGCTTCGAACATCAACCATTCAAAGCTGTTAGGTTTACTTGACGTTCAGTTTAAGGTAACACACATTTCACGATTATCATACAAATTCTCAATGCACTCGAATCTTGTAGATATAGAAGATGCCTATGACGTGTCTCTTTTTTTAAACTGGGCTGAAAATCCAACAGTTCTGAAATAGTGTTCCTGATGTTGTTGGAGAGTATGATGATTGTATATCATAACCTATCATTGAGTTGAAAGTCCCTCAGAAACAATTTATACCGGATTTGAATATTTCAACTTATGAATATGGTGAATTCAGTGGCTGTGGATGTGTAGATACTCAACAGTTTATTGATTTGAATGATGACCCACCATTACTTCTTGTAGATAGTTCTTCTAAATCAAAGAAAGGAAACAGTTTTAAATTAGTTTGTTCATCTTTGCATCTTTTAAAGGAAAGTGTTTATGAACAAAGAAGATTTGCAACTTGAGTTAAGAATTATGACACTAACCGAGAGGTTTGAGTTTATAACTTTGAAATCCAATAAACAACGATTAGATGTGCGTTGTAGATCTGAAGGGTGTGAATATATTTTGCGGTTACGTAGCATCAAAGATATTCAAGCATTTAATATAACGTCACTTAATGACGTTCATACATGTTCTAAGACGCAAATGCATCGTGATCATCATAATGCTAATAAAAAAGTGGTGGCTCATTGCATTAAGGGGTTGATTGAGGACAACTCACGTAAATTTAAATGGAAGGATGTTGTGAACATTCTTGGTCATAGATTCATGGAAAATTTATCATACAAACAAGGTTGGAAAGGTTAAATTTATGACGAGAGTCTTCTTGTTGGTTCCTCTGAGGATTCATTTGGTAAACTTCCGATTTACCGGCACAATTAGAAATTGCCAATCTTGGAACTCAAACTTATATATTAAGTGATGATTTAAATCATTTTGAAATGCTATTTATTGCCATTGGTACGTCTGTAAGAAGCTTTATTAGGTATTTGTTTCCAACGATTATAATCTATGGGGCACATCTAAAGGGGAGTTTCAAAGCGACAATGTTTTTTGTGGTAGGTATGGATGGTAACAACAAAATATTTCCGATAGCATACGGTGTAGGTAAGAGAGAAAAAACGATGAAGCATGGACATAGTTTTAACAAAACTAAGGGAGTGTCTCGGTGATCGTCCAAACTTGGCAATAATTTCGGATCCAGCTAAGTCGATTGAGTTAGCTATAAGGGACACATTTCCAATTGCGTATCCTGGTTTTTGATGTCAGCATTTGATGGTTAATCTATGATTGAAAAGCAAAGCTGAAAAACGTCTATACTGGGCAACATGTAAAGCCTATAGGACATCTGATTTCAATCGTTGTTTTAATTTATTTTGTTCAAAACGCCCGTGTTCCATGGCTACACTAACAACGGTCAGTTTTGGAAGTAGGGTAGAGCCCATTTCTCTAATAAAAATCCCATAGAAGAGTACGCTAACGCTAATACAGCATTAGGATTATTTCTTTTCGCCAACAGTTGTGTAGACTTTTTTGTAGTATATCCCAAATTGGAACGGCCCAATGATATGAATTCCAGGCCTCTAAATTCTCAAGTAGGTCTACATATCTATTCTCAATATATGTCTCTTTTTCAACCCCAAAAAACATCAAATAAATCATTAGTAGTAAACAACAACGAACAACATCAATCAGTTCCTTACCTATTTTATTTATTAAGATTTCATTCAATGTCATAATCTTAATCTTCTCTCCACTAATGTTAATTCTTTTAAAAAACTCTATACTACCAACCCCAAAATCATCCACATTTGGAGCGAATGTAAAACCCGTTATGCCCCAAAACGAATAACCTCAAAATATATCCCGTCATCTTTAGGATCAAATGTTAAAGCTGATTCTCGTTCTATAAAATCATACATTAATGGGTCATCCGACTCTTTGACCTTAGTCTAGTCACAAAAACATTGTTGGTCGCAAAGGTCACTGAGAGTAATATATACAGTACACTTACGGGGGTTAGGACTTCTTTAATCACCTTCAAATCATTTAAAACAATTCTAGTGTGACCAGTTTTTTTCTAAATGTACATGTATAACATTAGAGAATTAAAACCGATTTCATACCACATTCCGGGTCTTTAGATAATAAGAAATTAGGGTTTAATAGTACAAAATTAGGGTTATCGTACCTGTTTCTGCTCAGGGTCCCCCTTTTTATCTTGAACCTTCTTGTTCTCCACATTAAAACAATGGTTGTCACCTCATTGTTTGACTCTTCCAGAATAGGATCAACCTCCGATTCAATGAGATCCATGGGATCCTTTGACAGCTCTAACATGTTAAAAAAGAAAGGAACAAACATAAAACAAGAACAAGATTCGAAAATCGGGATATTGAACTCCCTTTTCCCGGTGAATATCATTTCAAAGTGATGGAAGGTGAAAAGTGGGGTGGTCCCAAGGTAAATCAGTGGGTTTTACAAAATGTCGACGCCAAAATGTTTTTTAAACAAATGGTGGGACTAAAACATAGATTTGGACGGCGAGACGAAATTAGGGCTTATTTGAACATCCCAGACCACATCGGGCCATAGTTGAATGACCGAAATGACTTGGGCCTAGAATTTAAAGGGCCCGATGAATTTGGGCTTTTAAATATGCATTTTCATTTTGTTGAAAGGGTATTCACCAGCCCATTTATCATAACTCACCCATGGCAAAATCGTTGTACAACAACCCGGAAAGAGGCCTATTGATCTTGATAAGTTTGACGACATAGAAACTTTCATAGACACTTTCAATTAATCAACGTCGATTAGTAAAACGCTTCACCCCGTAGATAACCCTCAAAACCATAATCCATTTGCAGTTTGGGTGGTGATGATTTTAACGAAAATTTATTTTGGGAAGAAGTCTTTAAGGACTTGAAGATCAATGAGAATAAGGCGGAAAACAAAAAAATCACAAGAGTATGAAAAAACCTTCAAAAGAAGGTGTCGACTACATGGAAATCGAGCGATGTAATTTAAATTTTAGTATTGTAATTTTCTGTTGATGGTTCTTTTGTTTAATATATCAACCCTTTTTAATGAACTTTAGTTCTTTGTGTGTTCTATATATTATTTAATTTTAATTCTCTTTTACCTGAAACTAGAACAAACACCTAACTTCAAACATTACATTAAATAAACAACACTTAATACAAACGACAACAATAACATAAAACCCTAAAAACCGAAACATTCATCAACCAAGAAGATACATCAAACAACTACACACCACAAATTTCACAAACTTGAAATACAATCCAATTTAATTAATTACAGGTATAAACCCAAACATCATTTGCTGCATCTCACTCTTGATGAACCCGGATGTTGGGAAAAGGGTAGGTTATGTCTAGGTGCTATCAAATGAACAAGGTACTCACTTTTAACAATTTTTCTAATAAACCTTCCCGCAGACCAACCGTCATTAGCATAAACATCCACTATTTCACCCAAACGAAAACTACTCACCTCAACATATGCAGGTTTTGGACGTATTTTTTCGACCTTCACAAACTTCCGAAGAGGCCCAGACTCATCATTTTTAGCATGGTACGGAATTGAACAATGTACTCACTCCCAAACATTGGGATTATATTGTCATCATTATAGGAACCAATGAACCCAGGTACCATATCAACAACCTCCAATCGAACCCCCCTCTTAAACTTCATTATTGTGGATGAAGATCAATGTGTCACAGTGTTAATAAGAAAAACAGATCAGAAAAAACAATTGAGAAACAATGGAGATCGAGTTTAAGAGGAGAACATTTTCATAGAACATAACATATAAGAACAAGAGATTTGTTTTTACCGGTTAGAAAAGGTAAAAATATCCTCATCGGAACAAATTCTTCTGAAATGCGTCTTGGCAGATGGAATTTAAAAGACACTTTTTTTCAAAATAAATTGAATTTGTATGGACCTGGTAAGAAACCGTATGGGGAGACTACTTTCTTGCAAAAGATTTAATGAAATAATTTGGACGGAACCCTCAAGATTTTCAAAAATTTGGCCGGCCAAGTCAGTTTTTATCCACGTGTCAGCTTTTAACTGTTCGAGAGATCTCGTCGAAACAAATACCAAAGTTTCGCCCTGTCCATATTTCTCAGGACATTTTGGAAAACTTGAAGATTTGAGGGCTATTTTTTTCTCTCTCTTCATATGGTCCATTTTGGGAATTCTCCCAATTTTGGGAATTCTCCCGATTGATCAAATAACCGACCTTTTAAGCCATATAAATAACAAAGAAAATATATATGTATATGTTAAGAATTCAGGAATAAAATTATAATAACAAAGCAAATAGATAGTGTCGATAATTTACAAAGGTGGTGGTAGTTTAAGGTGCTTAAAAATATATCCCACTTCCGACGGTATGTTGGAAATAACAAGGGCAACGAATTCTTGGGCCCTACTTCGTACTTTGTACTGTAGTCTTTTGTATTATTTCATATTATGAACGATATATTTACTAGCTTCCGATTTGTGTTAACGTTTGGCCCAAGGCCATGTATTGTGAGCCCGTTGGGCCGGTTTTAATGGAAAAGTGCTTGGTACGTTCTCGTCTATATAATGTGGAGCATACCCATGCATACACAACCTTTTGTCAATCTTATCCTCACATTTTCTAAAAACTCTCTCTTTACTCCCTCTTTCTTACTCTTTACAAATAAACCAAACACCATAAGATCCGAGATCTTGGTTCAACAATAGTGGTTTCCGCTAGCTAGTTGTTGAGATTGATTAAAAAACACGATCCGGTGTCGGGACTTACAATTAACATCCGGTTGTACGTGAGACTTTTGGCAGATGTTGTTGTTCTTCAACACAGTTTGATTTTAAAATCTAATTAACAAGATGTTTCATGATCCTGAGTTGTTAAAGAGCTACCTAATGCTTCATAATGAGGCTAGAATCACAACTAAACCTCGTAAGCTTATGACATTTGAAAGTAACTTTGATGATTTCAAATGGAGGTTCAAAAACTTTATAAGAATTACTGGTTTTGCACACTTCGATCTATTTGGAATGGACCTCACAAGCATACCGTTGAAACTGATGATGGATTGGTTAATGCCCCTCTTGAAAATTACACTAAAGATGATAAGAAATTCATCCTTGATGATGAAAAGGCATATGGTGTACTAAGTGTGTGTCTATCAGCTGATATAGATCAAACTATCAGAGAGTACATAACTGCCAAAACAACTTTGGGATGCCTTGGTTGAGAAGTTTAAAGGTAATCTTAATATGAGAAACAGTCGAAAGGAAATGTTAAGGGGAGAATTTGACATGTTCAATCACATTCAAGGAAAACATGCTAGAACTCTCATTGGCAGATTTCAGAAGTTGATCACAAGAATGAGAAGCTCAGCAATCAACTATGATATGTCAGAAATCAACAAGTTGCTGAACTTATTGACTTACACACGAAATAGTAGTGTAACCACTATTAAAATAACAACAAATCTGAATACTACAACTATATCTGACTTAACCTCCACCATCAAATCATTTGAAATGGATGACAAGCATAGTTAAAAAACCATGATAACCATGCTGGAGTCTCTACATGTTCAATAATCAGCACAACTTTCCTTACCCAATAACACCCAACCTTTCTCGTTAATGGAGTGAAAGTATATGCTCCTCAGCCAGACAAGAACAGTGCCTTCAAGTCATCAGCAAGTCAGTCTGTTTCATCAAATTCAAGCTTATTCCAAGATGCAGTTAACAAAGCCATTGAACAAGCTCTTAAAGCTCATGGGATAACCAAGTCTACAAGTAACAAAACCAACAGCTCAAACCAACTCACTTAATAAATTGATGACTCCAACATTTCCTTGATCAATGCCTTCCTAGCCAGTCACGAAGTATCGTTGCATGGAAAATTGTTGCCCCTTCTTTCCAACAAGGTGATATCCCATAAATCAACAAGAGATATCCTAAGAAAATAGATATCAAGTATCAGATGGCCATGGCGGTTCACCGGGACTCAAATTTCATGAAAAAGTATGGAAAGAATAGCTCAGAGACTTTGACATCAAAGGGATTGGGTTCGACAAGGACAAGCTCCGTTGTTACAACTGTAATAAGATTTGCACTTCGCAAGAAAATGTACCAACCTAGCCCAACCTGACAATGATGTCAAGATCATTGAAGTCTCTGACAGTGAGGGTGGGAAGAAGAATGACAAGAGACCAATGGGTCAAAGAAGCTCTCCGAGTCAAAGAGTTCCACGAATCAGTCAAGGATATTCAACCAAAGGGAACTCAAGCTCAAGTTATTGCCCAGTTTGATGAAGCACCTGAGCAAGATTGGGAGGGTCAATTTGGTGAGCTAATGAACCCGTTAAACTTTGCTGGAATTGCATTCATAAATGGAGATCAAGCTTCTTCAAGCTAGCACCAGGAGGAAACCAAGACACTCCTGACACTCCCAAGGTACACAAACATCTTTGCTTTCAAGCTTGCATAAATAAGGTTGAAAACAATAGAACTCATAATGCAGACTAATTAGAGAAAACCTAGGCTTTAAATATCAAAATGATGAACACAAGAAAGTTGAAAAGATATTCACTACTTGAATTAAATTCATCATGACGACATGGCAAACCTACATCTAAAGTTGTTTAAATCTAATTTTCTAGTTGAATCTCACCAAAAACAAATAATTGCTTTAAATGCTAAGATTGAGGAACTAGAATTGGATCGTTCACAAAGAAAAATAACTGTGGACAAGTTTGAGATGGCGTCAAATAAGCTTAATGGTATTATTGGAGCACAAATGGGTGGGAAAAAAAAGAATGTTTGGGATATGAATATGTTGCAATCCCACCACCTTTAATGACAATTATACATCCTACCCCACTATAGTTTCAATA
Source organism: Bidens hawaiensis (assembly GCF_021521415.1). Taxonomy (NCBI): domain Eukaryota; kingdom Viridiplantae; phylum Streptophyta; class Magnoliopsida; order Asterales; family Asteraceae; genus Bidens; species Bidens hawaiensis. Next base: position 105,142 of record NW_027492593.1, read on the forward strand.
CCCCTCCCGAGGACGAGGACGGAATAGTCTATGGAATTAAATATATTCCAAAACCAAAGATATTTCTTCCTCATGTTCCCAAAAATGTTGATCCAATTCCTGTACCAGTTAGTTCTAATAGTGATTCATCTTGTTCTGCATGTTATGAGAAGAAAGAGGGTAAGTGGAAAGTGACATGGGTTGTGACAAGGAAAGAGTGTAAAGTTCACTTTTTGTTTCTAATGTGAATTTAAAATAATCATTTACCAACTCTGTCTATAATTATAACAATTATATTTCCACCCAAAATACATTGTCTTCATCTTTAGATGGTGATATAACTTGTAAGTGTGTTGATGTTGCCAGTTCTCATACTATTTTGAATGAAAATGTTGATGTTATTTAAGATAGTGATTTTGAAACTGTTTATGATGAAACTTTTGTTAAAAATTGTGTGAATGTTAAAGAGTCGATTGTAGTGAACATACCTAGTTTTTCATCATCAAGTTGTAAGCCTGAGGTTAACATAAGTATAAACAAGTTTTTGAAAATGAAAAGGCAAGTACGTCATGTAAATATGTCCCACCAAGTAAAAGATCATTTTCACAAACAACCAATCATTAGAAACAGCCTCAGTCATATAACTTTTGTGATAACAACTATTATGGTCATTTTAGGCCCGGGTCCCAGTTCCCTAGTTTAGCATTGGATTTACTTATAAATATAGTTCTAAATATTAGAGTAAACTAAAACTTTTCGCATAATTATTAAACGTCAACCATTTCTTACAAACCATAGAATACTTGTCTTAAAACATCACAAATTGTCTCAACATAAAACACACAAGTAAACATCATTCCTTCCTTCTATAGATCCCAGCCGCTCAGGCCATACCATGTGACATCCCCAAGCTAGCTCCTTTAACCTATTTACATGTGTGCTTACTAAAAGTCAGCTACATTGAGTGAGCTCTAGTTAATCAGGCAACATACATTACATTCTCATACTACATACTCAATTTGCTTTACTTTATTTTGTACATACATCAGTATATACCTTGATTATCACTTTCATATTTTATCTTACCTTACATATATACTTATACGTTTTAAAGAGCTTTTCGCTCTATAACCTCACAGATATTATTAGGTTCTACCACCCTCCTTTCACAGATATTATTAGGGTCTGCCACCCTTCTTTCACATATATTATTAGGGTCTGCCACCCTCCTTTCACATATATTATTAGGGTCTGCCACCCTCCTTTCACATATATTATTAGGGTCTGCCACCCTTATAACGTTCAACCATACAACCATACATACATTTCTTTGTATATATTTATATATACTTTCATATATAGCCTCTTCTACACCATTCATATATCATTTGTAATTCATTCACATATCAAACACTTACCACTTAAGGTAAGTGTGTTAACTATCACATCGAGTATGCACACAGCCCTGAAAACATAGCAAGGAAATGGGGCTACAAACTCACATGTGTCCTGTTCCTCTGTGAGTTAAATATAATACCCCTACTTAGTTGTGTACAACTAACTGTGTAATAATTATAAGTAAATTAACTATCGCTAACTATATCATTAATCTATGTTAGTGAAACCCCTAGCTAGCGGGGTCTGGGGCAGCGTCCCCGGGGCGGCAACCCCTATCAGGGTCCAAGGGGCAGAGCCCCTGGCTGTGGTTGAGCTAAAGATTTCATCAGAAAACTGAAGTTTAAATCAATCGAATCGAGTTTCAATTCGATTTGATTCATTTCTAATTCGATTCATTTTCCAGTTCAATTTGTTCATTCATCCAATTCGATTCGAATCGTTCCTAGTTCGATTCAATTCTTTTTCCAAATGAATTGAGAACTCGATTCAAATATGGTTTTTCGTGTATTTTCATTCTAATCACTTCCTTACATCCACTCATACCCGAGTTCCAGGCCATAACAACTTCGTTTCAAGGTCCAAACGTCACTCGTTTGTCCCGTTTCATTCCAAACAACTTGTTTACATTCTAATTTACCATTTTTTTTCATAATAAGGCCCAATTTACCTTAGTATCAAATCCTAGGGCAAATCGACATCAAAAACTTTACCTTTAATCTAAAACTTACCTTTTAGGGTCTCGGTTTGCATTTGGACCAACACATTTCTTGTTGTTAGATGATTCTCAAACACGAAATCCCAACCTTTCTTTAATTAGCTCGGATCTAGGACGTCCGAAATGATGAGATTGTTTGTGTGTGTTTTTAAGTGTGTGGAGGAGGCTGGATGAATGAAATGAGGGTTTTAGGGTGGTTTAAGGTGTTTATATACCCGTAAGGCCATGGACCTAAGGTTCATCACAATCCCTTATTCCATCTTTTATTGTCCAAGCCCATACTCTAATACTTTTATTTAACTTAACTAAATAATAACACAATATTAAGTAAATGAAATTCCTTTATTTATTATTATCAAAAGTAGGATGTTACAGTCATCATTAACATATTCATGTTAATTCATATTATACCATTTATTTTGATGATTGAGGTCACAAACCAAATGGCTTTCACAATCATGTTCATTTCCATGGATCACCTTTCTCACCGCATCAATCATATTATAGTTATAATGAGTTTTATGGACCTTCTAGAAGAAAATGTTTTTTTTTGTGTGTGGTAACTCATCTCACCTTGCAAGACATTGCAAAGAATGGCATTGGTAGAAAAAAAATGAAAAGACAGTTTAATCTCAATAGCTGCTAGCAGTTTAGGGTCAAGGACTGATAAACTACAAGTGATGCCAGTGAAATGGATGTGAGATCCATTAAAAGTAAGAAAATAAGAAAACCTTTTTGGATAACCATAAGGGGAAGAGCAAAAAGGAGTTCAAAGACCGAAAGGTCCAAGAACTCACCAAAAACAATTGAGAAAAGGAATCTAAAGATTAAAAAATATGAGGATTTTATTTTAAAAACAAAGAGAATACGGTTTAGAAAATCTTCTAAAAATCAATGAACGTGTATCTACATGGGTCCTAAGGAATGTGCATCAGATTCTGATTTGCCACAATTCAACATGTTTTCAAGAAATAATATAAAATTTGGTGACTTTGCTGTTAACCTTCGAGAGACAACTTTTGTCTCGGGACCCAACTCTAACCGAATGCTAATGTGTGTAGGGTCAGTCAAGAAGGCTTGTCAGTAGTATCCGGTACTTAGACAGTGGTTGCAACTAACACATGATAGGGGACGGATCCTTGCTATTTGATGTTCAACCGTTCGATGGTGGATCTATTTCCTTTAGTGGCGACTTAGGTAGGAGAATAAAAGATAGAGGAAAGGTCTCCAATGGCATATTGACTTTCGATGATGTCAACCTAGTGGAACAAACTAACCACAACTTGCTTAGTGTCTTATAGATTTGTGACAAGAAATTCTCCACTTTAAGTGATGAGAATGAATGTTTGATCTAGAAACCAGGTTTCAAAGTCCCTGAAGAATGGATATCTATGCTTACTCTAAGGCATAATGATGCTTATATATTCAATATGAGAAGTTCATATTCACATCGAACTGTCTCATGTTTAATATCTAATGCCTCGGAGAACGATTCATCACTTTAGCATCGATGTATGGTGTTGTCAACTTCAAGAATTTGAACAAATTGCAAAAGGTGAGCATGTGAGAGGCTTGCATGTTAAAACTTTCTATTACATTGAAAAATATCTTTCAGGGATGGGTGAGTTGTCCAATTGCAAAGGAACCTCCATCAACATCTTATGTGATTCTCGCGGTGCCTCCACGACTTTCTTATGTTATGGTGAGGACTGAATTTAGTTTCCAACTCTAGTTAGCAGGCTTACTAAACTACCTTTCGGTCGCCTCACCAACCCCTTCTCTCCCTATCGGTCGGAGGGGTTCCTTGCGTCACACCAGGCTATGACATAATGCAGAATGCCCCTTACTAATAAGGAAAAAAAGGCTCAACCAAAGCCATATTCCTTTTGCGTAGTGGATTTGGGTGCTCTAGCCAACACGAATCCTATTTCGGCTATTACCTTCTCCATTACTAAGTTCTCTTTCGCAGGAATACCCCCGTTAACCGGCGCTGTCAAAAACGAGCTGACGACTATAGGGGAAGTGGATGACTGCAGTCGATAACACACTTAAGCGAGACCTTACCACTTATTGACTTGAAAATACCTTCCCAGTGAGTGTAATATGTTTAGTAAGCTTCTTACTTTCACAGAACCATTCTCTCATTTTCTCTGCAAATTAATTTTGTTGATTCCATTCTTCACCTGTTAGATATGGACTTGTTTGGTCCAATTCAACATTTGGCCATAGGCCTAAATGCCAATTATCTTGTTACTGCTGATGATTTTTCCCGTTTCAGCTGGAATTTACTTTTAGGGCACAAGGATGAAGCTGCCCAGTTTATGATCAGATTCATGACGCCTGTGGAGAACCAAACCGATAAACAAGTCAAGTGTATTCGAAGTGACAATGGAACTAAAATCTGCACAAAGTTGTGAATCGCTTTTGTCACTTAAGGGGATTGACCGTCAGTTTAGTGCCCGGTACACTCCACAACATAATAGGGTAGCTGAATGACATAATCGTACACTAATCTTCCTTTGTTTTTCTTTTTATGGAGTGAAGTAATTAATGTTGTTTGTTTTATCCAGAATCGTGTCCTTCTGAACAAACGTCTGAACAAGACTCCTTATGAAGTCTATTACACGACAAGCCACAAGTCAACTACATAAAGACCTTTGGATATGAGTGTTACTTTCTTGGATATGTTACCCAACATGTGTGTTTATCGTGTTTACAACAAGAAAGCAAAAGTAATAGTGGAGTCCTTCAATGTTGACGGGTAAGAGCTCAATTCAACTAATGCACACATGGTCCCTAACTAGTTATTTGATTATGATGGTTTGTTCAATTAGTTTCATTGCATCTCTACCCATCATGTAGTAGCTGCTCTGGTTCCTACTACAAAATCTCAGTCAGCGTTAATGCACGAGGTCTTAAATATTTTGGATGATGTTCATTTATCTATTGGTCCGTCAAATAAGAATGTATTGCCTGCGGCACCTCAAATTGATGCAACTGGCCCGTCCTTCAACCAGCAGATACAACCGATGTGGTAACCGTTGAAGATGCTTTTAATTCAGATTTGGATACATCATTCTTTTCGGCTGACAACATTGATCCAAGTCATAATGAGCCTGTATTGAATCTTCAGGCATAACCCAGTGTGGCTGAGTCTATTCCTACACCTCACACATCAAATGGCAATATACAAGGTTCCGCTGAAGAGATTGTTGTGAATAAAGTTGTTGCTGGTGCTTTGATAACACTGATTTCACTCCGGTTCCAGCAACTTTGTACCATTCACAGAGAATCTTTGGGAAGGCCTTATTGCTCAATAACATGTGGTTGATCAAGCAGAAACAGTTTAACCTGCCATGAATGTTCTTATCAATGCTCTGATCATCTTCCATATAGTTGAAAGTCGAAGAGTGGAACTTCAAGCAGACCCCATTAAACATGTTGATCTGATTCCTTAGTTTCCGATTCACCGATCTCGTACAATAGAGAACATCATTGGATCTCCTTCTGCTGGAATCCAAACAGGAAAAAAAGTCTTATACTATTAACAAATGTCTTTTTGAATGTTTTATTTCATAGGTTGAACCAAGGATTACAAGCTTGCTGTTAAGGAGAACTCCAGGGTAGAAGCCATGCAAGAGGAATTGTTAGAGTTCAAGATGTTGAATGTATGGAAGCTAGTAAAGAAACCGGAGAACAAGAAACCGATCGGTACTAGATGGGTGTTTAGAAATTAGAAATGTGATAAAGGGGTGATCACAAGAAATAACACTAGGCTGGTAATTCAAGGTTTCTCTCAACATGAAGGTGTTGATTACGATTAAGTTTTTGCTCATGTTGCTAGGCTTGAAGCCATTCGTCTCTTTTTGGCCTACGCCTCGTATATAAACTTCAAGTATATCAGATGGATGTAAAGACTACCTTGTTTTATGGGAAAGTTAAAGAAGAAATATATGCCAAGCAGTCGCCGGGTTTTGAGAATCCTAATCGTCCCAAATATGTCTACCGACTTGACAAAGCTCTCTATGGTCTTCATCAAGCACCTCGTGCTTGGTATGCTACTTTGGGTGAACATCTTTTAGAGAATTGCCATCGGAGAGGTGTTATTGATCAAACACTCTTTGTCAAGAAGGTTGGAAATGATCTGATATCCTGGTCCAAGTGTATGTTGATGACATTATCTTCGGATTAACGATTGATAAACTGTGTAGAGAGTTTAAGTGGTGATGCATTATCTGTTTGAAACGAGCTCTTTTGGGGAAATGCCATTCTTTTGGGGTCTACAAGAGACAGATGGGATTTTAATTCACCAAGAGAAATACGTCCATGAAATTTTTCAGAAATTCGGGTTTAAGGATGCCACTCCCTTAGTCACTTCGATTCCTACAAGACCGGAGTCAGATCTATCTGTAAAGCCAGTCGATCAACACCTTTGCAGGTTAATAATTGGCTCCATGATGTATCTCACAGCAAGCTGGCGGGACAATATGTTCCCTGTTTGTTAGTGTGCTAGATTTCAGTGAAATCCGAAAGAATCTCACTTAGTTGTTTTCAAGCGTATCTTTCGGTATCTCAATGGAAAACCATGTTTGGTTGATTGGTATTCAAAAGACTCTTCTTTGGAACTGCATATATGCCTACAACAGTGATTATGGGTATGTAATTTGGACAGATAATCAACTATAGGCGGATGTCAATTCCTAGATGACGGGTTAATCTCTTAGTAGTGAAAGAAGCAAGTCGTTGTGTCCACCTCCACAGCTGAAGAATAATACATCGCCGCCTCTAGGTGCTGCTCACAAGTGATTTGGATCCAACATCAGCTACTGGATTACGGTTTAAATTTCTTTAACACCCCTATCAAATGTGACAGTGATGCAGTAGTTTGTATTGTAAAAATAACTTGGCCAACACTCTAAGACAAAACATGTTTACATCTGAATGCATTTCATTCGTGATTGTTTTGATTGAAAACTTGTCAAAGTTGAAAAGGTCCACACCGACTACGACTTTGCAGACCTTTATCATGTCCAATTCCGATATCTTGTAGGGTCGCCTGGCATGATTTGTTTTGATTAAAACTATATTTTATTTTTAAATTGTAAATATTTTTACTATGTCACAATTTTAAAGGTAGAAATTGAGTAAAGTTTAACTTACCAAAAAGATTTTACTTTTATGAAACACAAAACTAAGTCATTTGATTGATAAAAAATATTTTATTCTCTTTTAAGAAAATCAGAAAATGTTTCAAAAATGTTTTCATGTTTTGTGGGAGCTCCTGTTTAGAGGAAGTCGAAAATTTAATATCATAAAATTTTGAAGAATTGATCCGACCTTTGTAATATGATATAATGATCCTAGCACATGAAAATAGTATATCAAAAGCCAACAAGATCGTTGCTTAATGTCTGGAACAAACGAGTAAGTGTCAAAGAGATATAAACTAAATTCACCCGCCAATACTAGTGACTGTACATATATTAAGCAGTTGCATGACTCCACTTAAAGTCATATAAATGAAGGCAGAAAAGTATATTACATGTCATACCCAAGTCTCTCTCTACCTGATCACAGTTGTCTTATGTTGTCATGTGTCTTTTATTTTTGTCAAGAAAAGAGGTAGGAAAGAAAAGAAGAAAAATTCAAAAAGAAAAGGAAGAATAAAAGAAAAAGGAAAGATAAAGGAGTCTAGATTTTCATCTTCTGATTTATTTTTTCTTTTTATTTCGATTCAAGCTTTGGGCTTTCTATGTTTGTAGTTAAACGAGATTTGACTGTTAAGGCCCTGAATCTTCTGTTTGATTGATTTTATTTCTTTTTGTTCATGCCTTAGACTTTCTCTGCGTGATAATATGGTATTATCCAACCTGATTGTGAAGGCCCTAAACTTCTGCTTTATTTTAATATTTCTAGATAGAGTCAATTGTCCAAATATGTAGTGTCTATATATGAGACAATAAGCGTACTGTGATTAGATAACAAATGTTTTAATCAAGTTGAGGTGATATGAAAAAACGAACTATGCCTGAAGTATGATGGAGTCAGTAATTTGTCGGACCGAATGGGGACCACATAAGTATTGTACTTAATACATACCTTAACGTATCTCTTTGACATCTAAATACTTGTTAAGTTAAAATGGACAAAATATATCTACAACCGACTTTGGGTTCTTGGCGTAATAATATTGAAATAGATGTGATCGGTGGCTTATTGAATAATATGATTTCATGTTGTGATCTTTCTTGCAATGTTATTAAATTAATTAGAAAACTTTGTATATAACAAATGTTTTAATCAAGTTGAGGTGATATGCAAAAACAAACTATGCCTGAAGTACGATGGAGTCAGTAATTTGTCGAACCGAATGAGACCACATAAGTATTGTACTTAATACATACCTTAACGTATCTCTTTGACATCTAAATACTTGTTAAGTTTAAAATGGATAAAATATATCTACAATCGACTTTGGGTTATTGGTGTAATAATATTGATATAGATGTGTGATCTATGGCTTATTGAATAATATGATTTCATGTTGTGATTTTTCTTGTAATATTATTAAATTAATTAGAAAACTTTGTATATATTTTTAATATATAATATTTATTTCATCGTTACTCAAAAAAAAATTATTTTGTTTTATTTGTGTTTTGTTTCGTGTATTAACTTTAAAATTATATTTTAATGTTATTTTTTATTTTTTAATTTCATTTTAATTTTTAACATTATCTAAAAGTCATTTTAGGTTTTAGTAGCTTTGTGTAAAGGTCCTTTGCGCAAAAGTTGTCAAATGTGTAAACCGACAAAAATATAACTTGTATATATATTTGAATATTTTGATTCAGTGTATAATTATTTTTCACGGTTATACAAATACTTTTAGTGTTCGGGGTTTAGAGTGTAAGATCGTTAAACTTGTGAGAATTTGGCCATACTGCGAGATAGGCTAACCCTATATATAGGGTCAATCCAAATTCTCTTTCATTTTACACCTCCACATTTCGTGAAACACTCTCAACTTTCTCCCTCTATAAAACACAACCGCCACCACCGCCACTTTCCTTTCACAACACACAAACACAAATCTACTTCATCTAATCCTTGTTTCACACTCGATAAACATCACAATGGATCCATCAACCTCGGTATTACATCTATTGTTGCTTAAATTCTTGTTTATTCTTAACCGTGTTATTGATGGTTCAAAACTGAACCGTCGCAGATTCGAAGGACCGTTTGTTGTTGTTTTTTGTTCAAATCATTGGCCGATTCTTGTTATTGACATCATAATCGACTTAGCGACTGATTTAATTTAGCTTCCATGCTTGTTCGTACATTTTTTAGAATGTTAGGGTTTTCCGGCCATTTAAGAATCCGATTGGCACTCTTTTTGCTTGTATTTGTTTTTAAAAGTTGTACAGATCAGTAAATCGAGTTTGGACGAACCCAGATTTGTGTGGAATTGAGATTTAGACAAAGTTTTGGATTTGAATCGAGTTCATATTTGAATCAAATCGAGTTTGGAAATTCCAGTCGAATCGAAATCTGAAAACCAATGTAATCGAGTTTGGAAATACCAATTGAATCGAAATATGAAAACCAATCGAATCGAGTGTCTGAAATTTCAATCCAATCAAAATCTATAAAAGCAATCGAATCGAGTATGGAGATTCCAGTCGAATTGAGTTTTTATTTGATTCAATTCATTTTAAGTTCAATTCGATTTGTTTCAGCAAATTCGATTCGATTCATTTTCCCTTAAGAGTTTTTCAAAATTTTCAGTTTGTAAAGTTTGCTTTCTTTACCGTTTACTTTCTATTTTAGTTTCTTCCTTATATTTTATTATTTAAATCAGTTCTAATAGTAGTTTATTGTTGTCATGAAAGCAACACAACATGTATTGTCCACTTGATCTACCCAAAAAGAGGAAACACCGGGTGTTGACTTCTATGATCAAAGGGTTAAGAGACTCTCCTCTCATGTATGTTATATCTGCCAATCCAGAGATATACTCCTGCTAGATTAAGGAGTTTTGGAGGAATTCCAAGGTTATGAAGGATGATAATGTCATTACCACTAAAGTGGCAGGAAATAAACTAAAGGTCAAAGAGGAGGATGTCAGACGGGCACTAAAAATCAAGGATGTTCCAGTCACTTTTTTGATAGGTTGAAGAAGAAGGACTTGCAAGAATTTTTGGATAATACTAGGTGTGCTGTTAAGTAGACAACCAGTGAAAAGAAGCATTTGCCACTATACTAGAAGTTTCTATTTCACATTACACCAAACTGCTTATTACACCAAACTGCTTATCTGAACAAAAAGGAGGATTTGACAAACTATGGACATATTGGGTTGGTATTATGTCATGCCTTACTAACAGGACCAAGTTCAATTATTCAAGACACTTCTTTCTGTCCGTGCATACAAATGCTTTAACCAACAGTCCTTGGATGATGTATTCGCGGTTTGTACGACTGCTTCTGGATGAATTGATGACCAAAATTCCAAGGCCCTTATACCCAATAAAGTTTGATGATTAAGCTAATGAGTTGACTCCTGAGGCACCTTACCATGCAAAAATGGTGAGGCAAACAGTGTTCAAGGCTACGTTGGATCCTCCGAGACAAGGATATTAATATCAAGGAGAAAATCTGGGTACCAAGTTCGGTTTGTTTGTTGAACCCAAACCTAATTACAAATTTGAAGAAGGGGATGGTGATGATGATGGTGGTGGTGATGACGACGAAAGTGGAGACGATCAAGATGTGGAAAAGCTCGATGATGAGGCTAGATATACTGAACCCAAGGTTGAGATCGAGCGAAGAAAAAGGAGAAGTAGTAAGAAGAAAAGGAAGCCCCCCAATAAGCCTTCTACTGGTCCTTCACAAGCAGCTGAAGAAAGAGGAAGAACCTGACAGCCCTTGAAGCGTTTAAGGAAATTTGGAGACTCCAAGAAGCCCACTTCCTCGAAGGTTTCGACATTAAAAGTAATCCTTCCTTCTACCACTATGACTCAACCCGTAGCCGCTACACAGCCATCCCAATTAACCACACCTCCATCACAAACAACACAACCTGACCCTTACGAAGCCTCTCCCGAGACCCTTACATGTTCTTTGGCTTCCATGAAAGGCAAACAAGCCAAGGTTCCAAATCCAAACCCAAACACAAACATACCCCTAGGAAACTAGATGACTTACCTGTAACCTCCCCAGACATCTCTTTCTCACAACGTGACCAACACATTCAAGGCCTATCCTTACCCAACATAGATGAACCCTTACCCCAAGACCAACCCTAATTTAAACCAGCCCCTAACCGTTCTAGCAACCCCTCTCATCACCACAACAATCTCTCCTTTTACCTCTCCTACCTTCACCTCATCACTTAGAGCTTCAACCTTTTGGTCATCCACATTCACTTCATCACCCACTACCTTACCTATTACCATTCCTAGCTCTACCCAACAAATAATTCAAACCACAACCGAACCTCTAGTCCTATTGTCAGCCGTAACCACCCCTTCCCTACCCAAACCATAACCATGCCTACATAAACCACAACCCAAACTACCCTTTCAATCACACCTCCTACAATAATCAAATCCCAGTCGACTTAGACGTTCCCTTGTCCAGTGGAGAATTCAAGAAGGCTCAGTGTAAACGGATCCTATCCTCGAGGGGATTCAGGCACTAGGAGAATAACGGTAATAGGGTTGGTCGAGAAAACATTATGATTGACTATGTGAAAGAACAAAAGAAGAGGAGTGTCGAGGATGAGAAAGAGAAGGCGGTGTTGTTTAAAAGATTTGATTGAGACTCTTCAAAAGCGATTGGAAAGCCAATAGACGTTGATGAATGATCAATCTTTAACCAGTGCTAAACTTCATAATGAAGTTATTATATTGGAATCAAGGGTGTCTCATCTTGAGACTAATTTGCCCTCCTCCTCCAAAATCGCAACTACTTTGAGGAGTGAGTTGGAATCGGCTGTTAATAGGTTGTTGGCTCAGAAAGAAAGACTCGAGTCCGGGATCAGGTTCCTTGAAAATGAGCAAGGGTCTTCCAGAAATGTAGGAACCTTGTTGCTGAGAATGCATAGTTGAGATCTGAAATCGATGGTTTGAAATCAAGGCTGGACGAACAGAGCAATCTTAAGGAGGCTCAAATCAAGATGAATCTAGAAATCTCTGATAAATACCTTGCCGCCACTGAGATATGGAAAATGATTGATCAAGATGTGGAAAATCTCAAGGCTCGGTTGAATGCTGTATTTGGAAGTTGGGTGAAATTCGAGGATGAAGATGATGGAAAGAAAAGGAAGAAAGGTTAGTCTGCTATGGCTGATATAGGTGTTGGTGCTAGTGGCGGCGGTGCTGGTGGTGCTAGTGGTAGTGGAGTGGGTGTTTGTGCTACCGGTGTTGATTCAACAGTTGCTGGCAGAATTGTGGTTGCAAGTGTCGGTGGCACATGTACTGTTTTTGTGGTTACTCCGGTTGTAGGAGAAACCGCCACTGAGGATGTTGATGATGAAGAAAGTTCTGAGGAGGAGGAATCTGATAAGGATGAGGAGGAAGATGAAGAAGACGAGCCAAGGGATAGTTATGACGAAAATCCATATGATGCTGATGATGACTCGGATGACAATAATGACGTCGGTGATGGATAAGGTGGAGTTGGTGGTGGCAGTGGAGCAAGTAAACAATCTGCACCACAAGATGATACGCCACGGGATGACCCCATGTCTGGTGATCCTGCGAAGAGAAAAAGAGAGACAAAGGCTGCATTGAAGGAAGACTTTTTCTTCTGTTTTTAATGTTGATGAAATTGCAAGTACACAGTCTTCAATCGAGAAAATAACATATATCTGATGCTGATGATCATGTTGTTCAACACTCCCTATCTGGATCAAGCTATTCCTACAGTTGTTGCTTTTCCAGCAAAGGCTGCTAGTACTCGGTACCAAAATGAAGCTTATCATGATGAATCTCTCGTCATGTTTACTATGTGGCACACCACCCGCCAAAGTTGGATGATCCAAAGAGAGAATGGCTCGCTCACCTACTTACATCACTCTTAGATGAAGACTCTGTCTGAGCTTGATATATATGAACTTTTTCTGGGGAGCTGATGGTGACTGTTCTACTATGAAGGGACGGCATGGTTGGTTCGCTCGCTATGCTAACAAGCAATCGAATAATGGTTACCCAGATTTGGAGATCAACAATGGTGAGAATCGCACTAAAGACTAGAGGGAGATTGTTGTGCCCTACTTTGTACTATAGTCTTTTGTATTATTTCTTATTATTCACGATGCAATTAATAGCTTCTGATTTGTGCTGTAATAACGTTTGTGCCTGAGGCCATGTATTGTGAGCACATTGGGCCAGTTTTACTGGAAAAGTGCATGGTATTCTCTCACCTATATAAGGTGGAGCATACCCATGCACACACAACCTTTTGTTGCAATCTTATCCTGACATTTCCTACAAACTCTCTCTCTCTACTCCCTCTCTCTTACCCTTTCCGGAAATAAACTAAACACCATAAAATCCAAGATCTCAGTTCAACACTATTGATCTCCTCTAGCTACTTGTTGATATTGATTCAAGAACACGTTGATAGATCCGGTGTCGGGAGTTACAAGAATCGATGTCGCTATTGTTGAAGGTATGTCGCTTAAATCTGAAGTAATTAGCCAGATAACCACACATGGTAGATGAGGATCCTTCAAAGCGTGACATGTGGCGTTGAGCCAGTGACCAATGGGTGCGTTTCCAATGGGCCGCCACAGCTGAATAGTTATCTGTTCTAACACGAATAGACATGTATCAGGTGACACGACATCAGGTGGACCGTCGCCATTCTATTCTCCCGACGTTCCACTAAAGGTGTACGGGCTCAGTTTTAAATAGCAAGTCGAGCATGACATATCAGTATCCAAACATGCTAGAATTACATGGTGTGCATGCCCCGGCTACCAGACGAGTCAACTAGTCCCGAGCCTCGAACGTCGTTTCATTCCTCGAGACCGGATGTATAATAGAAATGCTACCTATTTGTTCTTAAACTTTATACAAATACCCGTATTAAGGTAGGGATTCTACCTAAATTATAATTTTATTATTATATTATATGGCTTAATGTTAGTCGATGATATAGTCTAGACCTTGATCAATTATAAGTTAAACATAGTTTTCATAAGTCAAGGGTATAGTTAAAATAATGTTTCTTAATTATTAAGAAACATACATTTTTTATGTACAAGGAGTATGGTCAAATTAACGTTTCTTCTTGAAAAGAAAACCTAGCATTGGCGTTTCTTCATAAAGAAGAAACATAGCACACATATGGTAAATAAACAAAGGGACTAAATGTCCAAATGTTTTATAGGAATAAAGGATATATCATGGTTTAAGCTATGCAAAATAGAATAAAGGTCTTAGAAAATGCTCAAGCATAAATCAGTGAACTGCACTAATCGTAACAAAGGTGAACACGTCTAAACTCTTTACAAGAGTGAATACGCTCAAACTTCTATAACTATTTATTGATTCTTACAAACGTTTACATGGGATTACGCATTCCTAAACTTTTATAAACAAAGGCAATCGTTGGCCTTAGGCTGATAGTATACGATTGTCTATATCCTTTCATATGTGGGTAGACGGTGGGCACACCGCACTACGCCTGGTTTTTCCTCCGCTGCGTTGTGCAGGACCTAAGTAATGTTTGAAAGGGGAATAATCTTGTGTATATTCGTAGTTGCTAAGTACTCGAACGCTGCGGTATTTGGTAAGTGGTTTCGACTTTCGGAACTTAGTTATTCCTATGGCACAATGGGTCGGGTCATAATATACCCGAGGGAATAATTAAGTATATAAAATATTTTGTGTCAACATGTTCACCAGCATATAGCTTATTTCCCCCACATTATAGGAAATCAAGTTAGCACAAGTAACAAAGAATTAGAGTCATCATGGAGTTAGATGCTCGCTATATGGAGATGACTCCATTTTTAATTATTAAAATATTGTAATCAATTAAACATAAATTATAAATCAAATTCTCGGATATTAAATATCTAAGAGGTTTTCAAAATAAATTAACGTTATTATAAACAAAGTATTCCGCTAAAACAACATGCAACTCTAATATATTTACAAAACAGGTACCAATTATAGGTTACACGCCTAGGCCCATTGAGTAGGGTGTGACACAAACCTCACATAATTATAGGGCTTGGGCTGAGAATGCTCGCATAACCATATATAGCATATCACTTGCAAAACTCACTAACATAATTATAAGACATGGCCTAAGAATGCTCTAACTAGTTCTAGTGGTTTTCATAAATTATAATATTTTTAGTTTGCCTTATATATTTTTAGTTCTAGCATGGTGGGATGTAGGTAAATCGTACATAAAGAACAATCATAATTAGTAATCAATAATGTGATGAACAATTGCAATCGAAAGATAGTAGACAAATGTGGAGAGTTTGATTCAATCATAATCAATAATAGGATGAACAATTACAATCGACACAAAAGGTAAATTGATATAGTAGATTGATTCAATAACCGAATAATTACATAAAGAGCATTCATACATACACACATACATACATGAACACTCATGTAACATTCATCAATTTTCATACCCGAAAACCCGAGCAGTTTAATTTTTTTTTATTTCTTAATTTTATTATCCAGACTGTGAAAATGAAAATAGCTTAATCTTGTTTATCGCTAACACGATACATCAATCGTATACGAGATGACTACGCTAACAATACTTTATTGATACGTTAATACATTAGAATACATTATGGAGAGAATCCGGCATGATAACTAGTGTGCATGCGATATTTATAGAAAAATGTGTTAATTTTTCAAGGGTTTATTCACACAATAATGAGTTGTAAATTTATAAAAATGATTATTATCTTAACTAAACCACACACAAATAGGAAAGTGTAGCTATCGTCTATGTAGTAAAGTATAGGTAAGAAACAAGTATCGATCCATGGACACACTTATAGATTTTTACTGTTAAATTATTGTATTTATTTTAACAGGAAGTGAATATCATTTTAGTTTTGGTTTTGATTTTGGTAGATAAGTTTAAAGAAACATAAATTAAAAGACAATATTTTTGGGTTTTTATATTTTTAGATAGAAAGAAGATTAAAGATAAAAATGTATCATCTTAGTTCGAAACTCATATTTACTTGGTTTAGTAATTGATTAGTAAACATGTGATATGAGCTTGCTATGGTTATTAAATGTGGGAATAACACCTTATTCCTAAGTAATTTTATTCCATGATAATTAAAGAAAGAGATACTCATGATATCTTTAGTAAATCATCATTTTATATAAGCAAGTGTTTTTTGATAAGGATAAGTTAACTCACTTTAAAGATAAGACAAATGACAATCCCTTAAATTACTAAGTGTATTGTCCTTGATATTTTAATAACAAAAATCACTTTTATATTCTACATAAAACACCTATTAAGATTAGTTGAGTTGTAAAGAAGTAATCTTGAATTACCAAGTGTTAAGTCACACAACTCTTAAACAACTATAGAACTCATGTAATAACCACTCAAGAGTTGTTTAAAGTAGGTTATGTTGCATACTCACTTAACGAGTAATTAATCGATCTAAGTGGATGAACATCAGCAATCCGTTTTCACAACATTGTTGATAATTCCAATTTGAAAATGGTCAATCACTACTAAGGCCTTACAAGAATAGCGATTTCTTGACTTATCATCAAGTTGGTATTTTGGTGGCGCGTTTAAAGATACTCAGTTTTAATAACCAAAACCATACAAGAATAGCGATTTTTCGACTTATCGTCAAGCTTGGTATTTGGCTTTAAGTATTCTTAAGTTAGTAACCAAGCCCTTGCAAGAGTGTCAATTCCTCAGCTTATCATCAAACTTAGAACTCGGTGTCTATTTTAAGGTTCGCCAGGCTTCACAAGACTATAAATTCGTCTGCTTATCGTGAAGCTTAGCACTTGGGGTATCTTTTAAGAGAATTTTAACATTCCTCATCAAATGATAATTGCAACATAACCATTAATTATTAAAAACCGATCACATGTTTTACTGTTATTATCAAACTTCAATTAAGATTCATTATAAACCAAGATGATACTATAGAAGTTAAGCTACTAATAAGCATAATGTTAATTATCAAAATAATAGATACAAACACGATCAAATTAAAACAATTTAACCAATTTGGATGACTAATATTTGATGCTAATGACTTCTCCCAAAAGCTTAATATCCTTACTCTTGAAGGGTTGGATGGATGGGATTAATTCTCTTATTAATTGTGGTGAAAAGAGGTTGTTTGAGAGTATTGAATACTTCTCCAAGGGGTGTTCAAGTCCACTTAATGAAGAAGAAGATAATTCTTGTCCAGGTCCTCCTCTGGGCATGATCGTGTCGTCTTCTTTTGACTTGCTGCATTGATTTCACTTGCCAGATCGTACATCTGAAGGTTAACACGACCATGTTAAGCAAGGCACGCCTGTGTTAAGTGCCACAACAGTCCAAATTTCACCAGTTTTGTCTTTTTCTCTTGTACTTCAAGGCATGGTAGTGTCTTGCGAAGGCATGGCCGTGTTTTGCTTCAGAATTTTCTATTTTATCTGTTCTTCTTGTTCTTAATAACATAGGGTGTGTCTTAGTTAACATGGCCATGTCTTGACATGTTGATATTTTTCTTTACTTCATATGATCTAGTAATGGCCATGCCTTGATTTACCATGTGGTGCGTTGAGTCAGTTTTCACCGTTTATCTCCATTTTTCTTCGTATTTCAGCTTTTTTTATTCCTTAGGACTATATTTGCCTAAATATAGAATTATAAACATTAGTTGTTATTTATTCTAATATAATTGTAGAAATTACGTAATTTGGAGATATTTTTGTTGGACTCGGTCTGCCCAAGAGACATATTATAATTGATGTGGCTAGTACGTTATGATCCAAGTCGGGTCATACCTAATAACAAGCTAGACAAACACCGATAATATTCGTTTACATATGATGTGATCATAACAAATGAATATTAACACTTGAGTTATTTGGAAAGAGGTTTCTAAATAAAATGTACTTGTATAATAAACAAATCATATGGATGATTTATGTTTTATGAGAGAACATTACATAGTGTTATTTAAGTTGGTTGAATAACAATATGTGAATAATAATAACCAAGCATGTATCTTAACATATAATAAGTTTTATAAGTTATAAGTTATAAACTTATATATATATATATATATATATATAAAACTTTATAAAAAAAGGAAAAGGAATAATACTCTTTCAAATGTAATATTATTATACGTTTGAGTGGAGACATGCAATGGTTATTATTGGGGGAGAAAAAGATGCCTTTGAATAAAACCAAGTCTTTCTCTTTCATTCTTTCATAACACACATAATTTCCAAGTAAACTTTTCTATCTTCCTCTCTTGGGTATTTTCATCCAACATAAGAAAAGAAGAAGAAAATTTCAAGTGCAAATCCTAGCTAGAAGTGGTGTGTTGTTGAAGCTTGGGGTATGCTAGCTTGAGGAGCTTCCATATTCAAGTTCTTACCTTTCAATCATCATCTCTTTCACCCAGTTTTGTCATATGAAAGGTAGTAGTAACATGCATGGACTTATAGTGACATGTATGTATTTGATAGTGTGTAATTCGTATTTGGATCCGGGTTTGGGTTTTGCATGTTTAAAATTGGTTTTATACATATCAAATTAACAAGATTTAAAACTTTTATATCCGCTGCGTTTTTGGTAAAATAGGGATTTTATCACTTTGATAATCTTGTTAAAACCCAACAATGGCATCAAGAGCCGCTTATACGAATGCATGCTTCATTAGACCCAAAATTTTTCGGGTTTATGGTGGGTTTCACCATTTGGCCGAAACTTTTTGGGGTTTTGGTTACCCCATGGTTTTCAAGGTTATACTTTACATGCATGTGGTAATCTTGAAAAACCAAGTCATTTGGATGATTGTTTAGTTTGTTTGGACAAAACCCGAAACTTTCGATTTGCTTAAGCTTTGGCCGAAAGTTTTGAGGCAAAAAGGGGAACCATTTTGGTCTTGTATTATTGCATATTTGGATGTGTAATAGATGTTCATAACCTAGCCATGGCCTTGTGTTTGGTTGAATGATTGTGTTGGTTGTTTGTTCATTCGATTTGGTTGTAATATTTATTTGAGTTTGTAATCTATTTATTCATTCATTTGGTTTGTAATAATAAGTAGATTAGATGTATTTCTTTTACTAGAAAAATGTATTAGGATATATTTTGTAAAAGAAGATGCATGGATGGAAGCCCAAATAAAATGATGGAGACCACAACACCGGGGTAAACACTTGGAGCATATGGATGCGGAATCAAGTGGGAGTTCACCGACACAAGTGCATGTTCTTTTGGGTCCCTTAGGAGAGACTTTTTGACACACTTGTCTTCGGTCAACAAGTGTGGTCAACATTAGGAGGCTATGGTTATGAACTTGTGGTTGTGTATATTTTATGCTTGCATGGTTGATTTACTTATGTTTGTATTATTTGCAATATGGTTTGCTTAAAATCAACTAGCATAAAATTGGTTCCTTAGAAATCGTTAGGTAATAAAAAATTGGTTTTATTAATAACTAATGATTTCATAATAAAATGGGTTTTATTAATAGGAACTTTGAAAATGGGTTTTTCAACTAAGTACCATACATTTGAATGCATGCAAATGAAAGGTACAATAAATAGTTTTCCAATCTAGAATTTAGAAAACTTAAATCCCTTTTAAAACAAGTTAAACACCATCTTTTTATACGACACTTAAGTCACTTGTAGACTTGAAAGTGAGTTAGGATCACCTAAGCACTTTTAAGAAAACTTGTGATCTTAAGGTGATTTTACAAGTACTTTTGGCATTAGGATCACCTAACCACTTGTATGAGTAAACTCACACGTGTGTACAAGTAGGACGACTTGATTTGAAACCATGACTATAGGATCACCTTAACATGGCGTTCAAAGGTGTTGATGGGATTAAACATACCAACTAAACATATGATGTTTAACCGATCCCATAAAACTAGAAGTTGCAAAGGGTTGCAATCGTCAAACGTTGACTACCTTGTTAATTTGAATAGTAGGATAAAGGTCACCTGACTATTATTTGAATGAAACGTTGGGTTCTAGATTTTAATCAATAATTGTCTTTGAGACATTAAAGGGTATTAAAGATTAAAATTTTATTAATATCAAAAATACTAATTTGAACTTTGTTAAAATTTATTTTAGATGGCCGCATACAACGCACCAAACGCTATTATCCCACCCGTGCATAACTTATCACTAAGATCCATTTTGGATAAGGATCTTCTAAACTATAACAACTTCATGGATTGGTATCGAAACTTGAGAATTGTTATCAAGCAAGAAAAGAAGTCTTATATTTTAGATGATCCTATTCCCGATGAACCAAACGTTGACGATTTAGATGCCTACGCGAATTGGTTAAAATACACCAAGGATTCGGTGCAAGTTTCTTGCCTCATATTGGGAACAATGATTCCCGAGATCCAAAAGGATTTCGAGAATCATGGGGCGTATGACATGATTACCCAGCTTAAGGAAATGTTCCTTACTCAAGCTCGGGTTGAGCGATTCGAAACGGTTCGAGTGCTTCATGCATGTCATATGGAAGAAACCCAATCTGTTTCATCTTATGTACTTAAGATGAAGAGTCACATTGATCGGCTTGAACGGCTTAACTGTCCCGTCTCAAAAGAGTTAGCCACGGATTTGATCCTAAATGGCTTAACTAAAAGGTTTGAGACATTCGTCATGAACTACAACATGAACGGATGGGACAAAAGCATTGGCGAGCTTCACGCAATGCTTAAGACAGCCAAAGCCGGCATGGGTAAAAAGGTTTTACCCGTTCTTGTGATCAATGAGGGTGGCTCAAAGAAAAGGCATCACCCGGAACCAAAGGCAAGGGTTGCCGTTGGCAAGGGGCAAGTTAAGAAGGGGTTCAAGGGAAAGGCAAAGGCGGAACCAAAACCAAAGAAGCTAAAGGTTAGCGCTGAGGATCCGTGCTTTGGTTGTGGTGAGATAGGTCATTGGATGAGAAACTGTCCGACCTATCTCAAGGAGTTGAAAGCTAAGAGGGATGCGGGGCAAACCTCAGGTATAACTTTCATGATTCACATTGATCTTAATATTATTTCTTCTAACATATGGGTATTGGATACTGGATGTGGAACTCATATATGCAATTCATTGAAGGGGTTCAAAAGAAGAAATGAAGTGAAGAAAGGAGATATAAGTCTTTTCATGGGCAATGGAGCAAAGGTTGACGTCCAAGTCCGAGCAGATTATGTTTTAAAACTTCCAAATGGTTTGGAAATTAAAAAACATTTTATATTCCCCTAGTTTGACTAGGAATATTATCTCTGTTTCTGTATTAAGACAATCTGGTTATGACTTTAAGTTTGTTGATAATGGTATTTATGTTTTCATGGATAATGTTTTTTATTTTAAAGCGATGCCGTTTAATGGCATTTATGAATTAATTCATGATGACTCATACGTTGATAACTCGTTATACCAAGCTAACACCAAAAGACTCAAAATGGATTTGAGTAATACTTTTCTTTGGCATTGTCGTCTTGGTCACATAAACAAGAATCGTATTCATACATTTCAAAAGAATGGTCTTTTGAAATCAAATGTTGATTCATTTTATGAATGTGAATCTTGTTTATTGGGAAAGATGACCAAAGAGCCCTTTAATGGAACAAATGAGAGGCCGAAAAACTTATTAGGTATCATACATTCGGATGTATGTGGACCTTTTAGAACAATGACAAGAAATGGTGAAAGATACTTCATTACCTTTACCGATGATTATAGTCGCTATGGGTATGTGTTCTTGTTAAGACACAAAAATGAGGCCTTTGAAATGTTCAAAGTCTTCCAAAATGAAGTACAAAATCAACTCAACAAAACAATCAAAGTACTACGTTCTGATAGAGAAGGTGAATATCTCAATGATGTGTTTCTAGAATATCTTAGGAGTTGTGGGATTGTCTCACAACTTACTCCACCTGGAACACCACAACATAATGGTGTGTCCGAGAGGAGGAATCGAACTTTATTAGACATGGTTCGATCCATGATGGCTAGAAGCTCATTACTTTTATCATTTTGGGGTTTCGCTGTGATCACCGCTGCCCGTATTTTAAATATGGCACCAACCAAGAAAGTGGATAGGACACCTTTTGAAATATGGCATAGAAAGGCTCCAAAATTTTCATATTTAAAGGTATGGGGTTGTGAGGCTTATGTTAAGATCTACACCCCTGACAAACTTGAATGTCGATCCACTAAGTGTATATTTGTAGGATATCCCACGGATTCGATGGGATATTATTTCTACAATCCAAGCGAGCATAAAGTGTTTATAGCTCGAAAGGCTAAGTTCTTGGAAAGAAGGTTCTTTATGGAAGGAACTGATAGAACTGTAGAACTCGAAGAGGATCGAGAACTACAAGCCGATACACGTTTGGTTGACGCTAGCAATCAACAAGAGGTTGTTGAGGATGATCAAATGGTTGATCAAAACACACAAAACATTCGCAAATCTGGTAGAGTTAGCACCCCACCTGAGAGATATGGATTTTTCATGGATGGATGCTACACGGTAGATTCGGATGAACCCACCACATACCGAGATGCAATGTCGCAATCTGATTGTGACAAATGGCTAGAAGCCATGAATGTTGAGATGCAATCCATGCATGACAATCAAGTATGGGACTTGGTTGCTCCACCTCTAAATTCCAAACTCGTTGGAAGTAAGTGGGTTTTCAAGAAGAAAACTGATATGCATGGAAACTTGGATACTTATAAAGCTAGACTTGTAGCAAAGGGTTTCACTCAAACTCAAGGGGTTGATTATGATGAAACTTTCTCGCCCGTAGCGATGCTAAAGTCTATTAGGATATTGTTTGCCATAACCGCATATTATGACTATGAGATATGGCAAATGGATGTCAAAACTGCTTTTCTAAATGGGCATCTTAATAAAGATGTTTATATGGTTCAGCCTGAAGGTTTTGTCGATCCACAACATCTAACAAAGTATGCAAGTTGAAGAAATCAATCTATGGATTGAAACAAGCATCTAGAAGTTGGAATCACCGTTTTGATGATGAAGTTAAGAAATTTGGATTCATCAAAAACGCTGATGAAGCTTGTGTGTATAAGAAAGCTAGTGGGAGCATCATAACCTTTCTGGTATTATATGTCGATGACATATTACTGTTTGGAAATGACATTCCAACCTTGGAAGGTATAAAAGTTTGGCTTGGAAGCTGTTTTTCCATTAAGGATCTTGGTGAAGCCGCCTGTATTTTGGGAATAAGGATCTATAGGGATAGATCAAGGCGGTTGATAGGTTTGAATCAAAGTGCATACATAGACAAGATCTTGAAAAGGTTCAAGATGGAAAACTCTAAGAAAGGTTTGGTACCTATTCAAAGAGGAACGATGTTGAGTGCTTCTCAATGTCCAAGCTCAAAGGATGAGCAAGACAAAATGAGTGGTATCCCATATGCATCTGCTATAGGATCCATCATGTATGCCATGATTTGCACTAGACCGGATGTGTCATGCGCCTTGAGCATGACAAGTCGATACCAACAAAATCCGGGAACTAGCTATTGGATGGCTGTTAAGAGCATATTGAAATACCTTAGAAGGACTAAGGATATGTTTCTAATATATGGCTCTGGTGAGGAGGAACTCGTTGTAAAGGGTTACACTGATGCGAGTTTCCAAACTGATCGAGATGATTCTCGATCACAATCGGGATATGTTTTCGTTCTCAATGGTGGTGCTGTCTCATGGAAGAGTGCAAAACAAGATGTGGTAGCCTTATCCACCACTGAATCTGAATACATCGCCGCCTCCCTGGCAGCTCAAGAAGCTGCATGGATTAGAAAGTTCATTGCCGATCTAGGAGTGGTTCGTACCATTCAGGACCCTCTAGAGATCTTTTGTGACAACGAGGGTGCGATTGCTCAAATCAAAGAACCCCGTGCTCATCAAAAGACGAGGCACATTGAGCGGAGATTCAACTACATAAGGGATGAAGTTGAAAAAGGAAAGATATGTATTCGCAAAGTTCACACTGATCTAAACATTGCGGACCCACTCACGAAACTCCTTGAAAGGCCAAAGCATGAGAGTCATACTTGCGCCTTAGGACTTCGATATTCTAGTGATTGGATTTGATCAAAATTTGTATTTGGATATTGGAACAATTTTATTTTAACTCAATCATATGGTCATGTTCTTAAGTTATGTTCCATTTTAGTATGTTTAAATCTGTGAATAATTTGTATTATTCTAAACGTCCGTAGTCGTTCATAGTTGTGGGAACAAATGTGAAAGTAAGACTATTATGAACTTGGATTGGTAGATATTTATGAGGTATGAATATAGCAAAGGGTTGCTGCCAAGGTTCATAGATATTTATGGGATAAATATTGGACTGACCCGCCCTCAATTTTACTGCATGGAATCCTTGGGATTTGTGATCATAAGTAAATTGAGTAAAGGCGAACTTCATAGTATCCTCCGACCTGAGATACATATTGGGTCTTGATATTCATCGACTATTATGCTTTGACTTAGTTCTTCGCTGCTCTGAAATATGTCAGCACATAAGGCTAAGCTCAAGCATAGTACAAGGTGATAGTGAGAGACGTATGTAGTCAATATGGGATTTGTCCCTCTTATTCGTTGAGAGTTAAATGTCTAAGGCCTGACAAGTTAAATCAACAGAGAATGATCACTCTGTGTCTCTGGATTTAACATGACATTTGGGGCAAAAGGATAAATGATAGTTTCACCTAAATCATTTTCAAGTATGGGACTTGAAAGGGATGATGTTATTGAATGGCACTTCGTCATGCGTATTAGGGGTAGTAAACCGTAGTTAGGCGGTATTTGCTACTTGCATCAATCTTCTATGTATCTTGTGCAAGTGGGAGATTGTTGGACTCGGTCTGCCCAAGAGACATATTATAATTGATGTGGCTAGTACGTTATGATCCAAGTCGGGTCATACCCAATAACAAGCTAGACAAACACCGATAATATTCGTTTACATATGATGTGATCATAACAAATGAATATTAACACTTGAGTTATTTGGAAAGAGGTTTCTAAATAAAATGTACTTGTATAATAAACAAATCATATGGATGATTTATGTTTTATGAGAGAACATTACATAGTGTTATTTAAGTTGGTTGAATAACAATATGTGAATAATAATAACCAAGCATGTATCTTAACATATAATAAGTTTTATAAGTTATAAGTTATAAACTTATATATATATATATATATAAAACTTTATAAAAAAAAGGAAAAGGAATAATACTCTTTCAAATGTAATATTATTATATGTTTGAGTGGAGACATGCAAGGTGAGTGGAGACATGCAATGGTTATTATTGGTGGAGAGAAAGATGCCTTTGAATAAAACCAAGTCTTTCTCTTTCATTCTTTCATAACACACATAATTTACAAGTAAACTTTTCTCTCTTCCTCTCTTGGGTATTTTCATCCAACATAAGAAAAGAAGAAGAAAATTTCAAGTGCAAATCCTAGCTAGAAGTGGTGTGTTATTGAAGCTTGGGGTATGCTAGCTTGAGGAGCTTCCATATTCAAGTTCTTACCTTTCAATCATCATCTCTTTCACCCGGTTTTGTCATATTGAAAGGTAGTAGTAACATGCATGGACTTATAGTGACATGTATGTATTTGATAGTGTGTAATTCGTATTTGGATCCGGGTTTGGGTTTTGCATGTTTAAAATTGGTTTTATACATATCATATTAACAAGATTTAAAACTTTTATATCCGCTGCGTTTTTGGTAAAATAGGGATTTTATCACTTTGATAATCTTGTTAAAACCCAACAATTTTAGTGCTGAAAAAGATGTATAGTTTTTTATACATCAATAACGTTACACGGGGGATAAATATGGCACCGATCTCTATACATATTCACTAGGGAAGGCCTATTTATAGGCTACTCTCATTCGTTAATCATCACTAATGAATGAGGCCTCTCATTCGTTAGACACACCTAATTAGGCCTCCCATAGCGAATGACCTCCCATTCGCTAAACATCCTTAGCGAACATCCTCAGCGAATAGGCCTTACATTAACGAATGAGCATTCATTCGCTAAACCCTTAGCGAATGAGCTCTTACTTTAACTAATGAATAGTTAGTATAATGAATAGACCTCATTCGCTATACAATCCATGGCGAATAGGCCATGTTATAATAAATATAAATACTAAACTACCCCTAGCTTATTTGATCATCAGCGGACAACAAGTCACGCACTAACACAGACTTTTGTTATAAAATCAATAATTTATTAATCCTCTCAACTGTTGAACGTTTATTTCATTTCGCATACTCAATTGTAAGTTTATTTATTTAATAAAATTTTATAACTATCCATCATAATCAAAATCCACCCATAAATCTAACTTTTACCCTCCTTGATCAAACCATCAAACATAAGGGACTAGTGTGCAAAATGTTTTAAAACTTTATTCCCTCTCCATCCCACCGTCAGCCATGATATTACCCCCCCCCCCCCCCCCCGTTTGCTTAATCCATCAATTAAGCCGAAAATCACAGGAATTGTTTATGTCTTGATGTCTACAGCTCATACGCGCAATCAATCACTAAATCAAAGTGCTAATTGACAGTTTATGACACTTATTCGTTAACAAACGATACTCATACTGATTCGATCTCAAAACACAATAAATACACATCCATAATGCAATTAAATAGTCCCACATACTCCTCATATCATCACGAAGCAAACCCCATATCAATTTTCACCTAGAAAGCCACTTGAATCTAGTTCAAGCTCGTGATCATACCGAAAAGCCCTATTCACTGATCTCATTCAAAAATACTTTGTTCTAGGTAATTTCTATATGTATCATGCATTTTCATTCCATAATCAAAGATCACGTGTCAATTTAGTTTATCAGAGTGGTTACAATGATCAATTCGGGGTTTCAAATTGTAGGGTTTATATAGATTTGGGGATAAAATGGATCTGTGTATATATATTTTCTAATTCATTCCATAACTAGGTTAGTAACCAATCGAGTTGGTTGGTGCATGTTTTGTAAATGCTTGAACCGGCCTGGGCGCAAATCGAGACTCCCAGGCCTGGTTTTGGTTATTTTTATTTACTATTTCCTTTAGTTTCATTTAATTTAAACTAAATTTATATAAAACTAATAACGATTTCACCCGTTTAACAGACCAAACAACATTTTTTATGTTGAAGTAATTGGCCGCTTAAACTTTTTAGTATATGCACACATTCGTGTGTGTATATATATATTAATACATATTTTTGTTAGTATTTAACTTGAATATTTGTAAATATCTATTTCTCGTAATAACTTAATATTTTGTTTTTGTTTAAATATAAATAATTAAATACACTAAACTAGTTTTACGAACCGATACATACGAAACTTTTAACAGTAATGTTTCATTTAAATGTTTTCATATTTATATATTATAATTATAGATATATATTTTTCTTAGCAAGTAAATAAACAAGCTAAGTTGTTTTTACTTGTTTTAATAAATCAATCAACACCAATCTTTTAAAAACGAGATCTTTTGTTTAATGTATAAATGCATATGTAATACTAAACAAATGATCGAATATTTTAAAAATCAATATATAAATTATAATAATATTTAAAATGTCTACGATTTAACTCGAGTTTTATAAAATATATTAAATGTCTTATCAATCCAAAATCTGTTATAAACCCTTTCTTTTCATCTATTGCTCATTTCAGATCGTTAGATTGTTTATTTAATTATAACTTTAAATTAGGATAATTCGTTTGGACTCCTCAAATGACTAACTTACGTGTTCGCTTTAACCGCCTTTCTGTTGCCGCTGCTATGTCACAGCCTTCATTGTCTTTAAGGTGAGTAATGACATCCCTTTTTTCTCTATATTTTGGGGGACACTATGTGTATTAAACTATTATTATACTATTATACTCAACACACAACCTCATTATTTGCGTGGTTATTATATTGCTCGATTAATTACTATGTGAATTATGTGTTTACTGCTTTATAGTTGTTTGTTATCTCATCATCATCCTCATAAGTATGATCATACGCCACCAGAGTAACTCGACACCGTTTGGGTCACGGAGAGATGACACTTTTATTTTATGTTGTTTATTGTTTGCGAATCCATCCGAGTATACATGTATGTAATCGAGTGGCATGATCGAAAAGACACGTATATTTGTTTATTCTTCACATACATAAGAAATTGTTAATTTATCATTATTATTATTATTATTATAATTATTATTATTATACTTAATTGTGGTTACTCGTCCAACATGTGTTGTTGACAAATTATTATTACGCATAATGCATGTTGTTATATGAGGTGAATTGAAGTGAGGAACTTAGTTTTGACTTTTGACGATATTTTTTTAAAGTTTAAATGTTGTATTAATTTCTTGTTCATTTGAATTATTTGTGTAAATTTAGATAATGACACTTATTACTATTATTTTAGTGACTTTAAGCTATGATACAAATTATGTCGCACCCTGAAATATTCATTCGTATGTTTGGGGTGATTGGGGGAGGGGGTTGACAACCCCCTGGATAGCTCTTCTATGGGAACACTCTAATAAAAACACATGAACTAATACGAATGACCTGATTATCTATTTACATTAGCAGTCCATGCCTTGGTCTTCAAGTCAACCGCGCTTGGTGCAGACCAATGAAATAAAATAAAGTCCAATTTGTTTACTCGGACATCTTCAGTTACTCGTTATTTTCTCGTTGTCAACTTGCAATTAATATTTATTATAAAAGAGTAGTGATTCGATGCATCGGTCTAAAATATATAACCCAACAGTGACAAATACTAAAATATAAGAAAATAATTTAAAACTACAATATCACAACAATATTTCATTTGGAACTTAAAAATAAATAGTTACTCATATATACTAAAACATATTACATTAAATTGAATTAAGAAAAATCTGACAATAAATAATCAAAGTGACACGAAACATAATAAGATAAAGAAACATTGTAAGATATGTTCCTATAAAAAAACAACTTTGCATTGCCTTATAATTCTTTAATCTTAATCCTACGTCTTCAAGAATTCTTATTCTCAACCATGTCCTTGAATAGGTGCATATCTACTAAATTATGCATAATCAACTTATTCCAAGTCAATTTAGGTCTATCTCTACTCCTCATTCCCTCTATATAACCTTTTCAACGGACCTAACAGGAGTTGTCGCATGTCTTCTATTCATATTCCCAAAACTATCTCAATATCCCCTCTCTTATCTTTTTTTGATGTTAGTGATTTTAGTATAATCAGGATTAACTTGTTGATCAACTTAATTGTAATATGAATCTAAACAAGTCGGTTGTGGGGTGCACACTTATTTGTTCTTATTATAATTTGTGCTTAGGGGTGAAGCCCCTAAGTCATGGGGTTCCAAGGGGGCAACGGCAGAGTCCAGAGGTATCGTCCCCGGTAGCAGGTCCAAGGGGCGGAAGCCCCTCGCTGGCGAGCTGGAAATTTTTTATTTTGACATATGTTGTTATATTAAAAACGCATTAGAAACTTAATTATAATTAAATTTTGTAGATATATTACATGTCAAATTAAGGAGCGTATTTTGATTTTGAAATTCAAAATATGGTAACTGACTAAAAACTTCAAAGTAGTTATCATGAATCTTAACCCTAATAACCATCGCTTGATCATACGATGTTTCCTTCTAGTTTACAAAAACCTCTCTCAATCTCCATACTAATTCTTGGTCAAAACATTTGGGACAAATAGTTTTGATCTAAAAGTGTTTCACGACTCTCAGATTTTTCAAAGATATATGATTTGCAGAAATCCCCAACATTTGATACGCTAGTCATCCCTAATATCTCTCGAAGACATATTTTCTAATTCTGCTCAACCTTTTGCCCACACATCCACCTTTACATTCTCATATCTACTACCTCCAACTTACGCGAATGTGTCTCCTTGATGGTGCAACAATATGTTACATGTAACATCACAGGTATAACTGCAACCATGTCAAAGAAGGGAATCTCACGTCACACAAAACTCTTATAGTTGCTTTACATCTACACCCATCTACAAAGCCCTACTTGCACGCGGTGGACCACGTCACTATTTATTCCCCATCGCTCTAGACAAACGAACCTACAGTGTGGGACAATGGATTGTTGTCCAAAAAAATAAATTAGTATTAGTTTTATCTGTATATCGCAATTGTTCTGTAACATCCCGAAATTTCTAAGAATAATATTTAATATATTATTTATTTATAGTGGAAAAGTTTACTTGAGTTAGTAGAGAAATAATAAAATAATAAAGATAAAAGGATAAGTAGGCTAATTAGATAGAATCAGTTATAGACCAAAAAGAAAAGATGGGCCTAAGATCATGGCTTAAGAGAGTATAAATATCACTTAACCCCTAATCCTTTCTATTTTTATTCATTTCTACACCATAGCCTACACCATAAAAAACACACACTTCTCCAATTCCCGTTGAGAAAAATAGCCCACAAAGATATGACGATTCCCGAAAAACTAACCGTCAGATCAGTCTCAAAATTTAACTGGTGTTCATGGCATATAAATGAATATTTTCACTAATCAGATCTTCGATCGGAGGTCGCGAAGTCCGGTTTTTATCAGCAAAACCGTAACAGCTAAAAATGGAGTTTTCCAGCAACTATTTCCGTTTTCCGGCAACTGTAGCTGCGGATTCCGGTGGCCGAAGTGGGCGGCGCTGGTAGGGCTCGGCGACCCGGTTGCGTGGCCGCTTGAATCACTCAAATCAGAGTTCGTATGATATGGTTTTGGGCTTCTCGAGTGATTTCAGGCATAAACCTCAAATGTACGTTTTTGTTAAAAAAAACTTACTTTTCGTGCACGGATTTGCATGAAACTTGGTAGCATGATATATCGGGTCATGATTATTGATAAATTAATGAACTTGATAGTAAACGGTTTAGTTGGTTTGTTTCGGGTAAAACAAGTAGTGTTCGGTTTGTGAAAAGGACGGGTAAACTAAGTCGATTTTACATGAAACTTGGTGGGATAGTAAATCTGACCTTATTATGTGAGAAAAATGTAAACTTGAACATAAACAAGTTTTTTGGAACGAAATGGGTTACACGGGCGCATATGTTTGGACGCGTATGATGCTAGGGTATAAGTGTGTGTATCCGTTTAAGTATGTATGCGTATACGTACATGGCCGTATAAGTATGTATGCATGATGTATATGTATATAGTGTATATATATATGTAGTCGTATATGTATATGTAGCCGTATATGTATATAACGTATATCTATATGTAGCCGTGTATATATATAACGTATATGTAGGTATGAATGCCGTATATATATATAGCATATATGTGTACGTAGCCGTATATGTGTATGGCATATATGTATATGTAGTTGTATATGTATGTAGCGTATATGTGTATGTAGCTGTGTGTGTATATAACGTATATGTATGTATTCAGGCCGTATATGTATATAGCGTATATGTATATAGGCGCGTATATGTACGTAGATAACGTATATGTGTATGCCGTGTATGCGTACGCCGTATCTGTATGAATGTATGCCGCATATGTATGTACACCGTATATGTATGTACACTGTATATGTATGTATGCCGTATATGTATATAGAACGTATACGTACGTAAACAAAGAGTATGGACTTATACGGTATATACGCTAAAAGTGAGGAACTAATTAATAATTTAAAGGTAACGTTTAAAGTGAGTAGGACTTAGAAAGAAAGGCCAACGAAGTAAACGAACTCTAGAAGTGGTAATTGATTAATGCGCCTTATTACACAGTCAGTTGTACATGGCAAATGAAGGACATAACCGTCATCGGAAGCAAGACACAGGTGAGTTTCTAGCCCCATTTCCTTGTTATGTTTTCGCGGTTGTGTGCATACTCGATGTGAATAGTTAATACACTTACCTTAAGTGGTAAGTGTATGTCATATATGATTTATGTGATAGTTATTGAGGTTATAAATGAATGTTTGTCGTTACGTGAACAATCTTCGGATATTGCACGTATCGCCAGGGAAGGAAATCGTTAGAAAATGTGATTGTTTTATAAAGTATGTATGAATGATACAGCATGGTATGTATGAAATTGTATGAATGATAGTATGAAGTAAAATATGTATGAAAATATGAAGAAACGGAAAGGAAGGACCGGACCCTTATAATATCTGAGAGGATAGGGACCAAACCCTTAAAATATCTGAGAGGATAGAGACCAGACCCTTATAATATCTGAGAGGTTATAGGGCAGAAGGCTCTTTAAAACGTATAAGTAAGTATGAAAAAAAGAAAGTATGAAAGTATAATAGAATGAAAGTATGAAAGTATAAAGTATGAATGAAGGTATATACTTATGTATGTACGAAAGAAAGTAAAGCAGGTTAAGTATGTAATATATGAATGTAATGTATGTTGCATGATTAACTAGAACTCACTTAACGTAGCTGACTTTTAGTATGCACGCTGGCTAATAGGTTAAAAGAGCTAGCATGAGGAAGGCACATGGCATGGCTTGAACGGCTGGTATATAAAGATAGAAGACATGATGTTTTATTTTATGCTTTATGTTGAGACGATTTGTGATGATTTGTAAGAAAAAGGTTGACTTTTATTATTCCGCGAAAGTTTTAGTTAACTCTGATATATAGAACCGTGTTTATGAGTAAATCCAATACCGAAATATGACACCGGGGCCGGGGCCTTACATGTTCCCTATATAATTTTGATTAAGCCCTCTATAAGTATATAAAGGGTCTACCCATTCATACATATTTCCAATAAATCAAATTTGAATTGATAATAAGTCCAGTCCTTAGTAATAACTTGATATTTTCCGCCACTTTCTTGTTTCACACCCATTCATACATATTTCCAATAAATCAATTTTGAATTGGCTAAAAGTCAAGTCCATAACAATAACTTCGTGGCAAACCTTGAGAATTTCACGTGAAAGTTCTATCAAAAGATTAGTTGACACTTGATAGCTACCTTTACGTGGAAGAATTGAATTGTCTTTAGGTGATCAATGCAAACAAAAACAGACGACTTCCCACTCATTAAAGTAACAACTACTAAAAATAATAGGATATTATAAATTTACTGTACAATGCTTAGATATATATTTAGTAATATTAATAAACATAAATCATATATGATTAATATACAGTATCACTATCTTATATTAATTATCATGAAAACAAAGCAAAAATATTACCATAATCCAGGATAACCTCGAGATTATATGACCTGTACATAATACTAAAATCGGTATAGTTATAACAACAAAATAAGGATGTAAAACCAGTCAAACATCACAATCAATAGAAACATGAAGGAGTAGTTTCCTACATATAAAGATTAATGACTCGATTGTCTAAACAAAAACAACCAAATTGCCATTTAATTATTGTCCAAGTTCATGAGTATCCTTTCCCTTATATTCCTCTTCATGATTTTCCTCTCTTTACAATGGAAAACTTCAACATCACAAACATGGATCAAAGCCGGTTATTGGTACGCTGGTAGCGAAAACCCGATGCCCAACATAAACTCGGCCCTTTTCACTCACCTCATATGTGCTTTTGCATACATCGACCCGTCAACCCACGAACTGGTTTTAAAAGCATCAGATGAGCCATATATATCGTCGTTTTCATCCTCGGTTAGAAAAGGCAACCCATCGGTTAAACCACTTTTGTCAATATGGACACAAAATGGTAAGTTTGGAAACGTTGGGAATTCATCCAACTTTTTAGTAATGACTCAAACCCCCACTTATCGAAAGACTTTCATCGAGTCTTCAATAAAAATGGCTCGGGCTTATGGGTTTGAAGGGCTTGATCTTTATGTTGCAACTTTGTTAAATACAAAGGGAAACATGACCAGCTTAGGGAACTTATTTAACGAGTGGCGAGTTGCGGCGGATCAAGAAAAACTGATCTTGACCGTGGGAGTTCGTTACTCGCCTGATCTCGACTCAATGAGTTACCCAGTTGACTCGGTGAGCAAGAATTTTGACTGGGTGCATATTCGATCATACGACTATCATACTCCTATGACCGATAATTTCACCGGGGCCCACTCAGCCCTATATGATCCATCTAGCCACATGAATACTGATTATGGTGTAAATGAATGGATCAAAAGCGGATTACCGGCTAGCAAGCTAGTGTTGGGTCTAGCATACCATGGCTATGCCTGGACCCTTGTGGACCCCAAAGATAATAGCATCGGTGGTGCACCAGCGAAAGGTCCAGCTATTACACCAGATGGATCAATTAGCTATGATTATATTAGGAACCACATGAGAAGTTACAAGATTAATTCGTTGTACAATTCAACATACGTGATAAATTATTGTACCATTTATTCGTTTTGGATTGGGTTTGATGACGTAGAGGCTATTAAAAATAAAGTTGTGTATGCGAAAAAGATGGGGCTTCGTGGTTATAGCGTGTGGCAGCTCCCGAATGATCACAACTGGGAACTCTCAAAAGCTGCTGGTAAGTACAAATAGTTAGATGAACACTTTTTGCCCAATCTTTTAAACCACTTTAATAAATTACTTTGGTGCTCAATATGATTAGAGAAAGGGCAATAAGTTCCATAGTTAATTAAATACAACGACAATTCAGGCGAAACGTTTTACATTTTTATGCAATTTATACCCTTTTACCAATTATTATTAATTTTTAACACCTTCTTGACGCAGTGCAGAAACATTAATAATAATGAACTTTCATTGAGGAAATTGATATATTTAATTCTAGGCTATAGTGTATTAAGCCAGTTTTGAAAATCTGAAACTAACTGCCTAATCATATCATGTTAGTAAGTTCCTAAATAAACATGTAAATTACTCAAATCAAAAAGATTGATGTGTTTTACATAGAAAAGTAAACAAAATGAAAGTCGTTAAATTGGAGAAACCCATGGATTCAAAATCAGGGCTCCAGCTGATGAAATTCAGGTCTGATGGTTGGTTTGTTACATGATTCGGTCTATTAAGACGTGTGAACCTTACTTATTACCTGTTAACTCAAGATATGACACAAGTTATGCCATTTTCAAGTTGGGTCAATTTCTAGCCGCGTTGTATCTGTCTTGGTCCACATAGGAGCTCACTAACTCTTGATGGTCCGTATCTCTTCTGACCCGCTACTATACGCACAAAAAAGTTCAATGATAATAAAGCACATTCCATAACAAAGTTATGTTTAATATGAGAACATGCATCATTTTTTATCCACTATAAACAAAGGTAATTTGAAAAGCGATTGTACTTACGATGAAAACTGTGCAGCGCAAGAAGACAATTACCGTGGCCACCACAAGCGAATATTTGTGATTGCTTTGTGCACTACTGCTTTCTTTATCCTGCTAATAGGCTGCATAATCTCTAACATGAGGAAAAGGATCATATCAAAAGGTAGACTTTTTACTCTCCAAATTTTACTTGCCAATTTCTACCATTCCCAGAATATAAAAATAATCTTAATCAATATCAACTTATTAAATATTTATTTGATCAATCATTTTCCTGTAAATTACAGTAATCTGATATCGATATTAACTTGTTGACCTTTATAGTCAAATCTGTTGGGTTTCTATGGATATTATAAACTTAGTTAACCATTTAACTAGTCATTAAAATAGCGGAAGCGTGATATTTACAAACTAAACATATGTATCCATGTGTTTATATATGTATATATTACAAGTTTATATAAGATATGTTCATGAACAACCTAGTTTATTCATGTCATAAGATTACCAATAATCTATTTATTAGAAACCCGAAGCAAGGATCAAATGATACGGAAAAAGTAAACTATCAAAACTATAAACACTTACATTCTTAACCTTTTAAGAGTGTAGTTGATGTTGAAGAAGATGATGATGTTGATGCTAGACTTTCAAAGGGAAAATCCTCAAACGGAATGTACCCCGAGCCTCCAACACACACCGAGCTATGTTAGGGAGCTTGAACACGAATAACCGAGACCCGAGCCTCTTCTTTTGATCTTGGCCGAAAAACAAGAACAAAGAAAAGGAAAGAGTTGTGTGTGTTATTTTGTTACTTGAAAGTCTCTTTATAATTATAAAATCTTCCAAATCAAAATCATATATTGTGTTAGGTTTTTAGTCAAGTAACAAACACTCAACCTTTCACCAAATCCATGACAAAACTTGACCAAAACCTTGGGGTGTGGGGCCCACCCAAAACCGGCCCCAAAATATATTTTATTTTATTTTTTTTTTATTTTATACTTTATAAAATATATAAACACCCCCATCTTTCATAAACCATTTTATAAAAGAACACATAGTTAAATAATCATTCCAATAATAATTATTTGAATAAATAAATTAACCAATTAATTTATTTAACACTTTCAAGTAGGTATTCAGAAATCCGATTTTCTGAATGTATCGTGTTCTGTATTTGTCTCATAGATCTTATCTTAACAAATACATTATTGGTGTGTGTCTAACTCGTTATTGGGTATGACCCGACTTGGATCAAACACAACTAGCCACATTAACCTAATTATGTGTCTCGGGCATACGGTATTCCAACAATCTCCCACTTGCACGTGACTCATAAGAAGTTAATGCTAATGGTGAATACCGCCTAACAACAGGTCACCACCCCTAGTGTGTTTGACTAAGTGTCATTCAATAACATCATCCCCTTCAAGTCCATACTTGATATGATATAGGTAAGTCTTATCATTATATCCCTTTGTTACCAGATGTCCTGTCAAATCGAAGAGACATAGAGTGATCATTCTCTCAATGATTTAACTTAACAGGCCTTAGACATCTAAACTCTCAACACATAAGAGGAACAAATTCCATCTTGACTGCATACATCCTCGTTGACATCTCATATGATATCTGAGCTCTTTCTTACACGTCATCGTGTTACCGAAATAACAAAGAAGAGAGTCAAGATATCAGACTTGATGAAAAACCAGATCCAATATGCATCTCAGGTCAAAGGACACAATGATACTCGCCTTTACTCAAGGATTACTTATGATCAGTTGCACTAACTCCATGCAGTGATCCTTGAGAGCGGATCATGTCCAACATTTGTATCCCACAAATATCTATGAACCTTGGTGGCAAACCTATGCCCTATATTCATCACATGAATATCAACCAATCCGGGTTCATAATAGTCTTACCTTCATAATTGTTCCCACAAGTATGATCGACTACGGACGTTTAGAACAACATAAGTTATTCATGGATTAAACATGCAAATATAGAACATAACTCATTGAATAATTAAAACATAATTAATTTTCATGAGATACCCATTACATTCATTCTTATACAAACACTAAATACAGATTAAATCCACTCACTAGAATACCGAAGTCCTAATGCACAAACATGACCCTCATGCTTTGGCCTATCGAGGAGCTTCGTGAGTGGGTCCGCAATATTTTGATCGGTATGAACTTTATGAATACATATCTTTCTCTTTTCAACTTCATCCCTTATGTAGTTGAATCTGCGCTCAATGTGCCTCGTTTTCTGATGAGCACGAGGCTCCTTGATCTGTGCAATAGCACCCTCATTGTCACAGAATATCTCTAGGGGCTCCTGAATGGTAGAGATAATCCCTAGATCCATGATGAACTTTTTCATCCATACAGCCTCTTGGGCTGCCATTGAAGCGGCGATGTACTCAGATTCTGTAGTGGATAACGCGACAACATCCTGCTTCGAACTCTTCCAAGAGACAGCGCCTCCATTCAAAATGAAGACATATCCCGACTGTGACCGAGAATCATCTCGGTCAGTTTGGAAACTCGCATCCACGTAACCCTTTACGACGAGTTCCTCCTCACCAGACCCATATATTAAAAACATATCCTTAGTCCTTCTAAGATATTTTAATATATTCTTGACAGCCATCCAATGACTGTCACCTGGGTTGTGCTGGTATCTACTCGTTATGCTTAAAGCATACGAGACGTCCGGTCTAGTGCACATCATTGCATACATAATAGATCCTATTGCCGAAGCATAAGGAACATGCTTCATCCTATCCTGCTCTTCCTTAGAGCTAGGACTTTGGGATGAGCTTAACATGGTTCCTCTAGGAATAGGTACCAAACCTTTCTTAGAGTTTTCCATCCTGAACCTTTTCAGGATTTTATCAATGTATGCACTTTGATTGAGTCCGATCAATTTCCTTTGTCTATCCCTATAGACCTTTATTCCCAAGATATATGTCGCTTCTCCAAGATCCTTAATTGAGAAACGACTACTTAACCACGTTTTAACGCTTTCCATACTTGGTATATAATTTCCAAATAAAAGTATATCATCGACATACAAAATAAGGAACATGACTATACTCCCACTAGCCCATTTATACACACACGCCTCATCACCGTTTTGGACGAAACCAAACGCTTTGATTTCTTCATTAAAACGATGATTCCACATCCGTGATGCTTGTTTCAACCCGTAGATTGATTTCCTTAACTTACATACTTTGTCAGGATTAGATGGATCGACAAAACCTTCAGGCTGAACCATATGGACATCTTCCTCAAGATATCCATTAAGAAAAGCGGTCTTGACATCCATCTGCCATATCTCATAATCAAAATGAGCTGCAATGGCAAATAATATCCTGATCGACTTAAGCATCGCGACCGGCGAGAAGGTTTCATCATAATCAATCCCTTGAGTTTGCGTGAAACCTTTTGCTACAAGTCGTGCTTTGTAAGTATCTAAATTTCCATGCATATCTGTCTTCTTCTTGAAGACCCACTTACATCCAACCAGTTTGGAGTTAAGTGGACGATCAACCAATTCCCAAACTTGGTTATCCTGCATGGATTGCATCTCGGCGCTCATGGCTTCAAGCCACTTGTCACAATCAGGTTGTGACATAGCATCTTTGTAGGAGATCGGTTCATCCGAATCGACCAAGTAGCAATCATCCACGAGAAATCCATATTTCTTGGGAGGTCGACTAATCCTACTAGATCTGCGAGCAACGTGTGTATGATCAACCATTTGATCACCTTCAACATCCTCGTGTTGAAAACTAGTATCGACCAACTGTGTATCATCCAGTGATTCTTGAACCTCTTCAAGTTCCACTCTCTTTTCACTAGGTCCTTCCATAAGGAACTTAGTTTCTAAGAAGTATCCTTTGCGTGAAACAAACACCTTTTGTTCACTAGGATCATAGAATATATATCCTATATCATCCTTTGGGTATCCTATGAAGATACACCTGATGGATCGAGCCTCAAGCTTATTTGGGGTGTCACGTTTAACATAAACTATGCATCCCCATACCCTTAAATATGAAAAGGATGGAACCTTTCCATGCCACACTTCATAGGGTATTCGATCCACCTTTTTGGTCGGGGCCATATTCAAAATACGAGCCGCTGTAAGTAGCGCATATCCCCAAAATGATGGCGGTAGTGAGCTTCGTGCCATCATTGATCGAACCATGTCCAACAGTGTTCTATTCCTCCTCTCGGATACTCCGTTATGTTGAGGAGTTCCAGGAGGAGTGAATTGTGAAATAATTCCACAATCTCTAAGATGACATTGAAAAGCATCACTTAGGTATTCGCCTCCTCTATCGGAGCGGAGTACCTTGATTGTTCGGTCGAGCTGATTTTGTACTTCATTTTGAAATTCCTTGAACATTTCAAAGGCTTCATGTTTGTGTTTCATTAGATACACATACCCATATCGACTAAAATCGTCGGTAAAGGTAATGAAGTACCTTTCACTATTCCTACTAGTGGGCTTGAGAGGTCCGCATACATCCGTATGTATGATACCTAACAAGTCCTTAGCCCTTTCATTTGTACCTTTAAAAGGTTCTTTGGTCATCTTGCCTTGAATACAAGATTCACACTCATCAAACGAACCTAACTCATTTGTTTTCAAAAGACCATTCTTTTGGAGAGTATTTACACGATTCTTGTTTATGTGTCCAAGACGACAATGCCAAATGTAGGAATCACTCAAATCCTTTTTGAGTCTTTTAGTGGAAGTTTGATATAATGAGCTATTTGAGGTATTGTCATGAACCAATTCATAAATACCGTTGTTTGGTACAGCTTTAAAATAAAAGATACCATTAGATGATACATGCATTTCTGATTTTACAAATTTAAAGTCAAAGTTACATTGTCTAAGAAGGTGCACAGAAATAATGTTCCTAGTCAAACTAGGAGCATACAAAACATTTCTCAAAACAACTTCCAAACCACTTGGAAGCGATAAAGTGAAGTCTCCTCTAGCGACCACGTGCACCCTTGCACCGTTGCCCATGAAAAGACTCACTTCGCCCTTCTTTAAGTCTTCATTCCTTTTGAACCCCTGCAACCAATTGCAAATATGAGTTCCACATCCGGTATCCAATACCCATGTGTTAGAAGAAATAAGATTTAGCTCAATATTAATCATAAAGACATTACCCGAGGCATGCCCCGCATTCCTCTTGTCTCTTAGCTCTTTTAGGTAGACCGGGCAATTGCGTTTCCAATGTCCGGTCTCCCCACAACCAAAACAAGGATCATCCTTATGACCCCTCGGTTCCACAACCTTTTTGTTTCTTTGCCATAACCGGTGATTTGCCCTTACCCTTAAGATGCACAGGAGGACCCTTTCTTTTTGCTACCTTAGCCTTAGGATTGGGTTGAGATCGATTCTTGGATCTACCTTCATTGATCGCAAACACGGGTAAAACCCTTTTACCCATGCTCGCCTCGGCTGTTTTAAGCATTGAGTGAAGTTCTCCAATGTTTTTGTCCCACCCGTTCATGTTATAATTTAACACGAAAGTGTCGAACCTTTTCGACAAAGAGTTAAGGATCAAATCCGTTGCTAACTCTTTTGAGATGGGACAATTGAGCTTGGTGAGGCGATCAATGTAACTTTTCATCTTAAGCACATAAGTTGAAACTGGTTGATTATCATCCATTCTACATGCATGCAAGGCTCGAACCGTTTCGAACCTTTCAACTCTTGATTGCTTAAGGAACATTTCCTTAAGTTGAGTAATCATGTCGTACGCATTATGGTTTTCGAAATCCTTTTGGATTTCGGGAACCATAGTCGCCAACATGAGGCATGACACTTGAATGGAATCTTCCGTGTGTTGGACCCAATTCATATATTCGACCTCACTTCCCTCTTCCGGTTCATTGGGGATAGGTGTTTCCAAAACATGATATAATTTTTCTTGTTTTAGAACAATCCTTAAATTTCGGAACCAATCCGAAAAGTTATTGTGGTTAAGACGGTCTTTAGCGAGAATAGATCGGAGAGATACATTTTGGACGTTAGGGATTATGTTGTCGTCGACGTGTGCGGCCATCTGCAGAATTTTAATTAAGTTCATTTTAGTGTTTTACCTTTTTAATTATTAATACCCTTTTATATATATACCAAATATAATTAATAATTAAAATCTAGAATCCAACGATAAACCCGACTCCGGTTAGGTGACCTTTTTCCCATTGTCGGTTTATCAAGGTAGTTATTCATAACAATTGCAAACCCTTTTGCAACTTCTAGAGTTTATGGGACCGGTTCGAAATCATATTTCGTGTCGGCATGTTTATCCCATCAACACCTATTAGACCCCATGCTTGGGTGACCCTCTTCACATGGTTCTAATTTAAGTCATCCTACTTGTATCAACTTGTAATATTAACATACAAACGGTTAGGTGACCTTTTTCCCATTTATATGCCAAAATTATCTCAACATATTAATTTACTCTACGCGGTTAGGTGACCTTTTTCCCACTAAGAGCTTACTAATATGTTAAGCGTTATACAAAAGGATGGTGTTTAACTTGTTATCCTTAATTTTAAAAGGGATTTTTAGTTTTAATAATTCTAGTTGTAAAACTTTAAATCATGTTCTAACATGCATTTAGTAACATGATTATTTTGAAACCATTTTCAAAATTCTAATTTATAATAAAACCATTTTTTTATGGGCGTGAGACGGCTAGTTAATAAATCCATTTTATTAAACTACGTGTCACGTAATTACCGATAATTATTAGAACTCGTTTTATGCTTTGTTAATTAATTCTATGTGACGAAGTTGATATCCTAATATCTTGCAACCACATAATCAAACAATCATTAACAAGCATACACAATTATACTAGACACGAGCCACTAAGTTAGACCACACTTGTTAGCCGAAACAAGTGTGTGTCTTAGGTCCGATCCTAAGGGACACATGACACATGGATGTTGTAGCTCCCACTCGATCCCGCATCCAAATGCTTCGAGCATCTTCTTCAACCCCGTTGTGATCCATTGGGCTTGAACTTGGGCCTTAGCTTCCATAAGCTTCCATTTGGGCTCAATGGGTGGGCTTAGGTCCTTTTGGGCTTGAATCCCCTTAATGGGCTTGTGAGACCCATTATCACCATACCCGGCCCAATAAGGCCCAAACTTCCAATTTTGCAATCTTCTTTAAATTTACAAAACAAATGTCCTAATACATTTTTTCTATAAAATAAAGATATTACAAATAAACTATTTATTACATACCCATATGAATAAATAATTACAAAACTGCCCCTAATTAATTATTACAAACCGAAACTTTGAATAATTAATAACAATCACAACAAACATCCATTTGGTCTACGGCTCGGTCTAGTTTTAACAAACATAACCCGTTATGTCTTAGGAACCCGTTCCAAAAAACCCTCGACCTTATCGGGCCTAGCCCAACCCATTTGGGCTTGACCCAATAACTAGATTATGGGCTTCGGCCCACATGTCCAAAACACATGGGCTTCGGCCCATTCATCAAGGTCTTATGGGCTTCGGCCCATTCATCCAATGAAAGGTCTTATGGGCTTCGGCCCATTCATCCAAAATGGGCTTCGGCCCATTTCACTCGGTTTTATTTTTTTATTTTTTTTTTTTGAACAAAGCCAAAAAATATAACTAGATTAAATACAAAAAAAAATTATGCATGTTAATTTTTTGTATAAAATCTTTCAAGGGAAAAATATAAAACCGAAAACCCGAAGCCTAGTTTCCCGTATCCCGGCTCTTGATGCCATTTGTTGGGTTTCTATGGATATTATAAACTTAGTTAACCATTTAACTAGTCATTAAAATAGCGGAAGCGTGATATTTACAAACTAAACATATGTATCCATGTGTTTACATATGTATATATTACAAGTTTATATAAGATATGTTCATGAACAACCTAGTTTATTCATGTCATAAGATTACCAATAATCTATTTATTAGAAACCCGAAGCAAGGATCAAATGATACGGAAAAACTAAACTATCAAAACTATAAACACTTACATTCTTAACCTTTTAAGAGTGTAGTTGATGTTGAAGAAGATGATGATGTTGATGCTAGACTTTCAAAGGGAAAATCCTCAAACGGAATGTACCCCGAGCCTACAACACACACCGAGCTATGTTAGGGAGCTTGAACACGAATAACCGAGACCCGAGCCTCTTCTTTTGATCTTGGCCGAAAAACAAGAACAAAGAAAAGGAAAGAGTTGTGTGTGTTATTTTGTTACTTGAAAGTCTCTTTATAATTATAAAATCTTCCAAATCAAAATCATATATTGTGTTAGGTTTTTAGTCAAGTAACAAACACTCAACCTTTCACCAAATCCATGACAAAACTTGACCAAAACCTTGGGGTGTGGGGCCCACCCAAAACCGGCCCCAAAATATATTTTATTTTTTTATTTTTTTTTTTATTTTATTTATTTTATACTTTATAAAATATATAAACACCCCATCTTTCATAAACCATTTTATAAAAGA
The DNA here is from genome assembly GCF_021521415.1 of Bidens hawaiensis. Lineage (NCBI taxonomy): Eukaryota > Viridiplantae > Streptophyta > Magnoliopsida > Asterales > Asteraceae > Bidens > Bidens hawaiensis. The sequence goes on from NW_027492593.1 coordinate 149,404, forward strand.
ACACATAGTTAAATAATCATTCCAATAATAATTATTTGAATAAATAAATTAACCAATTAATTTATTTAACACTTTCAAGTAGGTATTCAGAAATCCGATTTTCTGAATGTATCGTGTTCTGTATTTGTCTCATAGATCTTATCTTAACAAATACATTATTGGTGTGTGTCTAACTCGTTATTGGGTATGACCCGACTTGGATCAAACACAACTAGCCACATTAACCTAATTATGTGTCTCGGGCATACGGTATTCCAACAAAATCATGTTTATCTTCCCGTCTTATAATTTGGAAATATGGACCAAATAAGGAAAGTCAGATTTAAGTGTGATATACCTCTATCGTTATGTTAAAGCAATTTCATGTATCTAAGGATAACATGTTCGGTTTGCTATAATAGTGAAACAGGTGATGGTCATGATGATGACACTGATGAATAGTGGCAAATCATCATATCATAATCAGCAAGTAATTAGCTTTGCAGACATAAGAGAAGCTACAAATAGCTTCTCGGAAGAAAATAAGCTTGGCGAAGGGGGTTATGGACCAGTTTACAAGGTGCTTAGTTCTTCTGTTTACAAGTACTAAATTATTCACAATCAACTATCATTGAAATTGGATCTGCACCAAAATTAACTTAGTATATAAGAAATGCGTACATTATGCTCGTTTGATGACATGAGAAGGAATTAGCATGGGAGCTAGTGATCAACCATAACGGTAAAATTGACAAGAAACATCTTGAGATGAAAACATCATAGGCAGTGTATGCATGTTATCCATAAGGAATGACTATAAGTTTAGATAATATCATGTAATTTTAAAGTGTGATATACCTAGGTGTCGTTATGTCAAAACAGTTTCATGCATACTTTTACCTGTATATCTACTACTGATAATCGTCTAAATCAAAATATTTTCAGTCCATAATCTAATAATAATACATGAGAGGATCTATTTTGATATGGTTTTGTGTAACACATTTGTTTTAAGTTCGTATTGGTGGAAAATAACTTATGCAAGAGTAAAAGTATTACGCAACTGCCTATCGATCACTTACTAAATAATGAGTGATTTGTTTATATAGCTACAACATACTCAATATACATGTCTACTTTTTCGTGATTTACTCTAAATTTAATAGACTTAACGAATATCGGTCATATATGAGGTATAGCATAGTTTTGATATATTTTTTTTTCGATGCTTATATTAATATATTGTTTGATCTTACCGGTGGATAACCAGGGAATATTATCAAACGGACAAGAAATAGCCGTAAAAAGACTTTCACGTAGTTCTAAACAAGGAATCGAGGAGTTCAAGAACGAGGTTACATTTGCAACAAAACTACAGCACGTGAACCTTGTAAAACTCTTGGGGTTCTGCACTGAAAGGGAAGAAAAGATGCTTGTCTATGAATATATGCCAAATAAAAGCTTAGACTTCTACATCTATGGAGAGAAATTTTCTAAATTCCGGATATTTAAACGATTATACGAACCCACATCTTGGTTTACTTTTAATATTTTTTACTAATGATATATAATTACTTGTGTAGATCCATACAGAAGGTCAATGTTGAACTGGGAGAAATGGGTTGAAATAATTGATGGGATAATCCAAGGGCTTTTGTATCTCCAAGAATACTCAAGGTTAATAATAGTCCACAGAGACTTGAAAGCAAGCAACATTTTACTTGATGCTGATATGAAGCCAAAAATATCAGATTTTGGTATTGCAAAAAGCTTTCAAAACAATGAAATTGAAGCAAGTACTGACCGGATTGTTGGAACCTAGTAAGTATCACTAAGATATGTATTATTAAGCCACATAATTTAAAGTATTAATATATCCTAATTCTTTAGACGATATTAACTATTTTCTTGGTGCAATGCAGCGGATGTGTTCCTCCCGAGTATGTAAAAGAGGGTTTATACTCACGAAAATATGATGTGTATAGCTTCGGGGTACTTCTTCTGCAAATCATAAGTGGGAAGAAGAACTACAACGTCTATGGACCGCATGAGAACCTAAATCTCCTCGAATATGTAAGTTTCTTCTTTTTATTTTATAATAACTAACAAGTGAGTTCCACACTTCCACTACTAGAAAAATGCCATAAGAACCTGGAAGAAAGAAAATAACATAAGATTGTTATTTTGTGGCATAAGTTTAAAGTTTTGCAAAATGTGTTTTACCCGTCTTTTATTCAACATTAACACGATCAGAACCAATTGTTCCTAACTTCCTTAATTAAGAACAAAAGTTAAACATGTAAGTTGATTGCGGAATCATCTGAATTGCTTGAATCTGAATTCCATCAGATACATATAGGCTGAGTTTGTTAGAATTCGCATTTTAAAGAACTAGAGAAAATACGCATTTGAAACAAAACTTGATTAACTTGAATGTGATTGTTGTGTTTTGTAACAATGTTGTTCGTCCAATAATACAATTTCGTGTTGGGTTTAATCCCTAGTTGTTTTTCTTCTTTGTTCATGTTCTTGATTGACGGAATGGTTGATCCATGATCTCCTGGGTCCTATACTTTTGTCACGTCTCACTAAAAATAACAAAGTAAATTAAAACTAAAAAGACTAATAAAGTAAATTAGAAAAGAAAGACCAATAGTGTAATACATCGATTTTTAGAAGAGCCCAATGTCATGGACTCGGGTACTATCTTGAGAAATGTCGTTCCGCGTCCTTATATTCATAAAGGCTAGCCTTGGCATTCTTATCTCTATAACGACTAGCCTTCGATCCTTATCTAGGTGAAGACTAGCATAATGTCTCCTGATTGATGTTCATGACTGGATTAATTTGTCCAGCCTTAGACTCATCATATCCTGGAGTTGCTCAACTCCGATGACTATGGTGTTGAGATAAGTATACACTTTAGGTTCATATTACACTTATGCGTTAGGATGCTATAAATGATTTGCATTAGAAGCCATGCGTTCAACACCTTTGAAGGTGGTCAGGTGGGCTTGTACCTCAAACATTTGGCTCATGACATGACCCATTATATTTTTGTACTGCCGCGGAGAATGATTGTTGTTCACACGACCAAACCATCACCCCTCTTTTGGATCCTTAAATTACTCTGTCACCCGATTCAGAATCAGGTTCGATACTTTATTGACCAACACTCTTGCTTAATGATCACAACCCTCAAGCGGGGCCCGTTTGATACGTTGGGATAAAGGCACAAATGATATTAATAACATGGGAGAACGACACAAGTCAACCACATAGTTCAAAGGGTAGAACCCCTTTGATACCACTTGACATAGACATATCGCCTATAACGTACTCACATCCTTTCTACAATTCAAGAAACCAAAAAAAGTGTGAAGTTACATTATATAAAAACACTCTATATTGCTTTGTAAACACTTTAACAAAAAACTTTACAAGTAACTTTCGAGGTGAACTGCCCCAAATGAGGTGCCTCTTTTTAATAGTACTTTGCTACTAAATGAATATGTTCTAGAACTTCCTGTCTATTAGTTACTTTACTCTAGATTATGCACAACTTTTCAGGAGCTTTCATGAAAGTTATGTCCGCACTTTTCCTTCAATTTCTTCATGCCTTTCCATGGATATTTCTTAAGTTTTTCCCCATGGACTTTTGATCTTCAAGATATTAATTTTTACCTTTATAGAACTTCCAGGCCGGGACTCCTTAGCATTTTGATCAATGTTTTTAGGCTGGTCATCAAGCTAAAGCAAGTTCATTTAAAACTTACGAAAACTTCAAAGTTTTAATCAATCCCCATGGATGCTCACATATGAACTCTTATGTAGACTTTTAAGTTTTATTCCCGTTTATGACTTTTTACATTTAAGTACCTCTAAAATCTTTAGTTTTCTTCCCATTTGGAGTCGTTCACATATGAGCGCTTGTGGTTTCATTAGTTTTCATTCCATATTGTGTGAAAGTTTTTCACACGTGAACACTTGTTAATTAATCTTCAATTTACTTCCCAATTCTGATTTAGATGGGAAGGTTGTGAATCTTATTTTGTTTTTCTTACTAAATTTTAATGTTCATATGTAAACAACTTATAAATACATAAACTCGAAAAGTGAAAACCGACTCTTGATAATTTAAATTGGTTGAAAAAATTACACGAGAAACTTGGGCATAAAAATGTCGATTGTTTTCAGTTAAAATAATAAAATAACTATCCATACATACACAAAAATTATTGGATTTCAGTGACTGTGTGGTTCCTGTGGATCCCATTATATATCTTGGTTATTATTTGGACCATCCCCAGTATGAATACATGTTATGCAGATATGTATATTAGTTGATTTTATTTAATAGTGTAACTTATGATTTTATAATTTTTAAAATGATGGATGTTTGTCTTTGATGATTGACCACGGTCCTCGACCAATTTCAGGCATATGTTCTATGGAAAGAAGGCAAAGGAATGGAGTTCATAGATCCTTCATTGGATGATGAATCTTCAACATGTACATTAACAAGATACATGCAGGTGGCTCTGCTATGTGTTGAAGAACAATGGTCACACAGGCCATCAATGTTAGAAGTTTCAACCATGTTAAGGAATGAATATCAAAGTCTACCTATACCAAGAAGACCTGCCTTTTCAACCAATAAATATGATGAAGAAGAGAAAAATAAAACCAATGGAAATATGTATTCTGTCGATATTGCAACCATTACCAAACTTTTACCTCGCTGAGTTATAACTACAGTTAGCCGTGGCCGAATCATTACTTCTTAGCCTTGTAAGCAATATGAAGGTCCAACTTAATGTTTTTCAAAAAGTTCACATTTTGGAAAGATGAAGCGGACAAATTCGCGGATGATGATTAGGGAATAATCCTCTTTTACATTGTTTTATTCCATTCTCAGGCTTCATTTTTTGGGTCAATAAATTTGACAAAGCAAACAATCAGAAAGTTTTTTTTTTCGTTTTTTTTTTATTTTTATCAGAGTTCTCTGATATTATGATATGTCTGAATCGATAACACTAAGTCCAACATCGGTTCACGAAGTGCAGGCCCAAACTCATGCATTATCAGCCCAAGTCATACAAGCACTTCATCAGAGACCCAAACGGGCAACTCGTTTACCTCTTAGGCTCCAAGAATAACTGCAAACAACTTCCAGAAGATGCCAAAGAGAACACAAATTATTTACTTTCCTGATTTTCAGTTATTTAAGTTTTTCAAAAGATCTGTTTCTTGTTCTTCAAGTTTGTTATTTCTATAACTCTATAAGTACCTTTGTGTCTTTAGTAATAATCATCAGAAAATTGTCCCAAGTTCTCTTCTTTCTTTCTAGTGTTCTTAGAGATTGACCATCTCTAATTAGGTCTTATCAATTGATGCTTAATTTCATTGTAATTTATAGACTTGTTCCAGAAAGATAGTTGCCAAGCTTTGAGCCGTATAGTTCGTCGGAAGGGAAAAAAAATGAGCAAATATAGATAATCATTATTAATCCAAATAGAAGCTTGCATTATCGTATCATATTACCATATTTTTTTACATCACACCATAACAATAATAAACCCCAGCAAATCTGTAAATAAGAACCACAATAATAGAATTCTAGCATAATAATAAGAAACTAAATCTATCTTATTATCTTTTTTTTAGAACGGAGACTATCTTGTGTATTAGGCCACCACATTCTTCAAATTTGAAGAACCTCCTTGCCCCACTCTAGCCAGACTATGTTGCCTTAACCGGCCACTGCTCCGCTAGCTTTCAGAGTTTGGTTTGGAAGTTTCCACGGGAAACCTTACCACCGTCTCGCACATGCCATGTCTTTGTTCCACCACAAGAATATAACTCTCTGGAGTAACACATGGTGGGACGAAAACCCTGGTGGGTTCGGAATTCGAACTGACAACATTTTGCACTAGGCCTAGCTCAAATCCTTAACTGTCAATATCAATCCAAAATGACATAAGTGGGAATCAAACTTGGGTCACCACTAGAGAACCCAAGCCTCCTACAAATATGCCACAAATAGAGGATGCATCAACAAAGCACATTTCTCAACAGTCGGATCATTCGTATCTTCTCCAAAGCTACATCATGATTAGCTTTGATCTCTCGTTGAAGCGATGGCACACCGATGTTAAATATTTGGATCATAGCATCGGTTCAAGTGTTTGCAGTAAACCCACTTGATATTATTTCCCTTAAATTTATATTATTATAAGCATACAGATCATTTTTGAAATTGCAATCCTACAAACAAAACCAACAATTGTTGGACTTGAGAAGTTGTAAAGCCAAACGTTATAAAATATATCTAGTTTTCTTTATTACCAATTAATTGATTTCTTGTTATTTATTTGTTTATCACAAACCGTAGTCTTTATGTGCCGCCAATATTAAACACGATATCATGTACCAAAACAAATCCGAGAACAACTCTATTCTCGGTCTAAACAACGAGCAATACAAACAATTTAATGTACTCCGATTAAAACCAAGGTCCCACCTATCTCCAACATGAAAGGTAAACATGACACTAGTAGCAAGTTGGTTGTGGATTCGGGTGCCACCAATCACACAACTTATAGGCTCGATGGTTTGATAATGATCTGGAAAACACATTTGAGTTACCCGCTACAATATCCAACGGTTCATCTGTTCCAGTGGAAGAAAGAGCGCCATCCTACCCAACGGTATACGAATTAAGATCTTTTACACGTCCCATCATTTACTTGCAATCTTTTATTCGTGAGTCGTGCAGCGAATGATTTGCGGTGTACTACAACATTTTTCCATGAATTTTATGTTACACATGCCCAGAATTCGAGGAAGTTGATTGGGTGGGAAAATGCAAGTGTGGACTCTATCATGTGAGCATGGTGAGAAGTGAGAGAAAAGCAATGACAATTGTTAGTGATTTAAGGCATAACTAAGCGAATTGGACATGCTTCGCATGGGAAACGTTGTCTTTGGATTTTGTTAAGAATGACTATGTGAGAACAAACGGTACGTTTTATGATTCTTGCACTAGGACTAAATTTCCAAGATTAACTTTTCCAATAAGTTCAATAAGAAAACCTAAAGTTATTTTAAACTTTTACATTGTGATATTCGGGAAAGGTATAGAACTCCTTCACTACAAGTGCCAACTAGTTTTTAACCATAGTTGATGATTTAAGTCAGTGTGTGGGAGTTTCTTTTAAACCACAAGTCAGAAGTGAATGACGGTTTAATTGGAAATGATTAATACATGGTTTAATAAAAACTGTCATGAGAATTAGAAGTGACAATGGAGGTGAATATACTTTAGCAGAATGCTCAGCATTTACACTGATTACGGTATTCTTCTAGAGACAACCTGCCCACATACCCTGCAATAAAATGAAGTTGTGGAGCGAAAACAAAGCCATCTCCTCGAAATGGTAAGGACTTTGAAATCTGAAGCAAAGTTGTCGACTCAATTTTGGAAGAATGCATCATGATGTCAATCTATATTATAAATCAGCTTCCTTCAGAAGTCATTAGAAATAGGAACTTATGGATCGTTCATGGAGAAAAAACCGATTATGAAAGTTTAAAGGTTATCAGATGCCTTGCGTACCATCGTAGCACCAAAACGAGGGGTGACAAATTTGAGGACCGGGGAAGATCAGGAATATGTTTAGGTTATCTGTGGGTACCAACGGTTATAAGATTATAACTTATGACGTAAAGAATGACAAGATAATAGTGTCTCGTGATATGAGGTTTGTTGAAAACACATTTCCTCATGACTCACACATTGACCAAAAGGAAGACGAAGAACCGGAAATATTTTTGTTTCCAACATGGTATTATGATCATCAAAATTTATAAGAAAGCACGAGCAATATACATGAAAAAAAAGGCAAGAACTCGATAGTCCAAACAATGAAGTAGACAATAATACGCATGAAGGTGATGTTGTCATACAAAATGATAAATAGTGGCAGTGTGCCACATAACGAAGGGCTAACCCAAGTAGTAGAACCCCGCGGCCCAAACTGAAAACATTAGGCAAGCCAATGTGACTGAACCCACAAACCAAACAGAAATAGAACAAGAACATCCCATAAGAGAAAAAGGAACTAGAACTCGTCCTGCTCGACTTAATGATTATGCCGTGAATCTCTCACCATCCATTGATCAAGCTACTCCCGAGTCCGGTCAACAATCCTCTACGATATATCCTATTTTTAATTTTTTTTCTTATTGTAACAACTCGGATTTTTATATTATTATTTTAATAATCGTTACCCGACCCGTTTGTATGTTCGGGAAACTTTATCAATAAACTTATCGCGTTTATCGAATAAACTAATTATTATAACATTATTTTTATTTACTTATTTAAAATATATATAAATCTTTCAAAATAAGGCAAAAACTACCCTAAACTAAACTATAATCCAAGTTTGTTTCCGCTAAATGTTTGTATAGTTGGGTTTAATCTGACTAGTTGTTCAACGTGAGGATTATTAAAATCTAATTTTTATAAATAATAATAATAACAATAATAATAATAATAATAGTAGTAATAATAATAACTGGGCCAATTATTGGAGAAAACCAAGTGTAGATGGGTTAAAAGCTTTAGCCCATCTAAATGAAAACTAACCCTAGCAATATAATTACATAACAGATCCGTCATCGTCATTTACCTTTACCGTTTTACCGTCTAACCACCAGAGCCAGAGAAAAAGAAGACTCAGCCAGCCATGGTAAATAAAATATTATTTCTCTCTCTTTTTGTTTATAAAGTCGTATTGTATTCGAATAAAAAACCGTAATATTTAGAATTTTACATTTGCTAATATAATCTTGTCACAATTGCATTTAGTTGTATTTTAAGTATTTAACAGTTTGTTGTTGATTCATTAGGATTTTAATTGATGAGCTGTTGAATGATCTGTATTGGTTTATTAGGGTTTTTTTAGTTAACAATTGGATGCGTGAACTGGAACTATTATGTTCTTCTATGATTACTGATTAGGGCTGGAACTAGGGGTGCAAACGAGCCGAGCCCAAGGCTTGTTTAACTTACACAGAGCTCGGCTTGTTTCGATTTCTATTTTAAAAGCTTGAGCTCGGCTCGTTATTCTTGGCTTGTGCTAATTACTATTAATTAATTAATTTTTATATATTTATAATTATTTGTATTTAGTTATTTTTCATAACATTATATATGTTAATTATATTATATATACGTATATTTACATTATAAAATTTATATAAAACACAGGCTAGTTTAGCTTCGCGAGCTGCCTCAAGCTCGATAAATGAAGCTTGGGATCGGGCCCGTCTATTAAACGAGCTTACTTTTAGACTCAGGCTCAGGCACGTTGAAGCTCGGCTCAATTGAGCTTTTTCACGAGCTGATCTCGAGTAGCTCTCAAGCAGCTCCGCTCGTTTGCACCCCTAGCCCTAGCTGGAACCGAACTGAACGAGACCTTGTTCGTGTTCGTTCTTTATGCTTTTGTCGGACATATGGACAGTTCATGAACACTTTTACCGAATGGAATTTTGTGTCCGTGTTTGTGCGTTAAGGAATTGAGCTTATTTGTGTTCTCTTTGGTGTTCAATGATCCAATGCTTCAATCACATTTTCTTTTTATTTGTGATTAATGTCAAGTCTTTTTCTCATAACTACAAAAACAAAGTTTTTGAGTTTGTTTTCTGAATTTCAGCCCAAATCACTTTTATAACTTATGATTCTTGATTGTTTAAAATCATTTTTCAAACGGGTTGGTTTGGCTTATTCTGAACCTGATTATTTTCACGTTCGTTTTGTGTCAGAATTTGCTATTTCTTATTCATAAATGGTAAAAAAAAAAGTTGATTTAATGCTGCTTATTGTTAAACTTAAAGCGTGTTTATTATATACAGCCGTCACACAAGACATTCATGATCAAGAAGAAGCTTGCCAAGAAGATGAGGCAGAACAGGCCCGTACCCCGCTGGATTCACTTAAGGACTAATAACAAAATCAGGTTAGAAGTTAAAACTGTATTTGAAAATGTCTACAGTTTTAGGATGTTTTTATAATTTCTGACATACGGCTTGTTTGGCACAGGTACAATGCGAAGCGCAGGCACTGGCGTAGAACCAAGCTTGGATTTTGAGGTGTTTGGTTTCTGTTTGTCGAATTCAACAGTTAATTATTTGGGAGTTTATGGTGGTTTCGTTTATAGTTTTGGATTGATGAGCACTTGAAGTTTTGTTAATTACATTGTTTTCTGCTGGTAAATGCATGTGTTGGTTACTTAATTATGAATTATTTATGTTTTCTAATGGTTACCGGTGAATAACTGTATGGTTTTTTATTGGCTGGATCACCTTTTCGCTTTTTTTTACCGTTAGCACAATAGTAGTCGGGTGCAACTTCAGGCCGGGTGTGCAATTGTTTTGGTCGCTTATTTAGTTTTATTTTTCTGTAAGAAAGCGTTAAATAAAAAAAGTTTGCATCTGATGATGATTAACTTGGAAGTAACTGTTGAATCTTATTCTTTAATTAATTTCAAAAGTAAACAATCGAGTTTACGATGCGTCAAGTCGAGCTAAACTTTTGAGTATCGAGTTTATAATGCGTCAGGTTTGAGCTTTAGTTTTTAGTTCATTAAGCCGAGCCCGAACCCACTTGCTTGAGCTCGGTTTGGCCGATTACCCTAACATTGAAGATGAACAAATTTATGATGACTTTGCTTTAGTAGTCTTTTTTAAGTTATACTATTTGCCAATATATTGTTTTAAATCATATTAAGTATGCATTGCATAAATGTTAATATTATATATTATTTTGTAAATGTTAATATGTGATTTTGATATCGGTGATCAAGCTAACATTGTGTGTTGTAATTTGTCACTTTGTTTTTATTAACTATTTTTGACATAATGCATCTGTCAAAACAAACTGATGTATTAAGTTATTTAATTTTGGATTTTCATGTTGCTTTTATTTTCCACCTGCTTGCTTTTGAGATCTTGGCCAGCTGTGTGCTTCTATATTGCAAAAATTTTAACGGTCCATTTGGACTCGAACCATGTATGACTCGTTACCTCATTAAATATTGACCTGGTCAACCGATCGTTGAGAAATGCAGGGTGTTTGGGTTGACTCACTGCTCACATCACGACTAAAAAGACCGAATTGTCATGACTAAAATGCCCAAATTATCAAGACAAAAGGCAGACGAAATCGCTCTTTAGGATTGTCTACCAATCCAATATTTAGATACACAACAAGAAAGCAAAACTTTCAATTCACTACAAGTACACAAAAGATATACAAGCTTTAATTTAATGTTTTACAACATCATTACAAGCTTAAATATTACATCTAGCTTAGCAATTCACGACACAAGATTCTAAAACAAGCAAAGAAAGCTATTTTACAAACAACATATCAAAAATTTCATAAACTAAACTACTTGACTTAAACATAAACAAAATCACATCGAGTTCCTCATTTCTTCACGGGATCCATCTGAGAAAGAATCTTCAAAACGTCTTGCATTGAAGGCCTATCCGACTGCTTGCTTGTAGTACAAGCAAGAACAACTTCAAGAACCAGTTTAATCTCTTCTTGAACCAACTTTGAAGATGAAGAAACAACCACTTCGTTGTCATCATAAATTTCCTTCAATAAAATGTCTTTTGACGTTTTGTGCACGCTTATTCCTCCTTTTTTTCGCTTCCCGTATGTTAAAATCTCCAAAACCACCTCCCCAAAGTGGAATATATCATCCTTTAGGTCATCTTCCATGAGACCCTTGTATTCACCTGTCATATTATATATCAACCGAGTTATATTTTTTCTCTAAAGGATCAAACAGGTACAAAAGATTTGATATGTTGGAAACGGGTCAGATGGGTCAAACTAGTTAAAAGTCACTAGAAGTATATTTTTTCTACATGAACTAACATAATGTGTTTTAATCAAAAAGATCAGATTATTATTTAAACAATATAACTCATACAACCGTATCTATAAAACCGTATATTTATAAAAATACTAGAAACAAGTTGGACAGAAAGTGTTTTGGGTCAACCACTCGTTTAGCATGTTTGTTTGGTATTTCTAAATACAATTGTAAACGAGCCGGCGTGTTTAGTATCACGGGCTGAAATGTTGAGCTCGACTTATGCTTGTAAAAATCTCGAACAGGCTAGTGGCTCGTTGAACCAGCTCGCTTATTAGAAAATTAATATTTTTATCATACATGTAATGCAGAATTTATAATTTTAATGTATTAAAATTTGTGTTATGCTTTTGGGTTATACTTATTTATATATATTAACAAGCCTAACGAGAGAGCCAACGAGCCAAGCTTTCCTTCACTCGGGCTTAGCTAGCTCGCTTACAAACCGAGCCGGCTTGGCCCGTTTAAAAACGATCCATTTTCGAGAGAGTTTTTTTCGAGCAAGCCGCCAGCCACGGGCTTTATAAACGGCCTTACTTCTAAAGTAGAATATCATTGTTAAAAGCAGTTTTATTTTCAGTTAACAACTAAATTCATACCTGTTTCCATTGCAGATATTGTTTTAAACCCGAATTCCACCAACCGGGGCTCCATATTCTCATCAAATGCCACATTACCCGCCTTCAAATTTCCATGAGGAATCGCCGGATAACACTGATGATGAAGATAACACAACCCTTTCGCAATATTAACCAGAAGCCTATGTTTTGAACTCCAATCTCTTTTGATTCCAATCTTTTCATCAAGATTGCCATTAGGCAAATACTCAAACAACAAATAACCAAGATTCTTATTATAACAAAAGCCCAACAACCGAATCAAATTCTTATGCCTTAAACTTCCCATTCGGGTAACGAAATCCAACAAAAGATTTGAACTTTTCACTCCCCACTCGATCTTTCTCACAACTACCGTCATCCCAGTCAGCAAAACCGCTTTGCAGACCGAATTTGATGAGTACGAAGCTTCCACACGTTCAATGGACTCGAAACTTTTTAAAACGTCAGCTGTAGTGATTTCAGGTAACCCGAACGACACCATTTTCCAATGGCGGGTACTTTGTCTTCGGTAGTAAACGATACCAAATAGGAAACACGAGAGTACAACCACGACAGCACATAGTACAAGTACCCAAGCAACCTTGTGATTCCTTCTACTTCCCAATTCTATTCCATTCCCCTGATGACATGGTCTTGCAACAAGTTCACCACAAAGGCTCGGGTTTCCAAGAAACGAACGACTATCGATGGATTTAAACATGTTTACTATTGGAATTGAACCCGAAAGGTCATTGTATGACAAGTTAAGAAATTTTAACTTTATCAAGTTTTTAAACTTAACGGGTATTTTACCCGAAAGATTATTTTCAGCTAAATTCAACGTTTCAAGACTCTCGCAACGCGAAATGCTTTCTGGGATTTGACCCGTTAAGCGATTCCCGTTTAACTCAACGACGGATAACGACTTGCATAACGAAAATTCAGGAACTTTACCAGAAATATTGCAAGATGTGGCCGAAAAGTTTTGAAGAGCGGGTAAAGACCAAACTTTTTCAGGTAAAATCCCTCCAAGGTTAGGATTATTCGACACGCTAAAATGTTCAAGATTAGAAGCAAGAATAACATCAAAAGGAATCCCACCCGTGAACCGATTATAAGATAAATCAACATAAGAAACCTTACCAAGAACCTTGAAATCCAAACTAATATCACCCGAAAACACATTATCTTCAAGTCTAATTCGAATAAGCGAAGAGCAATTCGAGATAGCAGAAATCCCACCCGAGAAATAATTCGAAAACAGCATTAATAAAGCCAACTCGCCTCGGGAACAAATGTAAGGCGGAATCACACCCCCAAAATCATTAGTTGAAACATCAACCAGTTTGAGATTTGAATGTTTCCCCAATTCTTGTGGAAGTTTACCACTAAACAAATTATCCCAAATAAGCAAAGTTTCAAGACTTGGAAGCTTAGCTATACCTTCAGGAACAGAACCATTCATATCATTACACATCAAACTCAGCAAACGTAGATTCTTTAACATGGAAAAACTCTCCGGAATTGGTCCGGTAAGCATATTATCCGAAAGATCCAAGTTTGAAAGCGTCGAAATGTTACCGATTTCACCAGGGATCAACCCAGAAAGCGAGTTCTTGAACAAAAAAAGTGTTTCGAGTTTCGTTAATTCACCTAATTCTTTTGGGATCACACCAGAAAGATTAGCATCAGCTACATCAAGATACTTTAACTCACTCATATTCCCAAATTGTTCAGGAATACCACCTTGAAACATATTGTAACCAATTTCCATATGAGTCACACTTTTAAGGTAACCAAGCTCAACTGGCAAGTTCCCAGTTAACAAATTACCAGCAAGATGTACGAACTTTAGATTTCCACACAACCCATACTCGCCTGGGACCGGGCCAGTGAAATAACTCCCAGCAAAGTTGAGAACTTTGAGTGAAGTATTTGCATTTGCGCAAACTCCAGACGGGAGCGGTCCGGTGAAGCTGTTGCTGAATGCATCAAGAACTTCTAGTTTATGGATATTCTGATGTTCGAGTGGGAACACACCCGAGAAGTTGTTATGGCTGATGTCTAGTGATTTCAGGTTTGTGAGATTGAATATTTGAGCTGGGAGTGGCCCAGAGAATGAGTTGTGGCTTATGTTGAGGTCGGTTAATTCGGTTAGTTGGTTGAATACATTGGGTAAAATTAAATACCCGCTAAGGTTTTTGAAAGAGAGGTTGATGTGTGTGAGTTTGGTTGAGTTTTGGGTGCATTGTATGCCGGTCCAGGAGCACGCGTGGATATGGGGGTATGGGGTTGGTTTGTTAGGGATGATCCAGTCGGATAAGACGTTGGGCGGGGTAATGAGGTTTGATTTTAAGGTTAGGAGGGCTTGTGAGACGGGATCGGAAGCGGTGGAGACGGAGGAGATGAGGAAGAGGATGAAGATGAAGATGATTAACATGGTTTGAGATTTGAGTGTAGAAATGAATGTGAAGGTGGAGTGAAGAAGGTGGTGAATATATGGTTGGTTGGTTAATGAATGCACTGGGAGTGAAAATTTTGCATGATTTAGAAAGGAGGAATGACATAATAATGTTGTGTGGTATGCAGGGTTTTAAATTGGGTTTTGGACACATATGGGAGTTGGAACTTAGAAGTCAGGTAATAAGTTTGTGAAGTAATTGACCCTTGTGTTATGACGGGAATTGATCGGTTTCGGTTTTGTTCATAATATCATAGTTTGGTTGGTACGGATTATGTTCATTATGTCATGGTTTGGTTTGTTGTGGCTACGGCTCCAATTTACACATGAAAATGTAACCACAAAGTTGTAAACTTTTTTCTAAAAAAGAAAAAGAAAAAAAAAGGTAATATAAAACCAAGCAAAATGTTTCTAAATAATTTTTAGTTTTTCTTGTTAGTAAAATAGAAATTAACAAAATCAATTAAAAAATAAAGAAAAGAAAACTAAAGCTTAAAATAAGGAGAAAAGATAACAGAACATAAGGAAATTCGAATCTTCACACTACCATACGCCAAACAACACATCACTCTACTAACACATGGTTTTTGTTACAAGCTATTTTTATATCTCAAATATATATTTATTTAAAAAAGAAGTCATTTCTTGGCACAAAACCCAAATATGCAAGATTCACATATACTACGATTCATCTTTTAATAATGACAACCTTGAACCTAGTTTTAAATTAATTAGTACTCATCTCGTCCCTCTACAAGTGTCATGGTTTGAAAAACACAAAGTTTAAAAAAATTTGAATGATTGTACTTTTTGATTAACACATGACTATTATGCCCTTAATATATATAAAAAGACAAAATTTAAGAAAGTTTGAATGATTGATTTGTGTAAGGGTAAACTTAAAAATTAGTTAATAAATTTTGAAAGTGAACATTTGTAATGAGACAAATTAAAAAAGAAATATGGAAACTTTTAAAGGGACAGAGGGAGTAGTATATTTTGGTCCTTGAAATGAATGTCATTTGTTTTTGTGTTAGTTATTTAAAGAAGATTTGTTTTCATACACTGATACACCCTTTTTGGTAAACATGCACCTCATTTTTCTGTAAAGTATAGTTTACATAAAAGTAAATAGCAGTTTATTTTGTAATTTAATTTGTCTTTTTATTTAATGATGTGTGAAAACCATGACCTTTTTTTTAAAACGACCATTATTTTTTGTATTTAATGAGATTATGCAATGCAAAAGGATGCTAGTTTAGTTGAAAAGCTAGATGATGGTTGTTACCATGACACCATGCTAACTTTAGAGTTACGGTGGAAAGTGATAACTAATGAGAAGTTTATTATTGCTTGTAGCCAAAAATGGAAACGCCATATGTGAGAAATATAGATAAAAGAAGTCAATCTATCATATGTGGGTATGTCTACTTCGTACCACCTAAGGTTTTGGCACATAAGTGAAAACGCATGTAGATGTTGGCTTTCAAAGGAAGAATTAACTTTTCAAGGATTGGAAAGAATGCCTTGAGTAAGGAAGATGGACAGTGTGACACTATTTAGATAATTTTAGTAATATATAGGTTTATAATGTTGTTCATAGGTGATTGTTGCTTTTTTCAACATCCTCACAAGATTCTTGCCTAGAATGAGAATAAAAGTTGAGGTGAACATAAAGGTGACAAAGTTGAGAAGAATATACAGTTGTGACTTGTGACCTTTTCCCAAACCTTGTGAATGAAAAACTTAGGTTTTTAATTTTAGAATGGACCAAACCGAACTAGTTAAGGACGAGGTTTTGAAAATATCTTTAGCTGAACCAAGAACCACCACAGAATAAAGATAGTCGCCTCCTATATAGCTTGGGTTGTCCTCAACCGACAGGCTATTTGTAATGAGCTAACACAATTAGTCATATCAACCCAAAAGAGCGTGGAACACCACCCTCGGTGCATTTTTGGGCAAAGGGGAAGTGAAAACAATGAGTGTGGGGTGTGGGGTGTGGGGTGTGTTTTGTTTATTTAATTCTATTGACTAATTAGATTCGTATACTTCACAGTCTTTATCGTAACTTTTTTTTTCTTTATTTAATTTCATATGAAACATTACACACTTTAGTGAATATGGTTAGCTAGTGATGCCGTTCGTGTCTATCTAAAGTGTGACGAAATGGGGTGTTTTTTTAACTTATTAGTAAAACTATTACAGATATCCTAAAACAAGTAATATGGAAAAACATAAATAACTGTCAAAAATATTTAATGAACTAATAAACAATAATAACTTTAATCATTTTATTTTATTCTATAAGATATAATAAAATTAACTAAAATATTCATCAAAGAAAGAAAAACATTAACTTTCTATATAAATATGCAATTTAAATCACCTTCTATTCATAGTATTAATCACTAAAATTAACAATTTGACAATTAAATACTCCAAATTTTGTAATTATTTTTAATAAGATATTTCATGAAAATATTTCATATTTGATTTAACAACTACGGTATATTTTACTTCACATATTAATTTCATGCTTCAGGAAATCGCTAAATTATTTTATGCAAAACATATATAATAAAGGAATATTACTTTAGAAAAGGTAAAATATTAGAAAATGTGGAAGAGAATATAGCCTCCTTTATTTTTGGCTTTTGCTAGGCATCTTTTCTCAAGGAATCCAATTGCACGATTGTGAGCACATCTAGTTTTAAATATCTTATCCTATAAAAACAATTGCTTGCGGATTGTTTTTAACCGTTAAAGTGTTACGAGATTGAACCTTTATCCTCTTATCTTACATTCTAATTATCTTTACATCTCATCAAAATAAGAATATTTATGTGGTGAAAGAAAAAACTTGATTCACTATTATATAAATGCATAAATCTTTAAATACTATTAAAGTAATATAATGTGGACACATGGCCTTCTTTTAGGCTGTCCACATGTGCAATCCAGTCACCATATTTTCATTCTCATGTGCTCTAATATTATGTCATGTGTCATGTTGACCAAACACCAAAAAACTTATTTAAACTTTAATATTTTTCATAAAAATCATTTTAATCTCTCTCTCTTTCTCTCTCTCTCGACTTACTAACTCCATCATCCACCATCTTTTATATTCCGGTAATGTAGATTAGGATTAATCGTTTTCCAGTAAGGTTATATATTATACTCTAATGGCCAACAATGTTATTTGATTTTCCGGCAAGGTAATATCTTTTTCCGGTAAGGTTTTCCGATATGGTTTTATATTTATTTTAATTGTTATATGATTTTGTAATAATCTCTTTAGGTTGTATATCAAAATCCAAGATTGAATTGATATTTTGAAGTTATTACGGTTTTCCGGTAAGATTTTTGTTTTCCGTTTTTGTTTGTATTTAATCTCTCTCTCTCTCTCTCTCTCTCTCTCTCTCTCTAACTCCACCATCCACCATCTTCTATATTCCGGTAATGTAGATCGAGATTAATCGTTTCCCGGTAAGGTTATATATTATACTTTAATGGCCAACAATGTTATATGATTTTCCGGCAAGGTTATATTTTTTTCCGGTAACATCATATTTTCTTCCGGTCATTGTAGATCTAACCTTTTCATCTTTATTTTCACTGTTAACTGATTTTTTTAAAATCAGTTTAGGTTCTAAATCAAAAACGGCGATTAAGCTAATATTTCTACGTTTTTACGTTTTTCCGGTAAGTTTTTCGGTTCATGTGTTATACCTATAACAATGGTTGTTTTATATTTATTTGAAGTTTTATATTTTTCCTGTATTTTTCTTTTACATGTTGTTCTTCTAGGTTCTACAAAAAAAGTTTCATCCATGGACATTATCAATAGTCTTTTTCCGGTAAGGCCAATAATAAATTGTAAATCAGTGGTTTAACATTCCATAACATGTAGCATTACCGCGATTAATTTTTTTATTTTTAAAACGATTACAATTTCGAATTTTAAATTCCAAATTTAAGTTAAATTTGAAATTTGTAAATGGTAAGTCAATATTCCACAACGTCTAAACTTACCATCATTACAATTTATTATTTTCTAAAACGATTTGATTTAAAAAGTTTAAATTTCCAAATTTAAATTAAAGTTGATTTTTTTTATTTAATTGTTGGTCAAACGTTTAAGTTGGTAAGTTCAACGATTTGATTTAAAAGGTTTAAATTTCCAAACGATTTGATTTAAAAAGTTTAAATTTCCAAATTTAAATTAAAGTTGATTTTTTTATTTAATTGTTGGTCAAACGTTTAAGTTGGTAAGTTAAACGATTTGATTTAAAAAATTTAAATTTCCAACCGATTTGATTTAAAAATTTTAAATTTCCAAATTTAAATTAAAGTTGATTTTTTTTATTTAATTTCTGGTCAAACGTTTAAGTTGGTAAGTTAAACGATTTTATTAAAAAAGTTTAAATTTCCAAACGATTTGATTTAAAAAGTTTAAATTTCCAAATTTAAATTAAAGTTGATTTTTTTATTTAACTGCCGGTCAAACGTTTAAGTTGGTAAGTTAAACGATTTGATTTAAAAAGTTTAAATTTCCAAATTTAAATTAAAGTTGATTTTTTTATTTAATTGCTGGTCAAACGTTTAAATTGGTCAAATATTTTTAAATTGTCTGGTCAAACATTAAAGTTGAATTTAACTTTTAGTTGAACTTTTTAAATGACTGATTAAACAAACATTCATAATGTCTAAAATTACCATCACTAAAATTTATTATTTCTAAAATGATGTAATTTAAAATTTATAAATTTCCAAGTTTAAATTAAATTTGAATTTTATGAATTACCGGGTAAATATTTCATAACATGTAACATTACCACGATTAAAATTTAGTATTTGTAAAACGAATATTAATATTTAATTTTCTCATTTCAGGTTATGTTCCCAACTTAATATAGCTAATTTCATGGGTTGAAGATTTGTTGATAAGATATCTTATTTTTTGTTTAATATTGATGTATATTTTTGTTATTATTCATGTATTCATGTATTTTTCACAATTCATGTATTCATGTATTTTTCACAAAAATATATAGTTGTTGGTTTTGTCTATTTAATATATTTTAATCAGAATCGATGTATTAAAGAAAAATTTTATTTTTGTATCTTATATTTATCTATTTATTAATGATAATCTCTATAATTTATAATAATTATTATAATTTTAGTAATTTTGTTATTATTAATTTATTACATTTTCTAATTAGTTGTTACATCTCATTTTGACAGAAATAATAATATTTACTCCTTTCCATTTTTATATTTCAATATATTTGACTTAAAACATTATCATTTTATTATATTGTAAGATACATTATATTTTCTATATATAACCAATTACATTATATATGGAAAACCCAATAAATAATTTATAAAGTTTTCATGAGTTTAATTACAAGATATTTAAACTTCTTTTAAATTCGAAAATTCACCAATATTTCAACAAATTATTAAAGGTTTTAATACTCTCCATAATTTTAAACTTATTTCAAAATCTTTCCATAATTTTTTGAGGTTTTCAAATTAACCGAATTAATTTGACTTTCCTTATTTGTTAAAAAAACCAAATTAATAAGTTATAATTTAAGTATCTCATTAATACAAAGGATAGTCAAACTCAATAAATTGTATTAATGGTTTTAATACAATTTAATTAACATATTTAAACTCCTTTTAAATTCGGAATTTGACCAATCTTTCAACAAAGTTTTAAAGCTTTTAATACTCTCCATAATTTTAAACTCATTTCAAAATCCTTTCATAATTTTTTGAGGTTTTCCAATTAACCGATTTGATTTTCATTTTTGTAATTATTTCTAAATTAATTAGTTATATTTTTTCACCTTTAATTATTTTCAAAGTCAACATAAAATTTTTTAATCTTTCTAAAGTTATTTGAAAATTCATTTATTGTAAAATGTTTTCAAGTTTTCCAATCTTAACAAAATATTAATGTCAGTGATTTAAAAGTTTGTTGCAAGATTGGTCAAAAATCAAACAAAATTTCATAATTTTTTAAAGTTGACTAATTCCAATTTTTTTATATTTTGTAACTATTTTGAAAATATTTCAGAACAATTTTTTTTAGAACAGCATAAAATTTGTTAGGTATAAAATGACAGCCAAAAAAGGTTTTTATTGATATATCTTTTTGGTTTAATGGTTTAAGTTAAAGATATTTTATGTTGTCATTTTACTTTGTTTGTTGTATGTATGTTATTTTGTTTAAATAAAAACTAAAATTTAATAAAAACAACTTTATTAATGTTCAAATGTTACTCATTATTAAATATGTTATTATGGTATAGTTAATTGGATGCTATTGTTTTATTATATTTTTCAGGTGGTGAAACAAAATGAGTTTCTTTTGATAGAATGTTTGAAGAAGTTGATGGTGATTTAATATGAAAGTACATGTTTATGTGTTTTGTTGATGTTTTTTGGTTGTTCGATGTACATTAACTTATTGTAACTTTTAACTTTTAAGATCTAGACAATGTAAATGGTTAACGTTTTGGTCCGAAAGTTTGAAGAAGTATTGTGTTGTTTGAATTTGTTGTTTAAATTTATTATGTTTGTTATGTTCAAATTAACTTCCTGTAATTTGGAAGTTTTAATATTAAGACAACGTAAATCTATTACTTTTTGGTTGGTATGGTGTTGTGTTAACTGACAATATAAATGTATCAAGTTTTAATAGTTAAAGAAATATTATGTTTGTTTAAATTGATGTTTAAGTTGATTATATTTAGTGACAAGTTATTCCACCAGCGTGTCACGCGGGCATATACCCTAGTGTATCATTAATGGATGACAGAATTACAAATTTTTTCCTTTAAACAAAACCAATTTATGGACCGTGTCCTTTTTTTAGTTTGTTTACAGGCGGTGTCCTTTAAACATTTTTTTCTACACGTTATGTCCTTTACGCTAACTAGGTTAGAAAAGCTCAGTTAAATATCGTTATATGAGTCACATTTGAGAGATTTTTGGTCTTTACGTCTACACCTGCAAAAAGTTTATCACCACTCCCACCACTTGCGCCGGTTACACCTGCAAAACCCTAAAACCCACCACCTAATCATCTTTAATAAAAAACCTCCCATTTTCCCCATCTTTGAATCCCCCACCAACACCACCAATTGAATCCCTTTAAACACTTTGGACGTTCAAAATTTGATAGTGAAGGTGGGGTGATGTGGATGGTGTTGTAAATCTGAAATCGGAGAAGAAACTGGTGTTTAGATTTGGCCCGAAAACGAGGTTAAGATCTGAACGGTTGGGGGTTGAGACGATTGTTTGGTATTGCTTTCACGGAAAACGGGTGTTTGGGGATCACCGGAATAACCGATGTGTGGCTCACCGGAAAAAGATTAGGCTTTGGGAAAATAGTGGCTCACCGGGAAACGACGGTGAAAGATGGTGGTTGAAGGTTATCGGTGATTGTGATCGATTTTTCTAAGAGAGAAAAAAGATGGTGGTGGTTCAGGTGGCTGGAAATTGAGATGGTTCAGGTGGCCGGAAACCGGAAGGGGTGGTTCAGGTAGTCTAAAGCTGGAAGCGGGGTTAGTGGTGGATTTTAGGGTTTTGCAGGTGTAACCGGCGCAAGTGGTGGGAGTGGTGGTAAACTTTTTGCAGGTGTAGATGATATTTAACTGAGCTTTTCTAACCCAGTTAGCGTAAAGGACATAACGTGTAGGAAAAAAATGTTTAAAAGACACCGCTTGTAAACAAACAAAAAAAAGGGCATGATCCATAAATTGGCTTTGTTTAAAGGACAAAATTTGTAATTCTGTCTTAATGGATAAAATAGTTTCTAAATATTTCATGATTCCAGTATGATGAACTAAACACTCCACACATGACGAGCTCAAATATGAATTACTAAATATTGAGAATATATAATTCTAATTTGTACAAAACAAGCATTTTCTACTCGTTGTTATTGTCGGATGTACTTGACGAAGATCTTTTTATACATCGACACTCTTTTTATACGTGTATTCGACGGGAAATATACAATACTTCCTAATATTGCATTTTAGTTGTTTAGTTGTATCAATCGGTGAAGACAACATCCTTGTACGTTAACTACGAAAAGGTCATTGTGTTTTGATGGTCGGTTAATTTGTATATGTTTTAGTTCGTTTATTATTTAGTTTTAACTGTTTATTCTAGAACTATCGAAACTTCATACGTGTTTTATTGGATTTCAGGTCATAGGCGTTAAAGTACTCAGTATGGACCTGTTGTGACACGAAATGAAGACCCGGGATGTCCAGCACGCAAAACAAGGAAAAGAATGAAGTTTGCTATAACAGAGTCCCATCGCGGTACGCGATGGGTGTCCCCATCGCGTACCGCGATGGGTGATAAAATAAACGTTGACTCTGGTCAATCGCGGTACGCGATGGGCCATAGAAGACCCCGTCGCGTACCGCGACGGGAGGTGCAGACGGGAATTTTGGGTTATAATCATATTTTTCATTCTTGAAACCCTAACTTCATTTTTGACGACCAAGAGGCGATTCCAGCAGTCCAAGAAGGCTATTTCCATTATCCTAACTCGGGTCAAGACCCTACATATGATTTCTATCATCCATATTGAAGATTCAATGATGTCTAGGCTCGGCTAATCTCCTAGAATCGCACCCGGGATGTGTAGTTTGTAACCTTTTACAGTTTTTCTCATGTG
Source organism: Bidens hawaiensis (assembly GCF_021521415.1). NCBI lineage: Eukaryota > Viridiplantae > Streptophyta > Magnoliopsida > Asterales > Asteraceae > Bidens > Bidens hawaiensis. Next base: position 173,116 of record NW_027492593.1, read on the forward strand.
ATTAAGAATACTTGTGTATTGTTATTGATGATTGATATATGATTATTGATATTTAGTATTTCTGTGTGTTCGGTCGGTTTAGGTTTACGTTGGTTTGAACGATCTGTTACCAGTTGCTAGATAATTAGTCATATAACTGTTTGGTTAGATTGAATACGATAAAACGTACAATTACTCTTTACTGAGTCACACTGGCAAGGACTGTTTGATAACCAGTGCCGTGTGTAAAGTAATTGTTGATGTCAAAGGTTTTATCTGATTGATCAGTTTTCAGTTAATCGTTAATAATCAATATGTTAGGTTGCATGAGATACTGCTGGTTGCTTACTTGAATTCCCGGGTGTGATTTGCTTTGTTAACTGTTTACAACTCATTTATCTGTTCGTTGCTTAGTTCTCTATTTTCACTAAATTTGCTTGTGTGATCAACACTAAAAACCATTTTCTTCATAATAGTAAATCTGTTACACGAATCCATTAACCATATACTCCTTGTGATACGATACCCTAATTGCTCTAACTATGTAGAATAATTAGGTTTTTGATTGACTCAAACGACGGTCATCAAAATGGCGCAGTTGCCGGGGAGTTATTGCGCTTTTTGTTTTTCGTGTTATTTGATTTTCGTGTTTAATTTAATTTCCAGTTTTTAGTTTAAATTTTATTTTAGTTTATTTTATTTGTATTTTTTTACGCGGGTTGTGTTAGTTGTGCAGATTACAGGTTTATGCGCACCCGCCATTCGGGCTGACAGTCTCCATTAGCTTACGAGCCCGAAATTGAGAGGTTAGCTCGGCAGAACCAAGTACAAAACAGAAAATCAAAGATGGAAGAACAACACCAGAACCAAAACGAAAACCAGAACCAGAACAATAACCAAAACCAAGATCCGCTTCCACAAACCAATATGTTTCACCCAGACAACATACCTGACCCACCAAACTTCAATAACCAAAATAACTCAGCTCGTGCCTCCGTAAACCAAAACATAAACCGAACCCTATTTGACCAAGCCGGACCATCCGCTCCACACAATAACCCCAACCGCCGAGTTCGGATAAATATTGATGATGTTCGATCGAGTGTTCCGACTGAAGATGAGGATGAGGGGGAAGATAATAATGGAAACGAAGGTTTTCGGGCAGCTGATGATGAGGTAGATCGATGGGTTAGGAGGAATCGGGAGGTTGAGCCCGAGAACGAGGTTGGTGAACTAGAGATTGATGGTGATAATAATTATGAAGATGAGGTGGAGGAGCCAGTTAATCGAAGACGGGCTGAACCAGTTAACAGACACGGAAGGGGTCGAGACAGGGTGAATCGGGCGGAACGGCCCGAAAGAGTTTGTGGTATTCCGGTTAACCGGGGTGGTATGGGAAACCCCGGGGGGGGGGGGGGGGGGCAGAGGAGAAATTACATAGCCCCAGCTTATGGTGTTAACAGTCGGTTCAGACCGGCTATCTCAGATGGAGCATCCCCGTTGGTCCCACAGGAACTAGTGCAGGGACAACAAACTTTTAAGTCCCGGCCATCCTACATCAACATCGTTCCTCACTTCAACGGGATGGCTTCAGAAGACCCGTATTCACACTTAACTGATTTTTCGGCTATCTGCGAGACTATTGGTGACGGTACGTTTAATCAAGATGAAATCTGGTTGCGGTTATTCCAATTTTCCCTGAAAGACAAAGCAAAACTTTGGTTTAACTTGCTACCGATGCACAGTATCAGAAATTGGGCCGAGATGCAACAAGTTTTCTTAAATGAGTCTTATTCACAGTCGAAGACTACCGAGGCTCGTTCCGACATTCATCACTTTTCACAGTTACTAGGTGAGTTATTTCATGAAGCCTTTACCAGATATAAAGACATGATCAGGAAATGCCTACATCACCGGATCGAACTGTAGGAACTGGTAAAGTGTTTCGTTGATGGTTTGTCATACGAGGACCGAAAGCATCTTAAGGCCTCGTGTAATGGTCAGTTGTTGAATCAGCTTGAGGAAGATGATTGGGAATTTTTAGAGTTTATGTGTGAAGATTCCAAGGCAGAAGCAGCAGCTGAAAGACGAAGACGTGGTAATTCATCAAAATCCGTTAAGTCAGTCGCGAGTGAGTCCGCGAGAATTACTGAGTTGGAACGTGAATTGGTTGAGTTGAAAAAGGGTAAGAAGAAAGAGGTCGGGAAAGTTGGTGTTAAATTCCCGGTCTGTGAAGATTGTGGTGAACTCGAGCATAAAGCAGAAAATTGCCTCGAGTTTTATGATGACGAGGAGGATGATATCGAGGAAGTCAGTTATGCTTACGGGGATTCCAAAGGCCAAGGGTTTAATTCGAACACATATCACCCGGGCCTGAGGAACCATCCGAATTTTCGTTACGGGAACGTGTCTTCTCAGTTGAACCCGAACTTTCAGGGATCGAGTCAGAATAGATCGCAGGGTAATTACCGCCAGAGCGGTTATCAGCAGGGCTCGAGTAATCAGAATCGGGGGTATAACAGAGACGGTAACCGGAGTGAAAAATTTTCGGGTAATCAGGATCAGCAGAAACGGTCCTCGGGTAATTCGGACGAGTCAGTACAATCGAAGTTGGATGAGTTATTGAAAGTTATGACCGATCAAAAGGCCGAGACGAAGCAACAGTTCGAGTTACGGGATAAATCGTCGGAGGCAATGATGAAGCAAATTGGTCAGCTCGCTTCAGAAATAGCGAAATTACAAAAGAATGCGGGCCAACTTCCGAGCGACACCACAGTCAACCCGAATCATCACAGTTCAAGTTCGAAAAAGAACGTCAACCAGGTAAATATTTTACGTAATGGTAAGAAATATGATAATAAGGTTGGGGGTCCACCACCATTGGTTGATGGGGTGGTGGAAGAAGTTGATGAGACTCTCGTCTGTGATGACGAGCCGGAACCGATTGAACTAAATAAACCTAACAAAAGTCAAACTAAAAATATCAAATTGGTTCTGAAGGATGACACCAACAACTCTAAGGATAAGGAAAAGGTGAAAACTGTTCCATATCCCTATACTTTGTTGGCACCATCAAAGGCGAAGATGGCATCAAAACGAGGCCCGCAACAAGAAGAAATGTGGGAAACGTTTAAACAAGTCAAAATTAACATTCATCTTTTAGATGTCATTAAACAAATTCCCGCCTATGCTAAGTATTTAAAAGAATTGTGCACACAGAAAAGGAGTCATAAGATTCCTAAACAGATTGATTTTACCGACAATGTGAGTGCAATTCTTTCGGGTGCTCTTCCACCCAAGCTACAAGATCCGGGAGCACCCATTATACCCATTCAAGTGGGTGATTATAAAATGACTCGGGCGCTTCTAGATCTTGGAGCTAGCGTCAGTATTCTCCCGTGCAGTTTATACGACCAGTAGATTTTGGCCCGCTTCGTGCGGCTGCCACCACGGTTGACTTGGCTGACCAGACACCGAAACTGCCCCGAGGAATATTGACTGACGTTATTGTCAATGTGGAAGACTTTTACTTTCCAGTTGAATTTTTGTTCCTCGATTATATTTCGGGTGAAAGGACTAAACAGCCTACGGTTATCCTCGGTAGACCATTTTTGGCTACCGCAAATGTCAACATTAATTGTAGAAATGGTACTGTTGACATGGAATTCGGTAACCGTAAGCTGAGAATTAATGTTTTCACACGTGGAGATAACTCTCCGGTCGATGACGAGTTCTTTATGGCCGATGTCATTGACGAGTGCATTCCGCTATACGATTCTATCGTCAGCTCGGATGGCACAGCGGAGACGTGTTTTTTGTTTGACAGGTTACAGGTGGAAACAGACAAGTTGCTGGAAGAGGAATAGAAACAAATGGAGATCGCAGTTGTGCGAGGAGACCGTCCACCATGGTCAGTTCAGGTGGAACCGCTTCCCGAGAAGATTGGTACCGGGTTGAAACCATCAATGCTGGAAGCACCGAAAGTCGAGCTGAAAGTGCTCCCAAAGCATTTAAAATATGCTTTTCCTGGTAAGAATAATACATTGCCTGTTATTATAGCTTCTAACTTATCTTTTGAACAGGAAAATGCTTTGATGGAGGTGCTGGTTGCGAATAAAGAAGCAATGGGGTGGACGATAGCGGATTTGAAGGGAATCAGTCCCTCAATTGTGATGCACAAAATTTTAACTGCTCCGGCTGTCAAACCCGCGCACGATGCTCAGCGGAGGTTGAACCCGAACATGAGGGAAATGGTGAAGAAGGAAGTGCTGAAGTGGTTAGATGCTGGTATTAACTTTGCCATATCAGACAGCACGTGGGTGAGCCTGACACAGACAGTACCGAAAAAGGCGGGCATCCAAGTCGTCAAGGACGACTCAGGTAACGAGGTCGCCACCCGGCCGGTAACCGGGTGGCGCATTTGTATTGATTATCGTAAACTGAAGGCGGCAAAATCAAAAGATCATTTTCCGCTTCCGTTTATCGATCAAATTGTCGAAAAGCTATCTGGTCAAAAAATTTATTGCTTTTTTGACGGTATTCCAGGTATAACCAGATAGCTATTCATCCTGAAGATCAGGAAAAGACCACGTTTACGTGCCCGTATGGCACATTCGCGTTTAGGCGAATGCCATTCGGGTTATGTAACGCCCCCGCCACCTTTCAGAGGTGCATGATAAGTATCTTTTCAGATATGGTGGGGGAGTCTTCGGAATTTTCATGGATGATTTTTCAATTTTCGGCACATCTTTCAAGTCATGTTTAAACCAACTCAAAAAAGTTTTGAAAAGATGTGTTGAAACGAACTTGATTCTTAGTTGGGAAAAGAGCCATTTCATGGTCCAAGAGGGAATTGTATTGGGCCATGTTGTTTCGAGTCGAGGGATCAAGGTGGACCGGGCTAAGGTCCAAGTCATTTCTACTTTACCTCATCCCACCAATGTCAAAGGCATTAGATCATTTTTGGGGCATGTCGGGTTTTACAGATGGTTTATTAAGGGTTTTAGTGACATTACCAAACCCCTATGTAATTTATTGCTTAAGGATATCCCGTTTGACTTTAATGAGGAATGTGCTAAGGCTTTTTACATTTTGAAATTGAAATTAGTTAAAGCCCCGATTTTGCAATCACCCGACTGGAGTTTACCTTTTGAAATAATGTGTGATGCAAGTGATTATGCAGTCGGGGCTGTTTTGGGTCAGTGGGTTGACAAGAAACCCGTTGCTATATACTATGCAAGTAAAACCCTCTCGGATGCTCAATTAAATTATACCACAACCGAGAAGGAGTTATTAGCAGTAGTATATACTCTAAATAAATTCTGGTCTTATATTTGGGGTAGTAAAGTTATTATATATTCTGACCACTCTGCTGTCAGGTACCTCATGGATAAAAAGGATGCAAAACCGAGGCTTATCAGATGGGTTTTGCTGTTGCAGGAATTTGATCTAGAGATTCGGGGCAAGAAAGGGAGTGAAAATGTTGTTGCAGATCACTTGTCCCGAATTATGGTGGAAAATGGGAACACTGATGGGCCCATTAACGAGTCCTTCCCGGATGAACATATTCTGGCAGTTTCACAAAATCCTTGGTTTGCTCATATTGTTAATTTTAAAGTTGCAGGTGATTTACCAGAACATTGGCCAAGGAGAAAGAAGAAACAGTTGATGTCCCAAGCTAAACAGTACATTTGGGACGATCCGGATTTGTTTGAAGTTGGTGCAGATCAGATGATCAGACGATGCATACCCGAGGAGGATGTCAGATCAGTGTTAGAACACGCACATTCGTCTGCGTGTGGTGGTCATTTCAGTGACCAGAAAACCGCTCGAAAAGTTTTAACGAGTGGTTTCTTTTGGCCTTCATTGTTTAAGGATGCTCAGGAGTTCGCGACACATTGTTTAAAGTGTCAACAACTCGGGAGTATTTCTAAGCGGGACGAGATGCCCTTGAACCCGATCCTAGTTGTTGACATTTTTGATGTCCGGGGGATCGATTTCATGGGCCCGTTTCCGAATTCACACGGTAATTTGTATATCCTAGTGGCTGTCGATTACGTTTCTAAATGGGTTGAAGCGATAGCCACTAGGACAAATGATCAAATAGTCGTTTGCAATTTCGTTCAAAGTAATATTTTTTCGAGATTTGGAGTCCCCCGAACCATCATAAGTGATGAGGGATCTCATTTTAAGAATTTTAAATTCGGGAAATTGCTTAAACGATATGGTGTTGATCATAGGATTGCAACTCCTTACCATCCACAAACGAGTGGACAAGTTGAGGTTTCCAACAGGAAAATAAAACAGATTTTACAGAAAACTGTTCGGACGGACCGAAAGGATTGGTCAACCAAGTTGACCGATGCCTTATGGGTCTACCGAACCGCTTATAAAACATCAATTGGAACCACTCCTTATAGACTTGTGTATGGAAAGGATTGTCATTTACCGGTTCAAATTGCACAAAGAGCGTTTTGGGCTACTAAACAGGTTAACATGGATTACGATGATGCAGGTAAAGCGAGAAAATTGGCTCTGTGCGAGATTGAGGAGTTGAGAGATGAGACATATGACTTCGCGTTCGCTTACAAGGCGAAAATGAAGAAAGTTCATGATGCTAATATCCGGTTGAAGAATTTTGAAGTTGGTCAACGATTGTGATTGTACAAGACAAAGATGAAGCTCTTCCCGGGTAATTTGAAAAGTAAGTGGGCGGGTCCGTATTTGATTGTAAGGGTTGGAAATCATGGTCAGTACGAGATTGAATATTTTGATGATCATTTGAGGCAAGTGGTAAATGGCTATAGACTGAAGCCATATTTGGAGATGAAGGACATACACGAGTTGGATGAGGAATCGGTGAATTTTATTGTGACTTCACCGGTTTATGAAGATAACTGAGTTCGAAGCATTGTCGAGCTGTAGACTTTAAATTCAGCGCTTACGGGAGACAACCCGGGGTTTGTATGTGTCTGTCCAGTTTTGTTTTTATTTTATTGAGTCCTGTACTTAGTTTCGTCTCGAGTTTTGTGCAGTAAACGCCAAGTGTAGGGAAGCTTGTTGAAGAATGGGAAATTAGAGAAGTTCGGTAAGCATTGGTGTAGTACACGTCACTCCAGGTATGTAAAGGTATTTTCAGTTTTGAACGTGTCCAGGATGATGTCGGGATGCCAAAATAGGTGCGTTTTTGAAAAATTTAAAATCTGATTTCCGAACCCATCGCGGTACGCGATGGGCATGGCATACCACCCCATTGTGGTACGCGATGGGGTTAAAACCCTAATTAACTAAATTGGGCGGCGGTACGCTCCCAATCTGATTTTAACCCATCGCGTACCGTGATGAGGCTTGGAGTTCCACCGACCCAGGTTCTTTATAACCGGTCCTTCTTCTCTTTTCTTTCTTTCTTTCTTCTTCGTCTTCCTTCCTTCTCTCTTCTTCTTCCGGCGAACACCTCCAACCACCGTCCTTATCCATCTCCTCCACCCACCACCACCACTTCCCCACCCTGTCACCACCGCACCACCGCCTCTTTATCACCACTGTCCATCGCTGCCGACCACCTCCGTCTCCCACCTAACCACCCACCGTCTCCGTCCAGCCACCACTTCCAATCCTCACCACCAACACCTACCATGCCGTCCCTCTGCCATACACTGTCACCACTCACCACCAACACCTACCCCGTCCACCCTCATCCACCCTCACCATCATAACCACCACCCACTGACCACCCGCACCCACTGCCATCCACGTCCGTCACCAACTGCCGTCCACTGTAGCATCACCGTCGGTAGTACTCGATTCACTTTCTTTGGTCGACTTTGAGGTACGTTATTTTAATATTATTATTTTATTACATCGATGTGTGGTTTGCGGGATTAGTGGGGTTTATTGGGGTCGCTGTTGTTGTCGGGTTATTGTCGAATTACTATAGGGTTAATTTGGATTTGTCGGGGCGATTGGGTTTGTTGGGACATTGGTTCGGGTTACTATTTGTTACTAGGGATTTATGGTTGTCGGGTTGGTCGGGGTGGTTATTTGGTTGGCTAATCAAGATTGTTCAATGTGTCGGGTCAGGTTTTGATATTCACACCTAAAAATCATTATTTTATTATAAAATAAATGATAGTGTTTGTTCGATATTAAACGATTTATGTGAACGTATTTTTAAAATATTTTATTAATACTTCAAAACCCAACTCGGCATATTAGTTGTTTGCTTTGCACGTTTTTCGAGACAGTTGGTCAGTTTGTGTCAAGTATGTTAGTTTGCCTTTTGTTTTGTTTGGTTGTTTGTGGTTAATCGAGTTGTGTCGAGTCACGTTTGTTTGTGTTTTGTTAATTGAGTCTCGGGGATACCTTGACAGTTTGAATTGTTAAGTGATTACCCGCCCATACTCAATCTCCATTCGGGCGGGTTAATTTGGTTTCTAGATATACGCACAGGGTGTCCCAGAATTTTTCGTCTTTATTTATTTTTATTTTAATATTTTATTAATATTTTAATATTATTTTATTATATGGGACGACCGCGACCGAAATGCTATACGGTCGTCGCCATATTAACATATCTAACTTGCTTGCTTGAGTTTGCAGATATGGCTGATGAACCAGCGCCTGCACGGCGCAAAAGGCAGCGGACTGACCCTCGTGTCATCCGCTATGACAGTGACGAGGTTCAGATTGTCGAGGGCATCGAACCAGCAGATATTATGGGTGATGGACGTATTCCTCATCAGGTTCTCCGATTTTACTTGACTACAGATGAGTATACGAGATTTCAGCGGGTTCGACAGATGCAGCTGCTTCACCACCGTTCGTTTGACTGGACATTGCTGCGTGATCTGAAGATTGACGACCAGGTACGTGCTTTATTGGCAGGTCCGTGAGCAGCGGTGCTCGCGTGTGACTCGCGTTCATATGTCGAGCTCACACGTGAGTTCTACTCGACCTTTGATTTTACGCCCACGGACTTCAGTGGGCCACGCGCGGTATCATTCTCACTGGGACGACAGTTGTACGAGATGTCAGTCCCAAATTTTACCGTGGCCACTGGATTTTATACGGTCGAGGAGGTTCAGGCGCCTACATTTCTGCAGAGTATACGAGGTTACACGACACATGCTCAGGCTCCCAGTGCTCACGGAGATCCAGCTCAGCCAGTATTGGGCGGAGATCGCTGATGGGGCCCACTCCAGCGCTATTGTGGAGTCGTCTATTCGAGACCCCGTCCATCGATACATTCACAGGATTGTTGCATGTACTCTCGTCGGCCGACATTCGGGCCACGAGAAGTGCAGCAACTTAGATCTGTTGTGTTTATATTCTATCCTTGGCCAGCGACCGGCCAATGTGGCAATGCTCCTGCTCACATAATTCGCTCGGGGTAGCAGACTTCAGGGATCCTCGGCACACTTACCCTTAGGGCCTTATATTACGAGGATCGCTGAGCGACTTGGGGTATTTGAGCGCTATCCGACCAGATATTTTACGTTGGGGCCAGCCACAGGTGTTTTTGGGATATTGGAGGCCCGTTGGGCCGGGATCATTGAGGAACATGATCCACTAGCTTTAGTCCCGGTTCGACAGGGTCCACAGGCACCACCACCAGAGGGATCGGAGACTGCAGTTTCTCTTCAGAGAGGTATTCCGATACGTAGGCAGCGTCGTCCGACTCCACACATTGAGCGCCTCAGCAGCGGCATCCGCTGAGACAGGCATCGTCATCATCATCTTCACAGCCGCAGCAGCCGGTCACATTATAAATGATATATCAGCTGCAGTCGAAGATTCAGCAGGAGCAGGTGGCACAGCGGGCCCGTTATGATGATTACTTTCGATTATTATCTACTGTTTTGCAGGTACCACTCCCAGACTCTTTGAATACTACAGAGGAGCAGCCTGTAGACCCGCAGGATGAGGCAGCTGATGATCCACCAGCATAGTAGTTTTTTTTGTTACCCTTTTTCACTTTATTTTGTTTTATTAGTATCATGGTCTATATTATATTATATTATATTTTGGGGAATCATGTTTGGGTAACTGGTTGGGCTTATATGTTCATATATCTTTCGATTGCTGCTGTGCTTGATTTTACTTGTATATTTTGTTGTAATCGAACTTTGTGGGTGTAGTTCACTATAACCCTCGCGAGACCCCACTCGTCCTCCCAGGCTACCGGGGGGTTTACAGGGCTTGTTGCATACGCTAAATGCAATCGTGATTCCTACGAAAGTGAGTTAGGTCTTTTAACGTTTTTAACTAATTTAACAGAATTTATTATGAAACGAATTAATTTGGCTCGGTAATTGTTTTAATAAAATTAAAAAATATTCATTTTCGTAACTCTTAAAAGACCTATGTCTTACACTTGTGAGAAGCTTGCTTCTACACATCTCGAGATTTTGCAGGTTCGATTGTCAGTTTGGTAATTGGATGAGACGAGAGTATACGAGAAGTTGGTCATGGTTGGTTTTTCAGCGTCTCATTAGTCTTACTCACAAATGTTTTTATAACGAGAAGTTGAAAATGAGGTTGTTTAGGCGGGGATAACGAGTCATGGGGACATGTACACATGTTTATATCGTCAACCCTATTCCTCCGGTACGTGTGTGAGTTGACCCAAATATATATAATACACATATAATATATAGTACAAACATGTCATTTGAGTGCTTTCACTGATGTTCATGGATTACGGGATCACAGTTGCCAAAATTCAAAAGTGATAGAGGCAACTAGGTTAAGCCTCGTCTGGATGAGCGTGAGTGTGGGTGTGGGTACTAGGGGGTTGGGGCCTCATACAGTATACATATGAGGATGGTTTATGTGAGGGGCGGGGGGTTGGGTCCCTTAGAAAACATTTCTTGGACTTATTTTTCGTTTGTTTAACCCCGACATTATGTTACGAGACGATCCGGCTTATTAGGTTTATTTGTAACTGTAATAGTAGTTGTTTGTGATTTGTATTTGTATTTGTCCTATTGTTAAGCATCACGTTATTATGCTTAAAAAAATGTCTTTTTATATTCAGTTATGTATTCTGTAGTCCGTTAAAGTTCGTTTATAGTAAAAAAAAATGTGAAATCAGTATGTTGTTAGTTTGCTTGGTTAGATGTACATAATCAGTCAGTTAGTTGTATAGTAGTTTTCTTTATTTAGATGTTTTGTAATAAGCCGGGTCGGATCGTTTGAGCTACTTAAATATTTCCATTCCATACCCTTACACCTGGCCCCGTTACAACCCTTTTAAAGACCTCTTGATTTGCATTTGTGCCAAAGCAGCTTGATGGATGAATATGTAATTATGAGTGATACTGAGAGTTGAGTGATACTGGCACATCTTTTGATGGTCCATATATTAAACCGAGAGGAGAGATGTTATATTACGAGTGGTATGAGCATGTGTGTCTTAACCGGAAACAAAGTACACTTGTCTGGGCAGCTCTATTGTTTTTATTATAGCATTTAACAATATTTGTGAGATGTCAATCTAAAAACCGTGTCAGTCTGGGAAACTGGGTATGACCTTAAACCTTACTAGTATTAATGGCGATAATCTACATACCTATGATGGAGGTCGATGTTTGCTTTAGAGTTTTGCTTGAGGGTAAGCAAAAGATAAGTGTGGGGATGTGATGGTCGGTTAATTTGTATATGTTTTAGTTCGTTTATTATTTAGTTTTAACTGTTTAATCTAGAACTATCGATACTTCATATGTGTTTTATTGGATTTCAGGTCATAGGCGTTAAAGTACTCAGTATGAACCTGTTGTGACACTGAATGAAGACCCGGGATGTCCAGCACGCAAAACGAGGAAAAGAATGAAGTTTACTGTAGCAGAGTCCCATCGCGGTACGCGATGGGTTTGCTGAAGTCTCCATCGCGTACCGCGATGGGTGATAAAATAAACGTTGACTCTAGTCAATCGCAGTACGCGATGGGCCATAGAAGACCCCGTCGCGGTATGCGACGGGAGGTGCAGATGGGAATTTTGGGTTATAATCATATTTTTCATTCTTGAAACCCTAACTTCGTTTTTGACGACCTAGAGGCGATTCCAGCAGTCCAAGAAGGCGATTTCCACTATCCTAACTCGTGTCAAAACCCTACATATGATTTCTATCATCCATATTGAAGATTCAATTATGTCTAGACTCGGCTAATCTTCTAGAATCACACCTGGAATGTATAGTTTGTAACCTTTTACAGTTTTTCTCATGTGATTAAGAATACTTGTGTATTGTTATTGATGATTGACATATTATTTAGTATTGATGATTGACATATTGTTATTGATTATTGTTTACCAGTTGCTAGATAATTAGTCATATAATTTTTTTGTTAGATTGAATACGATAAAACGTACAATTACCCTTAACTGAGTCACACTGGCAAGGACTGTTTGATAACCAGTGCCGTGTGTAAAGTAATTGTTGATGTCTAAGGTTTTGTTTGATTGATCAGTTTTCAGTTAATCGTTAATAATCAATCTGTTAGGTTGCATGAGGTACTGTTGGTTGCTTACTTGAATTCCCGGGTGTGATTTGCTTTGTTAACTGTTTACAACTCGTTTATCTGTTTGTTGCTTAGTTCTCTATTTTCACTAAATTTGTTTGTGTGATCAGCACTAAAAACCAGTTACTTCATAATAGTAAATCTGTTACATGAATCCATTAACCACATACTCCTTGTGATACGATACCCTACTTGCTCTAACTATTTTGAATAATTAGGTTTTTGATTGACTTAAACGACGGTCATCATGTTTAAGAGCCTTGTGATTGAATAAAGTGGAAAGAGTTAAAGAGACCTTTGATTGAACAATTTTGCCCGATTAATGACTTAAAACAAGATCATGAAGGATTTCATATTTCATGAGACTGGAGATTGGTAACATGAGTCGTAGGGAGTATACTACATACCAAATCTAATGAATGCCTTGCATGGTTCCTAATTTAGTGACTCCCAAGGCCAAAAGGATCACGTGACGTGCACACAGATTGTCAATTCACATCTGAGAGACTCTTAGATTATTGTTGGCAAACTAAACCTAGCACGTTTCAGTGGCATTTGAGATTAGTGGTATGTTATACGATGAGCGAGGATGAAGTGCCTTTCTCTAAAGCAAAAGAGAAACGGGTTGGCAGCAACAACATGAGTAAACGGTTCCATGATGACAATCTAGTAGTTTGACAAAACATCACTCATAAAGATAAGAAGGCAATCAGTTTTTTTTCAAAATCCAAATGTTTACAACCAAAATCTGTTCAACAAATGACTTGAGAGCTCTTATATAGTTAAGCTAGAAATACATAATGAGTTGAACATATATTGAAATTTATGGTTGTCATGATAACATCGGCTTTTCTTGTTGCCAAGTTATATTTTAAGCTTAAACGCAATAAAATTAATTATCGTATATGAGCTTTCAAAGTTGATTTATAAGTCGATCCCGAATACTCCTTTAAAGTAAATTAGTCCTAAACGAGGCAAAAGAGTATAGAGTACAAATTTTTTTTTTCACTTGTTGCTTTGTCGGGCCGGGTGGGTCCGGAGAAAGACCGGTCATAAAAAAAGTTGTTACTTTTTTCATTATCTTTCCAATAGTAGCTATGTTACACTTTGTTCCATTTGGATGTTCATAAATTATAAATTTTGTACGACATTCTCCAAATATATAATCATATAAATTACATAAAAAGTAAAGATTCTTTCAAAACTATTTAAAGGTGAACGACTGATCGGGTACAAGCAGAAATGATGCACCATCAAATTTAAAAAATCAACTAAAGTGTGATAGAAGGTTTAGATTGGTGAATTTAATTGTGAGTAAATTACTTTGAACTATGAATAATTAGATAAATAAAAAACTGATAAAATTGGATGTTGCCTATGCATTTTTTTTCTCATGTATCATTCGTTTATCTCGTATTACCACATTAGTCGGTATTAAATGCATTTCCTACGTGATATATATCTTTTCTATAGGTGTTATTCGGGTTGTACTTTCAGGTTTTTTGGGTCGAGTTCCTCAAGTTTAAAAAACCTTTTCTGATACTCATATCCGACCCTAATCTTCCCTGGGTTCTTTGGGTTCTGGTTTTAATGAGTACGTGTTAATCGGGTTTCAAATATTTGACCTAGAAAACTAAAAATATATATATGTGCTCTAAAACTTAAAAAAATCACTCTCAAATTTTAACTCACATAAACAAATAACAACCCATATAATCCAAAATACATAACCCTTAAACAGGTGAAATTAATAACTCAAATAATAAAAAGCTAATCGGTTGAATTGAATAAGTAGTTATATCTCTCGAGTAATTGGTGGAATTTAAGTAGATTAGAATAATAATAATTGATTCGATGAGGTTGGAATGGTGGAATCGGAGTAGAATATGTTACAATATTGGAATCGTTGATATAACAAAGAGCAAAGTATAATATGAATCGGCGATATAATAACATTTGTTACATATTCAATCCATCACAAGTTACGCATTAGAAAAGATTAGAGATTACTTACGATGGCAAATCAAAAATCAAAGTAAGTTTCATTACTTTCTTAAATCCTGTTTTAACTTTTATGTTGAAATAATCTACAACAAATCTACCTGCTACACTAAGGAAAACAACCAATCTACTTACTACACTAAGGAACTAATTGTATAAATTAATGATGTAAATAAAAGAAATTGCATGATGAATATTAGTAGATTGCACGTATGATCAATATTCAGCATGAAATAAAATTGAGATTTCAAAATTAAAATGGTTGAACATCGAAGTAAACAAAATAAAATAATAACAAAATTTAATTAGTATATAACTATACGTTGATAAGTCTCAGTTACCTTTTTATTCAACTAGTAACTCAAAAAAGTGAACTTTGTTAAAGTGATTTTTTTTAACACGGTTTATCAACATCTTCATACAAAAATAAAAAGTAATGCAATAACCTTCCAAACAAAAATCTTTTCTTCGTTTACAAGTATTTAAAATACCATCAAGCTATTAGTTATGTTCTTATGGATCAAGTTATTCTACAAAGGTGAACAAAAATAAGAAGGATGAGAAGTCATAATTAGTTGACATGTGTCATGTAGGGACCAAAGAAAAAGGATATAAAAGTAATATTACACATTTTCTCTCTTCCCATGCAAGTCACATGTTAATTCTCCTATTATTTTTAAACGTCTATAACTTTTTCATCTGATATTTTAAAAAAAAAATAAATTTCACCATTATAACAAGCGTTTTTTACCTTTAATATGAGTATAATTTTGTTATATAAGAATAAAAAATAATTTATGTCATTGTGTCTTTTTACTTACCATTGTGTCTTTTTTCGTCATTGTGTCTTTTTGTTTATTATTGTGTTTTTTCGCCATTGTGTCTTTCATCTGATCATTGTGTTTTTTTAAAATACTAATAACACAGTTGTGCAATAGTATATATATATATATATATATAATGAAAAATACTAACAAATTATCTAATACATAAAACACAATGATGAATGCATATTAAAAAATAACCTGAAACCTAAAACACAATAATGAATCCATATAACAACACAATGGCCTGAAACATAAGACACAATGATAAATGCATATAACACAATGGCCTGAAATGTAAGACACAATGGTAAATGCATATAACACAATGGCGTGAAACGTAAGACACAATGGTAAATGCATATAACACAATGGCCTGAAACGTATGACACAATGGTAAATGCATATAACACAATGGCCTAAAACGTAAGACACAATGGTAAATACGTATAACACAATGGCCTGAAACGTAAGACACAATGGTAAATGCATATAACACAATGGCCTGAAATGTAAGACACAATGGTAAATGCATATAACACAATGGCCTGAGACGTAAGACACAATGGTAAATGCGTATAACACAATGGCCTGAAACGCAAGACACAATGGTGAATACGTATAACACAATAGCCTGAAACGTAAGACACAATGGTAAATGCGTATAACACAATGGCCTGAAACGTAAGACACAATGGTAAATACGTATAACACAATGGCCTGAAATGTAAAACACAATGGAATCTATATATTACACAATTCCTTGAACGTAAGACACAAACAACATAATACTATTTTTCTCAAATTAAATGAATATTGATCACAATGACTAAAACACAAAGATAAGTATAAAGACAAATGTTGAGCACAAAGACACAATGATGCACGAAAGACACAATGACGAAATCTTTAATTTTTATCTTTCATATGAGTATCAATTGAAAAACACAATGACCGAAATATATAACACAATGCATAGAAAAACCCAATTAAAAACACAATGAATAACCAAATAACACAATATAAAAAAAACTCACCAACTTTTTTTTATTTTTATATAACAATATGATATTCATATTAAAGATAAAAAAATGCTTGTTATTATGGTAAAAAATATTTTCTAAAAAAATGTCGTATGAAAAAGTTATAGACGTTTTAAAATGATGAAGGAATTGACATGTGTCTTGCATGTGAAGAGAGAATGTCTTCATAAGCGGGCTATTACCTTCATGCCCTTCTCATCTATTTTTATTCAATTTTTGTTCTTGAATTAATCTCCACAATCCAAATCTAAGATCAGTTGATTAGATTCCTTCTCACCCTTCTCAATTTTGTTGTCCTTTGTATTTTAACTTTACCCTATGTTCTTATTAATAGAATTAAAGATATTATTTCTTCTTTTCTTTTTCTTTTTCTAAGTTGGTCCAACTCAAATTTATAGTGGTAGGGAAAACACTTATCATAACCTCGTGATTGTATGTAATGCAAAACCAATCAATTTATTGGTACATGTGAATGCCTTGTTTTGTAGTTAGATGAGTTCAAATATCACTTGCATTATAGGTAACATATTATATGAATCGATAAAACATTTACATATTTAAATGTGAGCTAGTTGCTTGGTTGGAATATATGCTTTGCAAATAATGCACTATAACATCGTTGGTCCTCAATCTTTAATAATTACACACTTGATTTTAATAGTTAGATACTCATTACTAAGGTAGTCAACATGTATGAATTTTGTAACTATGGTGCCTCTTACCCGTTAACGTCGTTAAATTTCTCAATTAAGTCCAAGTAAGATGCCGAACTACCCTTAACTATTATTATTTTCAGTTAAGTTTGTTTACAAGGTTAATAATAATAATAATAATAATAATAATAATAATAGTTTGGTCATTTTACACGGACTAAACTGAAAAATTTAGCGGTGTTAGCAGGTAAGGACCACCATGTTATAAAATTCATACTTCTGTAACACCTTGTTAATAAGTTTACAACTATTATGATCAAGTGTATAATTATTATACGTTAAGGACCAACATGATAATATCTGCAAAGCATATGAACAACCAAACAATTAACACTTTAAATGTGTTACATAAAAGTTCTTTTCAATATGTAACAATAATGTTAAATTGAAAACCAAAATCTTATTAAAATTCATACTATTCTTTAGTAGTGTCATTTCAAGTTTTGAAATATATAAAGTACATTTAACACGAGAAGACATTCTTCAATCAACCTTTAACTTTATCTACAAAATCTAGCGACTCCCACTAACCCAACTAATTTAATTCTATTATTTTAATTAGTGATTTCTGATTTTATATTCCCTTAATATAGCAAAAAACAATGACTGAGGCTTGTAATTATTCTATGTTTACCAGATTTAAGCATACTCGAGCTCAAGTTACTATAGTAGAATTTTGAGTTTCAGAATAAGCATAAAATGCTCTATGCACACACTGTCAAGTGTTTTTTTTTCTCGAATAGTTAATTTTATAAACAAAAACAAAAGCCACACCCAACCTCCACAACTGGAGGAGGGCACAAAACAAACAACAAACACAACTATATCAACGAGAATTTACACCAATTGGACTAAGATATCAATTTGCAACTATATCTAAATTCTAAGCTTGTACCAAAGAAACTAGAGGATCTAATGTCGCAAATAATGTCTTCCACCTTCACATCTTTACATTCAAATATATTTTTGTTATGGGTCTTCCAAATACACCAACAAGCAATAATAATGATACACTTTATTTTGAATCATGCAAGTCAATCTCAAAAGTACTTGGTTGATCATAATATTGATAATATCACCGAAATCTAAATCGCTATGAACAAACGTGTTATGTATCATGACAACTATAAAGACTTAAGTTAGTGTTTGATATGATATTCTACGAGTATATGGTTTGCTTCTCTTTTTTTAACAGTAATGTTTTTTATTTCATAAAAACGGAAACACTACATCCACACGTACACACCATTTTGCAAGTTGAAGAATGGCAAATAGAATAATAAATAAATGGCTATCTCACGCGTTTAACTTTAAAATCAGTATTTTTTTTATTTGTAATAAAAAGTAGAAACTAATTGGAAAAAAATGTTTTTCTTTTTGCAATGTTTAATTAGACCATCCGTAGTCGGCCCTTTTTGCCCGCGTTTTGGTTGATAACGTCGGGGGCACAACACGCCGCCCCCCCGACGTTTTGGCTTGGTTTTTTGGGCGTTTTGTGTAAAACGCTGAAATTGGGCTCAAATATCAAATATATAACCGTTGGGGGAGCCGTTGTGGGAGAGCCGTTGGGTTTTATAAATAAAAAACTTTTTTTTTAACTAAACTATATTATAAAAACAAACCTAAACCTTATTTTTTTTTACACATTCCTTTCTACCACTTCTCTACCAAATACATTTTTACACAATTATTTCTACTACAATACTACCAAAATGTTTCCGAATAACAACCAATTATGTTCTTGGTTTCGGTCAATTTGTCCGTCAAGGCAACGCAAGCAACCAAAATCCACAACCGAACCCATCAACTGCCTCTATGCCAACCGTCCCCGTCCCTCCATCCCCGTATCAGTTCGAAGCGCAAATGGCCGCGTACATGGTATATCTAGGTTCCGGAGTCCCTTTACCAAATACGGCGCCCGGTTTCCAAAACCCAACCACAAACATTTTTGCCGGTTCGGGTTCCTAACCCGACGACGAGTTCGTGCCGGAGACACAACCCGTCCCAGAGACCGTCGGCTGTTCGAGCCAACGCGGACGTCCGAGAAAACACGCAAAGAAGCCCGCCGGCGAAGCTCGGGCTAAAAAGAACACGATACCGTGGAGTATCGACGAGTGCGTACTATGTGCTCGTGCTTGGAGCGATGTATCAGAAGATCCATGTGCGGTAATTTTTTAAAAAATAAATATATTTTTTTAATTTCTTAGAACAAAAATTGAACTTGTAATGTTTTTATTTTAATTTTTAGCGAACTATCAAAAAGCGAGCGTATTTTTGAACAAAATTAAAGAGTAGTTCCAAGAACTTGGCGGGGACTCGCGTCGAGAAAAAGATTCCTTACAATCGAAATGGAACGACATAAACAACAAATGCACGGGTTTCAATATGGTTTACTCTCAGATGGTTCGAACGTGGAGTAGCGGTGTCTCGGACGCGGAAATCATGGAAAAGGCGTTGACAGAGTTTCAACATAAGGCCAAGGGAAAGGGAAAGGGGAAGGGGCCGCGTCGTCGTCGGCAACGGGTTCGAATGCCGAAATGGAAATTCATTTTAAGAAAATGAACATTCGACTCAAAGGTATACAAGACCTTGGAGCCCAACGTTTTCAAGTAAATTTGGATGCCGTCGAAGCACTTAAAAGGAATGAATTGGACAACGACATCCAGGTTCTAACAAAGGAGTTATCCGAAGACGATCCGAGAGTCCAATCCATAAAAGCAATTCGGCAGGCGAAATTTTTTGAAAAATACATGTTGTCTTATTATTATTATTTATGTATTTTTTTATTTTAATGTATTTTTTTATTTTAATTTAGTTTTTATTAGTGAGTTTAATGTATTTTTTTTAATTTTATATCTAATTATTTAAATGAATTATTATTAAAAAAACAAATAAAATTAATAGTGACTGGGCGCCACGTGGCGCACAATGCCTCGGACACGGGCTTTATGACTACACCATGTTTTTGTAAAAAGTCATAACTCTGACTCGGCGCCACGTGACGCACAATGTCTGGCACGGGTGTTTATGACTACTCATGGTCTTATAATCAGTATTTTACTGATTTATTTTAGTAATTAATTTTTTCTGACTTTTGTATTTTACTCTTATTTGATGAACTATTTCAATGCTCCAGTGATACCTCCTATGTTTCTTAATAATAACATCACTTAATAAGTTAATATTGACTTGATTATTAAGGATAAGGGTGAGCAGAAAACCGAATTAACTGAACTAAAACCGAATAACCATAAAAACCGCATCGTAAAAAACCAAACCAAAGCATTAACCGGAGATTTTTTTTTTTTGAAAAAACGAATTTTTGGTTTCGATTCGGCTATCCATTTTTAAAAAACTAAAAAAAACCAAACCGATTGATAGTGATAAAGATTATCAAGATGATGAGGAATAGACTAAACTTTGAAGATAATAAGATGATGAATGAAAATTGTGACTAAACTTATAATGTTCTTTAATTAAGAACTTTGTTGAATTTTTAAATTCTATTTAGCAACTTTGTATTCGTATAGTTTTACGTAACGCGTGCCTATTTTTATTTTTTTAATTCAATATATATGTAGTACTATAACACGTTCTTATACAAACTTAAATATGCATTTTCATTTTTAAACTTTTTTTTTTGCAATGTCTACACAAAATTGATGAAAAAAACCAAACTGAAACCGAAAATAACCGGAAAACCAGAAAGCCGGTAAACCAAAAACTGAACGGTTTGTATATTCAAATAACCGATTACTTCGGTTTTGGTTTCGCCTAATAACCTAACCGAATCGTGCTGAGCCCTAGTCAAGGATAGAGCAAGACGCTTCAACCTTGAATCATTTCTAGCACTGTTAATAGGATCTAGAGGTGGGCAAACAAATCAGCTAACCAAACCGACCGGAAATTGACAAAAACCGTGCCGTGTTGAAACCGATTATGTAGAAACCGGTTTGTAATCGATTGAAACTGTATGTTTGGAATCGGTTTGTACTTTTCACTATCGAAACTGATTAGCCGAACAAACCGGCCAAAATTGGACATAAACCAATCGTAGCCTGAACTAAAGCCGATCGTAAATCGGTCAAGAACCCGTTTCAACCCGAACCGAAACCGATCATTTACTGGTTTTGACTTTTATTGACCAAACCGGACCACTTTCAACCTGAACCGGTTTAGGGTTTGAAACCGGTTTGTGCACCTCTAATAGGATCCAAGTCTAGCTACGTGGATTTTGATACCAACGAACATATATTAACTACTTTTCATTTAAGTCACTCTTTATATTATATGATTATATGTAATACTAGATGGGTGCCCACACGATGCAGTGGATGTATGAACCTGTTAATCACATACAAATATAAATGTTTATTAAAACCTTGAAATGTTTGAATCAATCATTGCTTTGACTTCTTTTTATCTTTTTCTTTTTTACTTTCGGTTTGTTGGTCGGTTTTAAAATTTTCAAAACGTAGTGAACGGTTGGTTCGCAGTTTATATCGGCAACCCGTCATATGAAACCAGAAAAGACTGTAAATTAACCTAATTGCAATATGATTTCTTTTGTAATCTTTGTTGTTATTATTTCATATCAATGATCTTCCATTAATATTTACCATTTATGTGGTTAAAATTATCATTTTTTATTTATGATCATCTCAAGTATCATATTATGTTGGTTTTTAGTTAAAATTGATGGTACATTTAAATTATTTATTATTTTAAACTAAATTTATTATTAAAATTTAAACTGGAAAACCAAACTGGAACCAGGCCGTTAGTAAGGATTCAGTTTCAACTTTCAATGGTTGAGTTTGGTTTTGGACGACAAAAAATCAGTATCAACGGTTGGACTCACAACTTTAACTTAAAAACCACCAATGTAAGGGCCCGTTAGTGGTGCCTCACATTTGGACGTTGGATTTACTCATTCACATAGTTCTAGTCATCAAAGTTAATAAAAATATTCGCAGAATATAAAAACTTTCAATATACATTTCATAACAATCCATAACTTGTCTTAAAACACATCTTGTCTTTCAAAATAAACAAAAGATTAAACATAAACGTCTTGAGTCTTCCGATGCCAGCCTCTTACTCAATGCCACGTGTTCCCCTCAAGCGACCTGTCTCATCCTACTCACCTGCGTGCATACTAAAAATCAGCTACGCTGAGTGAGTTCTAGTTAATCACATAACATACAACACATACATACTTACATACTTTCATTCATACTTTCATACGTTTATCTCATTCTTACTTACCTTCATTTCTTACGTTATAAAGAGCATTTCGCCCTATAACCTTCGCATATATTATTAGGGTATGCAACCCTTTATCCTTCGCATATATTAGTAGGGTATGCAACCCTTTATCCTTCGCATATATTAGTAGGGTATGCAACCCTTTATCCTTCACATATATTAGTAGGGTATGCAACTCTTTATCCTTCACATATATTATTAGGGTATGCAACCCTTTATCCTTACCTTTCTTTTCATTATCATTCCTAGTATTACATTAATTCATAACATACATACATATCGTACCATCATTTGTTACAACATTTCAACTTGATAATGCGTGCAATATCCGAAGATCGTTCACGTCCTGGCAAGCAATCATTCATAGTTTTCACATAATCACGTAAGGCATACATCACTTAGGATAAATGTATTTACAAACATATCGAGTATGCACACAGCCCCGAAAACATAACAAGGAAGTGGGGCTAGAAACTCACCTAAACTCGGTTACGTTCACCGTTAATCGTTATTCCCTTCTTGAGCGGTGCACGACTAACTGAATAACAATTACACGTATCAATTAACTATCACTACACATATCGTCTTTCTAGTTTAATTATTACCCTCAACGAACGGGGGTCCGGGGGAAGCGCCCCTGGCAGCGGGGTTCTAGAGGCGGCAGCCTCTAGCGGGGTCCAAGGGGCAGAGCCCCTGGTTGAGGTTAAGCAAACTCAATCTCCATAACGAATTACGATTTTATTAACACATTTTCCATTAGGATTTTAAATTATTTCCATTAACTGTCTTAACACATTTTCCATTAGAATTTTAAATTATTTTCTAATTCGCTAACTCAATCTCCATAACGAATTATGCCTAATTCATTAACTGATTCGTTATCTGAACCTAGCCTGATTCGTGGTCTAATTCGTTATCTGATCTTAGCGAATTGGGGGGTAACGAATCACCTGATTCGTTATCTGATTCGTCATCTGATTCGCTAGATTAATTGGTTATCTTTCTGATTCGCCAGCTGCTTCGTTATTCTGATTCGTTGTCTTAACATAACGAATTGGGTGAATAACGAATCACTTGATTCGTTATCTAATCATAACAAACTAGGGAACTGATTCGTTATCTTGTCATAACTAACTGGTTAACTAATTCGTTATCTCAACACGGGTGAACTAATTCGTTATCTGAACATAACGAATCTCACACCCCCATCTAAGGCCTAGGAGTGCGACCAACATTTGGTTCCACATTTGTAAATAAATCAGAGTTACGGGTTAATGCGGAAGACTTTATAAACATGTGGATTTAAGTTATAAATATTTACATTACAAAAGACGAGACAAAAGTCTCGTTTAAATTTACTTGTTTATAAGTTTACAAAACCACCATTAATTTATAATTAAGTTTAACAAAAATATCCGAGCCATCGGATTGTTGAGCCCTTCGCCTTCACAAGCGATAATCCTGATTACCTGCAAAATGTTAAGAAAATACGTCAGCAACGAATGCTGGTGAATATGATGACGCTAAAATATTTTCTTTTACTTAATCACCCCTCAAGACCACGTAAGTCTTGGCCCATCCTGGCTTAGGAATAATCAAGTTTAAAACAATACAATTTATAAACTCAAGTCTTTACACAAGTCACCCCAGCAAAACACCGCAGCGATTCGACATACTTAGGTACCATATATACACACATGGTCACTCTCACTCGAACGTACTTAGGTCCGGCCCATCGTGGCTGGAGGTCGTGACCAAGCGTGGTGCGATGTGCCCACCGAATTTACCACATATATAAGGATCCAGACAAACGTATACTACAGCCTGAGGGCTAGGTTTTTACTCTTGTTTATAAATGTTTTAGAGACACTTAGTCTCACGTAAAGTTTTTCATATAACACGTTGACTCGTTTGAAAACAAGTTTGTAAAAGTTGGGGCGTATTCACCTTTTCGCTTTGGATCGGCTTCAACACCATCCGAGGGTCTTTCCCTTTTGCTATCTCGCACCTATAGTACGAGTATTACTTTTTGTTAGTCGGATATACAATCCGGCTTAAGACCTTTAGTCTTATTTTATAAAGTTTACCTCGATGAACCTTTAGTTCGAAATCTCTTTTATTTTAAAACCTTTAGTTTTAAAAATAATTTATAAACCTTTAGTTTATTTATTTATAAAACCCTACGTTTCTTCTTTTCTAAGAAACGTATTCTTTTCTTTTATTATTTAAGAATACTCATTATTACTTATATAATATTTATAACAAAGAATAATCACACACACACACACACACACACATATATATATATATATATATATATATATTTCTTATTTCTTATTTACTCTTTTCTTCCTTTCTTTCTTTGTTATATTTTCTTTTGTTTTATCGAGATATCAAGTATAACCTCGACTTAGGGTATTAAGCCTTTATAATATTTTATTATTATTTTATTCGGTCATTATGCCTACCTTTGTCGGCTTATTAAACCCTAATCATACGAGCAGCACTTCGTCGCCTCTTTGTCTTATTTACTTTCTTGATCAACACCTTCTCTTGACACGCTTATCGAGACACCAATACTTCACGGCACGCACTTCGAGATGATCGTCGGGACATCGAAATGGCATCACCTTCTTGTTTGGAATGTCGTCGGGATATGGCACAATTATCGAGGTATGGCACGAAAACCGAGGTGATGGTACGGGAAATGAGGGATCGAGGACACGTTTATCGAGGTGAATCGAGGGTTGAGTTCTTGGAGTTTAGAGAGATGTTTAGAGAGAGAGAGGATATCAATTTTGGTGTGATTTGGGTTTGAACCCGTGGCCTTCTATTTTAGGCAGATTTTGGAGCCCGTCGCGATACGTGACGGCCTCCCTGGCTAGCCCGTCGTGTATCGCGACGTAGGCTTGGCCAGTCACCACGTAGACCTGCCACGTGTCGCCACATGGCAGGTGTTATGCCACATGTTGACACGTGGCGACAAACGTGCCACGTGTGGCCACGAGGCGGGACACGTGCGATCATTATGCCACCTGTGGCCACGTGGCATGCCACGTATAAGGTTGTCAGACAACCCATTGCGATACGCGATGGGTTTCTCTTCTGATCCATCGCGTATCGCGATGGGTCAGGAAACCAAAATTTTCGTTTTTGACCTTGAAGTTTGGAATTTAGCAGATTTGGTCCTTTAACTTTGGAACTTGACATTTTTAACTCAAAATTTTCCGTGATGTTACAGCGAATGGCATCAGTCTTATCCAACTTTGACTCGCAGGTCATAGTCAAAATCGCCAAGAACACCCACAGTCAACATATCTTAGATCTGCAATCAAACCTTCGTTTCTTAACCAAATAACACGATTTAGGTATTAATGGATTCAGAGTCCAAGCGCCTACAAACCATAACCCTTTGTTCGTCCAATTATTCATGTTTATGGGGTGCGATTTAGGCATATATGTTACAGGTTCTTTAGGATAGCAATTAAACTATCAATCGTTAATGGTTTTCAGCAAGAATCATCACGTTTGGTTCGTTTTTACAATATGTATACAGATCTAAGATTATCCAAATGAATCCGGACCTAAATGAACGATTCCTAATTATATACGTACCTTAAACGAGCCGAAGTACCTACACGGTTAAGCCTTGATGTTGTTTTGGTTCTTCACGACAATCTAGCACCAACGGGTTCGGGTTTCCACCTTCGAATCTTGGCTCGGGTTATAGGATGGTGTTTGTGTGTGTTTTTAATGGTGTAGGCTATAGAGATAGATAAAAATGGAAAGGATTAGGGTTTAAGGGGTATTTATACTCCCTTAAGCCCATAGACCTAAGGCCCATTCCATTTTCTTATTTTATCTTCTAAAGTCCAAGCCCACCTTCTATTAGTTTATTTATTTAAACCGACACACGACACTTTATCGAATAAACAAAATTCCATTTATTTATTATAATAAAAAATAGGATGTTACAATCAAAACCGACACTAAACACCTCTACGTAACATATTAATTTATTTAAAATGAAAAAAAATTACAGCAATATCATATCCAAATTAAATAGAATAAAATGCTCGTTTTTTATGGTGCAATTTGTTTATAAAAATATTAACGTATGAAAAGGCTATAGTCGTTTAAAAATCATGGGTGGAAAGTTAGTTTACAAGTTAAATTAAAAACATAATATGGTTAAAGATGAGGGACCAAACTTGTAAGTTGAATGAATTTTGTTTAAAAGACATGTTTACCCTTAATTGTTTGTGCTTTGGTGTAATTGTTGGTTGTAGATATTATTGTGGCGGAATTTGATGACTAATGAAATGCTTTTGTTGTTCATTAAAAAATTACATATCAAAACACCATGCAACTCGTTTAGTTGCGAAAATCAGTCTACTTGACCAAAACCCTATACATAACTTTGTACACCACAATAATACCATGCAAGTGTGACAATGATATAACTTTATCCTATGGCTTCCATAATTATTCTAATAATGGAATACTTAAAGATATGATTGTCACTTTAACGGTCATATAATACCATAAATATATTATAATTATGGAATCTTGATAAAAGGTGTTTCCATAACAAATCGAAAACGACATTCACCCACCGTGGGGCTTTGGGAGAAGAGCACAAATCAACACAAACATCAAACTCTTCTTTTTATAAAAAAAATAAAGTAAAGAAAACAAAAAGAAGATTTGTGGATCAAAAATTCCTTTTTTCAATTATCTTCAACATTAAATTAAACAAATAATTACATAATATCACAGAAAACCACAACAACCCACCCCACATTTTTCCTTAAATATTAAGTTAATAATGTGGCCTCACTATTTCAAGGTGAAGGGCAGTAAGGTAATTTGACTTAGTCGTAGAGAGGAACCGCTGACTCGGTCCTCACTCTGTTTAACAGAACGGTTCCAAGAATGTACTCTGGAAGTTCTTCGGGTCCTTGCCCTGCAATTTATTATAACTTATATAATTAGATATAACATACACAAGATTCCGTTATATATAAGGGTATTTTGGTCATTTTGAGCAAACCTCTATTAAAATGGCAAGATAACAACGATGCTCGTGACATATCCAAGAACAATACCAATGACACTCCTTGCAACGGATGAGGAGCCAATATCCACATCAATCTAGACAACAATTTAACAAAATGTCAAAAAAGTATATAAGCTTTTAATTAAAAGTCAACCACGGTCAACATGATTTTTCCCATTTCACTGTTTCAAGGAGTGCCCAGATGTGCGTTTTGACAACTCAAAAGTTCCAAATCGCGCATCCAAACGCCCCCTTAGAAAAATGACTATTTCCTATTTTAGTATTATTAACAACAGGGGTATTTTGAACATTTCACATTTGACTATTACCTCTAAGAAGTTGTCTTGTCTTAGATAGTTGCATGTTACAGCTTTCCCTAATAGGCAAGCTTTTGTTCCAACTGCCCGTTTTACCATCCAATATCCCTGTTACACAACTTATTAATCAATACTTCATAATACAAGACTACAAGCCCTAAACAAGATAAATAAAATGTGCAAACAAGAAAATAGAGGTGGCACCTTGGCAAGATGGGTCGGTCCAACAAGTTGGGTTTCAGGTCAAATAGGTTTCGGTTAAATTTATGCGTGTAAACAAACCGAACGTTTAGTGAACAATTTGTGAACTGTTCGACAATAAGTTTGTTTATGTTCATTTACTTAAATGAACGAACTACACATGTCTTGTTTGTTCATTTAAATCCATTTATGTTTGTTCGTTTACTTTTGTTTTTGTTTGTTAGTTTTCTCTTGTTTAACTTTGTTTACATTCGTTAATATATTCATCTAAACTTTTTTGTCCTATTACAACTTGGGATAGTTTTAGTAACTTTTTAGGCCCAATACATATTTACATATTTATTTACATTATTACTTTTAACTAGTTTTAGTTCAATCATGTTTTCCATCCATATGTGTGCTCATTTACGTTAGTGAACCATTCGTTTATACTGTTAACGAACAAACATGAACGAATACGAGCATGTTCATATCTTTAAAAACAAACACGAACAAGAAAGCCCCGTTCATTTAAAAGTGCATGTTCAATTGTTTGTTCGGGCTAAAACTATATGAACGAATGAGAACAAGCTCCGTTCGATTAGTTTACATGCCAAACGGGCCTAATTTTAGTAATTACTAATTCTTAAGTAAATGAGTCGAAACTGCTACCATTTGCAAATAACAATAAAATAATAATTTATACCTCAACAATACTCGGGATTAATTTGAATCTTGAATCACGAAAAGCGTTAGTTTCATCAATAAACCTTCCTAACAAGGTGTCCTTTACAATCGGCTTATCGGAAGCAAAGTAGAGAACCAGACTGTAGTTAGGTTTAGCAGGCACCTGAAATTTATTAGTATAAAATAAAACTGATAAAAGAATAAAAGAAAAAGAAAAACAATAAGAAAAAAAAAAGAAAAATAATATAAACAAATTGTGAATATTACACATTTTGTCCATTAATTGTAAGGGAAAAATGTAAAAAGGTAACTTTTTGAACACCAGTTCGTGAAAAGGACGAAAAATGTGACAAAATATGAACTCTAAGGGCGTTTTTTTCTGCATTTTGAAGTTAAAACATGAAGGTCACAAGTATCGTAATTTGGCTTCGTATTAAATAATTAGTTCACTATTGCAAAAATGTTTCTGTATAACTAACTATAATGACTTGTTTAGCAAGTTCTTGCTAAAGATTGAGAAATTACCTGCAGGTTCATGACCATGACAAATGGAAGTTTTTTCCCGGTTTCCGACTGTAAGTTAATGATATCGTGTAAATATCAATAGATAAGATAAATAATACAAGTATAGGAAAAGAAATATGCATGACGGATAATTTTTTGTATGATTTGAAACAGGTCGGATCGGACCGGTTAACAAGAACAGACAGTTATGAGAGTATAACAATATTAATCAAAATTTATTAAACAAATCACTTAGGAGGTCGTATGCATTAAAAATACAACTTGAGAAACCTTAGACTAGTTTGACCGCTCAAACCATTTGACCCGTTAGAGATAACACTTAACCTGAATTTACCCATTCATAACTAAACGGGCCAACATTTGTCATGTCTAATAATCATAACAAATATTTGCAGCACAAGCTAGATGCTTACAGAGATATTGTAACTACACATTTTAGTTATGCCTTAAAACATAACGAATGTGCATTAGTTCAAATGGGCCTGGCTAACAAGAAACACTTTATCCTGTTTTTTGTCAAAAGTACGAGTCTATTACAATTATATCAAAAATTTTCTAACATAAATCAATTTAAGAGGTCGTATGCGTTAAAACACAGTTTGGAAGACTTCTTAATCTTTGACCGCTCAACCTATTTGGCCATTTCGAGGTAAAACTTAATCCAAATCAACCGATTCATAAGTAAACAGGTCAAAACTGCCATGTCTATATCATAACAAATAGTTGCATTCATTCTAGAAATATTATCATGCATTAATACAAAACATTTGTGCATTAGATTTAATCATACGCAGAAAGATTAGATGAGAAAATTTTCGAATACCTGTAGAAGACATTTGGGATGCAATGCCACCTTACTTGCTGGATTGTTGGATTTGAACCAGTCAACTGCTATAAGTTTCAGAAACGGATCCCCTACGGCTACCTGAAAATATTCATTATGATGGTTGTAATTATTGCTAGCAAAACCGTATTGATCCTGATTCTTCAATATGCAAAACATCCTTGATAACATAAAATCACAAGTGATAATTCACCTTAGTACCATCTTTTACGTACGTCTTTCCTCTTATCATAAATCCCGCACCACTTGGAGACATCCAACAATTGGTATCGGTCTCACTCTTTGCTTCACACATAGAACCACAAAAGTGGCTAGAACCTGGGTCTAATCATATGAAAAAAAATATATATAAAAGTTAAGCTAGTAGCTATGATACTATAAGCGATAAGCAGGTTGTTGAGTCAGTCAAAAGACTCAAAACAGAGTTGGGTTGAATAAGTCTAGTCAAGTTGACCCGTAAACAGTTTTTTTTCCATACTTTTAAGTTTTTTATGATTACAAAAACGATATATAACAAGAAGAATCAAAATCTTTGAATAAATACGATTGAGGACGTTGCATGCACTTAAAACAGACTTTGGGTGACTTTCCATATGGTTTTATGTGGGTATGACATCAGCATTTTGTTACCAGAAACAGATGGGCAGTGTGTGATGCGTGAGGAGCACGCATCACGTAGAGGCGTTCGTTATTAAAAAAACTTGCAAAATATTTATAGATAATATTTTAACTTGTTAACTATTAAACACAAAAATATAAGATCTTCTCATCTCTGGTCAGATTTTGACGTCATTTACTAATTTTGTGAAAATAACGTTAAAAGTGGCGGAAGGTTAATCAGGCATCATGTGGTGGCGTTGATAGCCGAAAGACAAGGGAACATGCACCAATTGACCGATGTCCTGATGGTTGAGTGTTATGTGCCTTATGTCCAAGGCTTGATGCAAAACTACTATCGAGCCGGGGGTCTCACCGGAAGCAGCCTCTCTATTCCTAAAGGGTAGAGGTAAGGCTGTCCACATCTTACCCTCCTCAGACCCTACCATAGCTTTGCTATTGGTGGGATATACTGAGTACGATGATAATGATGATCTCTGGTCAGATTTGTTCAATCGATGGTCTAATTTGTTCAAATACTCGAACCATTGCCCAATCGATGGTTAGATTTATTCAATCAATTTGTTCAACCAGATTTGAAAACTCAGATCCATTGCAATCAATGGTCTAGTTTGTGCAAATATTGGCCGACTGCATAAAGCACCACATCAGATCGCATTACATGCATGTCATGGAACCGCATTGCAGTCATTGCAGCCATGCGATCTCGTCACTGCATCATGTGATGCACACATTTTAAAACCAAGGTTGACCCGTTTGAGATGAAATACAACCAAATTTACCCCTTTGACACATTGATAACATGCATAAAACCTTAAAGCAGACACCTGGGTTCGTTTGTTGATTCAAGCAGGTATCCGTCGATTTCATACTCTCATCCTAGTAAAGTTAAAAGAGTATAAAGAAATTTGCATTAATGTATGTACAAATAACACAAATTGATGAAGTTTTAGTAGTATAAAGGAAGCAAACAAAACCTTGCTGTCATGTTGAGTTTCGTCATAAATAATATCATCGTAATCCTCATCATCTTCTGATGATGAGGAAGATGGATAAGCAGAAATTGCATCATAAAACTGATCAGCAACTTCATCATCGTCCTCAAACTCGTTAATGGGTAGAGAAACTTCCTTATGCAAAACAGTGGATGTTGCAGATTTTGCGCTGCTGTATGCCTTTAAACCTAATATGACATGTTTAAAAGTATGTTGGGATGTACATATATGTGTGTGTGTGTGTAAGATCACATGCTTAAATATAGGCCTGTAAACGAACCGAACGTTCGGTGAACTGTTTGTAAACCGTTCAGCGGAAAGTTCGTTTATGTTCGTTTATTTAATAAACGACTGAACATGAACAAAAAGTTTTTGTTCGTTTAATTAAATGAATGAACATGAAAACATGTCTCATTCGTTCATTTATGTTCGTGAACGTTTGCATATGCTCGTTTATTCATGTTAGTTTATGTTTGTTCATATACGTTCGTTTATGTTTGTTCATATATGTTCAATTATGTTTGTTTATCTTTGTTCAACTATGCTCATTTATGTTCTTTATATTTGTGAACTGTTCGTTTAGAATTTAAATAAACGGACACAAACGAACACAAACATATTCATTTTTCAAACAAACGAACATGAACACCAAATATTTGTTCGATTAAGTGTAAGTGTTCGTGTTCGTTTAAAGTTCATTGAACGAACACGAACATATCCTTGTTCGTGTTCGTTCGGTTCATTTACATGCCTACTTAAAACATGAGAACCCATAATGCACTTGTTCTTACTACTTTGAACGTGATACACAAGTGCATTATGCGGTTCTTACGCTTCTCAACATATTATTGGTTTTGAAACAAACATGCATATGCACTTGTGTATCACCTTTAGCAAAGTTGCATGTGCACTCGTGATACACAAGTGCATCATGCGGTTCTCACGCTTCTCAACATCAAATTCTTGATTTTTATACTATTATATACAGTAATGATTTTACCCAATCCTCGCCATTTCTCTACATAGTATCCCTCTAAGAATAAATCAGTAAATGCTAACCTGATACTTGGCTCAACAAAGCATAAGGAACCGTTTTTTTCGAACTTTGAGGATTGATTAGCCTTCCACCGAGACCAGCCTCTAGACTGTACTTCTAACATTTGTGTCACGAGACACCTACCGCCATTTGTTGGAACAGGTGTGCTTATGTTCTTGATCTCCCAAGTGGAAGCTAATGCAAAAAAAAAAAAAAAAAAAAAAAACTGTTTTGAGAAACCATATGACCAGTTCATGTAAAATGGTAGATGTTAAAGCAAGCTTCTTACAGTTAATTCTTGTTCGCCTGTATCCAGATTTCGGAGGTCGCTTCTTATGTACTGCAGGAAACAGCAAGATTGCAGCATCAAAATTTATATGTTCGAAAGTCAGTAATATGATGTTACCAATGTAAGATTTGAAAAGTTTACCCCTTACTATATGTTCCATCTTGATCACAAAACCATTGCCTAGAGAATATGAAATCACGCTTACACTTCCACCTGCAAGAACAACACATTTGTGAATATAAGTCACTCAGAGTTTATTTTCTAATGCATACAACTTCCTACATTGTTTTATTCAAATCGGTTAATAAACTGACAAATCAAATATATAAAAAAAGCAAAACTACGCATAAATTTACCTAGTTAAGTATCTAGAAGAGTAAGTCCCATGAACAACATCTGACTTTACACTTAAAGAATCCACTAGCTCCAGGTCACTTGTCAAAGAATCCCATCTGCAAAACATTGATAGTCGCTATATAAAGATCTATATCTTGCCTAACACGAATAAAGGTGACAATTTCGACACATTTACGGGTGAACGGGTTGAAAGTTTCCCAATGTGTATTTTAACGCATAGAACATTCTAAATCGTTTTTTTTTCAAGTTGGCACCAACAGTGATAGAATTAGTAAAAACGTGTTAATTATCGTTATTAATTTTCTATCGTTAATTATTGTCAATTTTAACCTTTTACCCAACTCTTCTCAACTTACCCGGTTATCCACATTTAACGATAATATGCAAAAATATATTGTTAGCATCGGCGTACTCGTATCTTTGATGTCGATCAAGGCTCAGTATCATGTCAAAAACAGATTTTGCGGTGACATCCATGGCAGTAACAGCCTTCACAAGGACACCTTTACCACCCTAAGAACATTTATGAACGAAAGTCCGTAAGCTACATAACATATGTGAGTAAAATAGAGATAAGCACCTTACAACCAGAGACATCCTCAGAGATTCTAACACCTGAAATCCAACATATATGAACAAATAAGATTTCAAAACATTTATGTAGTTGAAATTTTATATGTTTCGTCTTTTAAGAGATTGCAGTGTACCAGCTAATGCGCGGACACATTTCCACTCATGTTCTTCAATGACATCAGCAGCATCAACTTCACAGAAGTCAACACCGCTCCTATGACTTACACTTGCACTTGAACTAAAGCTTGAGCTTGCATCAACGCTTATTGATCTACGTGACTTGCCGCCACCTACACGTGATAGCACAATGTTATTTTCGTATAAGCATTAATGTGCTAAGATATGATAGCATGTTGCATTGTATAGTATTGAAAATACTATTTTTGACAGTAAAAATGATATTATGATCATATCAATGTGGTATGTGAAAATAAAATAAATAACACCTTACTTTGTTTGGTACTTATCAGCCTCTTCAAACGATTAGCATATTGTGTTACCCTATGGCGACGACCATGTCTTCCGAGATTAATCCTTCCAAGAATAAATAGTTTAGTAACAGCATTAAGCAAATATGAAATAGTCGGCATATAAAGATGAAGGGTATGTTTGGATATGCATTTTGAAATTATCTCATTATCGCGACTTCAAGTCACAAAGATTAACTTACAGTCTACAAAAATCTTCTATTTTTAGCGCTAATTATTTGACTTTGATTATTCAATATCACATTATCCTTGTCAAACCCATAAATATGAAATATGCATGTTCAAGCAAGATCATGTAAGCATGTAACATACTCGTTTTCCATGCTCAGTTTGTTCCTGGTATTAGAACCTTGAGAAAGTTCATACTCGGCCTGTTAATGATAGTTAAAAGAGATTAGTAGAAAATAATATTTACAAAATATAAAGTAAAAAAAAACTAGAAAAATATATACCTGTTTCTTCGCTTGTTCAAATGCTTCCATCCATTTTCGAGTTTCACCGGCTGTAGCACAAGCGATCTTGCAATAATATAATATATCTTCAACATAATGGAAACAAGTTCTAACACAAATTATTGAGCATTGATTTTTAACATAAGTAACAATATAAGTACAAGCACATATACTTCTCTGGCATGAATTATGTACAAGAAAAAAATAACAAAAAGGAATCTTCAAACTTAGAGTGTAAACGAGCTGAGCCTGAACTCGGCTTGTTAGCTTACTCTAGCTCAAGCTCTGCTTGTGTTCGGCTCATTTTGTTTATTATTTAACTTACTTACACACATTGGCGGACCTATGTATTAAGAAAGGGGGGCGGCCGCCCACCTTAAATTTTCTTTTTTAGTATTATTTGTATGTGAAAATCCCAGTCGCCCTCCTTAATAATAGTGTTAAGTCCCGTTGTCGCCCCCCAAGAGAATAATTCCTGGGTCCGCCACTGCTTACACATATAATTATTTTTTGTACATAATACTATATATTATTTAGTTAGTTCTATCATAGATAATTAATATATTAGCTAAAAACTATATAAACCATAGCTTCGTTTAGGCTCGCAACCAAACTTGGGCCCAGGCTCGTTAATAAAGAAGCTTATTTTAGGCGCAAGCTAATTTACGCTCTGTTTAATTCAAGCTTTTAACAAGTCTATCTCAAGTAGCTCGTTGAACAAATTACTATAAGTTAGAAAATGTAACTTACATCTCCCTTTTTATCTTCATCCAATCTGTTGGAGAATTTCAGAACATAAAGATCCTGAAATTATGACAATTCAAGGAGTCAGGGAAAGTTTCTTGACCCGTTAACCACCCTCCCCGTTTTTCAACCGGTATATTAATAAACACGATTTAAGGTCCTTACACCGTCAATAACCTTCCGACTTCCTAGCTCCTCGAGCACAAGCGTGTGGCCAACAACACCCCTCCTTATTGGTTTCTGTAAATAATCATATGCAACACAATGTTAAACATGTGAACAACCTTGCCATTAAACATAACTCATAAAGTTTAATGTTTGTGAACTGTGACATGAACCTAAAACATCATATTCCTACAATCCTACCCATGTTAATTGAACCAAAAACACCTTATTTTTCATTAAAAAACTGAACACAAACTTGATTTGAAAAGGTTCAATACTAGTATTTGTCATACTGGTATTCAACATAATACTTTCAAGTAGGAGTGTATACGAGCCAAGCCATCCATGAGCTAACCGAAATCGGCTCGCTAAAAACTTGAATTGAGCTGAGCTTAAACGAGCCCAAGTTCAAGGTTTTATTAATGCTCATTTAATAAACGAGAGATCTTCACATACTGAGTTTGAGCCAGCTCGTGAGTCTAAACGAGCTTTTTACATCTTATTAAATATAAAATTTATTATAAATATATATGTAAATAATAATAAAATAGTATAAATAAAATAATTAAATAATAAATGAGCCGAGCCCGAGCCCAGCTTCTTAAATACAGCTCTAAATTCTCTTAAACTAAAACGAGCCAAGGTTGGCTCGACTCGTTGACACTAATACTTTCAAGGTAAAACGTGGTGTAAAAATAATTATATTTTACACTCATAATTACTCAATTGATGACTCATATGGGAAACACCAAAAAACAACTTGAATGGCTTTTCATGATCATCTTCAAACATTTAGTATGTGTATAGGAAACAGTATATTGATAAAAAAAATTTGCTAACACAAAATAACATTAAAGTAACCCAAATCAAAGAAATACTAAATATTGCACCAAGAATCCTATTATTCCAAACGAATACCAAGAATTAAATAATGAACAAAAGTGCAAACATGATGTAATAGAATGAATAAAAGATTAATTGTTACGTACAGTGCCTGCATGTTCATGAGGATTACGTTTATACATCATAACATATTTTCCCTTAATATGCAAAAATCTCTTATTACAATATTCTCGTTTGATGGAATTGATGCCCAGATGATAAACCCATCCCGAATTTTCGAACACCGGACGACCACCGATAACATTCTCCTCCGGTGCACTAATATCTCCCTCGCTCTTTAACATCTTCTTCTTGACGATCTATATGTTTCGTTTGTTGTTGAAACCACCGGACTGCATGGCACATGGGGGATTGGTATAATTAATGTTATGGAGGATTTGGGACCGTTGGAACATGAAGGTGGTTGTGGAAACTGGAATGAAAGAGCGGGGGAATCGGTGGCTTTGGGTTATGGGCCTTCATTGGGTGATGGAGCCGGGTTAAAGCATATGGATATATAGCAAGTAATTAGAACATCCGTAGTGGGCTCGCCACTAGCAAAATGGCCCAAAACATCAGGGAACACAGCCGTCAATAGAGGTGCATAAATCAGGTTTTTTAAATACCCAGGTTCAGGTATAGAACCGGATTCCAGTATGACCGGATACAGGTATGACCGGGTATTGGTAATAATTGGGTCGGGTATTGTCTCTAAAAACCATACCCTATGCATCGGGTTCGGGTCGGGTATAGAACCGGCTATTCTAAAATACGCTATTATCGGGTATTGAAAAAACCCTATTTACGGTTTTTTCCAGGTATTTTCCGGGTATATATTAGATTTTTTAAAAGTTTGCACTTTTTAGGGGTATTTTTAAGGTATTTTTCGGGTATATATCGGGGAATTGAAAAATCCGGTTTTGGATATTGGAAAAACCCGGTTCCGGGTATGGAACCGGTTCGGGTTTTCGGGTATTACCGAGTACAAATCGGGTCTGGTTCGGGTTCGGGTTGTAGTGCCAAAATACATACCCTATCCGTACCCTATGGGTAGGGTCGGGTATTAAAAAAACCGGTTTCGAGTTTTTATTTCGGGTCCGATTTCGGGTTCGGGTTTTTTATGCACCTCTAGCCCGTAGGGGCATTTTGGGCGTCAAACGTTTTGTACAAAATTGTTAGTGCACGGTTTTGCGTCTAGAGTCTTTGTAATTATCATTAATGTTTATTTGATTATTTTAATGTAATATTTAATGTTTATTTATCTAATTCGTTATGTTTAGTCTAGTTCGCTAGGAATGTTAGCGAACTAAGACTAGTTCGTTAAGGTTAAGTCTAGTTCGCTAGGGATGTTAGCGAACTAGGACTTTATAATGTATTCCCTCCTGATTCGTTAGGTGATGTTAACGAATCAGGGGGTGGTTCGTTAATTTAATTTACTTGACGAAGGGGATGCTGGTTCGCTAGGGGATGTTAGCGAACCAGATCGTTTTCTATAAATAGTGAATCACTGTTCACTTGTAAAATGTTGAAGTTTTGAGAGAATTAATATTATTTAGAAAGTTTTAAAGTATTCTCTCTCTCTCTCAAGCTTCACATTAATCTTATTGATAATATATACTATATATTACATAACAATCGAGCTAAGGTATTAAAGAGTTAGATCCGTATAATTAATTTTAACATATAGATCTAGATCAGATCTAAGGTATTGATTAGAACGAGTGATAACACAAAGGATCAAACAAGTGGCATCAGAGCTTTCGGGGCTCAATTCGCTTGGTTTGATTGTTATTGTTATAGTTTTGTGTTTATTTTCTGTTTGGTTTGATTTTGAATCAATTTGAGTTGTTTTGGATTGAATCTGGATGGATTAGAGTGAATTTGGTTTAGTTAAGGTATTATTGATGTTCAATTTAGTGGAATTGGATTGTGAATTGGATCTGTGATGTGTATTGGGTTTTCGGTTTAAGTCCGTAAACAGGGGATTGATTTTGATTGAAATTGGTTCGTGTATGGTGATAATCGGTTACGAGATGAGTCAAGTTGAAATCGCGTTGTGATTACGAAGAGTTTGGTATATTATTTGTTAAGATTGGTTAAGAATTGAGTGAGTATTACGGATCTGGAATTGATAAGTTTCTGGGTTTGATCTTCATATTTCTGGAAAATTGTTCTTGAATGTTTGAAGATTTGAAGATGAATGCAATTCGCTATAAAGTTTCAGGCGATTCGCTATGTCTTTAATTTGATTCGCTATCAATTCTTGCCATTCGCTAATCAGTTCGCTAACTGATTCGTGTGGGTTAATTAATTCGTGTTATCTAGTTCGTTAACTAGATAACTGATTCGTTTGACACGTGTTTGTCTTGGAATTTGTGCTCTAACAACTTTTTTCCACGTGGCAGAAAGGAATCAAGTTTGCTACAAACGGTTGTAACAACCTGATTCGTTGTAGTTTAATTCGCTATAGTGTTGATTCGTTATCAACTGTAGCTGATTCGTTATCTTAATTCGCTAAGCACTCCTTAGCAATTCGTTAAGTTGACTTGGTCAATTCGTGTGATCAATTCGTTAAGTTGACTTGGTCAATTCGTTTGGTCAATTCGTTAAGTTGACTTGTGATTCGTTAAACCTTCCTCACATTCGTTATCTGTTTCGCCATTTGTGTGATTCGTTAACTTTATTTGTGATTCGTTAAGTTGACTCGCTAGGTTGACTTTTGATTCGCTAACACAATCACCTGATTCGTTAAGACTCAATTCGCTACACTGTTCACAGTTCGCTATTACTGTTCACTGATTCGTTAAGATATTTTATTATTTGATTAGTTTTCAAAGATGGCTGGTATGTATGCATTGGCGTCTCAAAATATGTTGATGCAACAGATGTTGCAACTTGATACCGAGATAGGTTCACATTCTAAATGTCCAAGATTGATGAAGTTCAGTGACTTTGCCAAATGGGAACCTCGGTTTCGTGCACATTTGGGATCTGTTCATCCTGACTGTTCATATTGTCTTGATGAGGTTTATGTTGCACCAATGATTGGTGATGATACTATTGGATATACTCCTAAAGCTGTCTCTCAATACTCACAAGAAGAGAAGAAAGCTTTAGAAATCGAGATAAAAGCATATTCTACATTGACTATGGCTTTACCAGAGAATATTTTTCATCAAGTTGGAAGTATCAAGAGATGTGCATCTTTGTTTCAACATCTACGTATGAGAAGCATGGGAAACACAGCTGAGAGTAAAAAGGTGATGCTCAAGTTTCAATTTCGAAACTTCAATCTATTGAAAGGAGAAACAGTTGAAGAGATGACTACAAGATTTAGTCACTTAATTTTTGAAATGGATAAAATGAAAATGGAAATTTCTGAAAGAGATAAAATTGACACTATCAAGAGTGTGCTTCCTAGTTCATATTCAACATTTCTCATGGTTTTGAAAGAGAATGATTATTTTCTGAATGAAGATTTGACAGCACTTGAATTTCTACAAAAGATCGAAGCTAGAGAATATGATCTTAAGTGTCAAAAATCTTCCAAAGAAAATCAAGATCCAGCTTTCTATGGTGGAAGTATGCCTCTCAGTTCAACAATCTCACCTATCACTGCTTTTCTTACTCATGCCGCAAGTGAAAAAGAATCTGCTATATTTAATGATCCAAAAGTTTGTTTCTACTCTGCTGGTAATTCAGGTGGTTCTGGAAGTTCTACTAGTACTAATCCATTTGCTACACCACCTAGTGTGAATATGAAGGAAGCTGAGCAAAACTTTGCTTTTCTGACGGCATTTATGTCTTCATATGAAAACTTGGTGAGTAGTAAAATTGCCACAAGTGAGTTAACTGATGAGGATTATGATCAGATAGATCCGGATGATCTAGAGATCATGGATTTGAAATGGAATATGACCATGATCGTCCGTAAAGTTAAAAGATTCTTGCAGAGAACTGGAAAAGATCTTCCAGCGTTAAACAAGAAGTTGGGTTTTGACAAATTAAAGGTGAAGTGTTATAATTGTCAAGAATTCGGGCATTTCGCAAAGGAATGTGACAAACCAAGAAAAGAATACACTGAACCTCGTGGTCAAAGTCAAAATGCTTCTTCACCACGGGGAAGTGATGCTGAAAAGAAACCATCTTCTTCAACAACACAAGCAATGTTAGCAGACGAGACTGATTGGTCACAACGGCTACTATGCAATGATATTCAAGCAAATTTAGCTATGTTTGGGTTACATGAAGATTGTCAAGACGCTACTGCTAGCGTGATGTCTTCAGATAATGATTCTGGATCTGATTCTGACGATTGTTGCGACAAGTCTTCTAAATCAATGTTTGCTTGCATGGCTAAGATCAATGAGGTTAGTAATTCTATTTCTTCTACTTCATTTGTTAAAGCATCATGTGTTGACTGTGAATCTAACAACTCTAAGTTAGAAGCTTTGAAAAATCAGAATGATAATCTTATAAGAGAAATTGCTTCTCTTAAGGACACTTATCGACAATCTCTTGAGTCTCAAATGAAATCTCGAGAAAAGATTGAAGCATTGTCGACAAGTAATCATGATCTCAAAGCCGAGTTATCTGTGAAAATGACCATTAATGACCAAAAGTTTCAGGAAATCTTGAAACATCGTTATAAGATAACTGAGCTTGAGAATGAGGTTCTTGAGTTGAAGAACAAGTTGGGTAAATTTCGAAATTCTTCATTTTTATTGAATGAAATTATTGAAGTTTCTGGAAAACAAAAAGATTATAAGAAAGGTATTGGTTTTGTTGAAATTCCACCACCTTTTCATAATGATTATAAAATTAATCCTTTTGCAAGAAAAGAAGAGGATTTGATTCAAAAGGAATCTGTGATTTCTGAAAAACCTAAAGTAGTTAAACCTGAAATTGTTAAACCCCAAGTTGCTCCTCAAAAATCTCATGTCCAAAGCAAAAAGGTGTTTGTTGAACACAATGACGAGGTCATTATCGAGGATGTGTTTGAACCAGAGATTATACACAAGAATAAGAACATTCCCAGTTCTAATCATATTCTGTGCGAACCTCACGAATTTGAGGAAGCAGTGTATGGTTCACACAAACCTCAAGTGACAAAAGAAAATTCAAAGAAAGTGAACTCTATGAAGGCAAAGAAGTCAGTTAAACCGAAAATTTCTGATGAGGATCTAATGCGTTTCATTAATCCTTCTAATTCTAAGCCATCTGCTGCTAGAGTTTTTAAGTTAAAAGGAATGGACACAATGTTCACTGAAAAAGACATTCCAATAAGTATTATCAAACCTGAACTTATTGAGAGTGTTTTTGTCAATGAAACTTCAAAAATTCAAGAACTTGAACGTGTGTATGCTCAAACAAAAACATCAGTTCAGTCTGATCCATTGACTAAGGCAAAACAATTTTTAAAACAAGCTAAGAAGATTAACTTTCTTAAGTCAACTGGAACAGATACACTAAAAAGTTTTTCAAACAGTTCTAATTTAGATTTTTATCTAAAGAAGAAATCTGAATTATCTGATGAGTTTGCTAAGAGCATGACTAAAAATGTGAGTCATCATCAATCATCTGCATCATTTATTCCAATTTCTTCTAAACATCATCATGTAGACATGCGAACGTGTTTTTTATGCGGTCAACAAGGTCATGTTGTGAGAAATTGCAGTCAACAGAACTATCAGAATCTTCATCCTTTTATCAAAGACAAATCTAAGCCAATTCCAGTGGTTAAGGAGATTCTGAAACGACCAGTGTCGTATGCTGATGATACTCATATTTTGTTATCTGATGTGAATCCTCGGAAGGTGTTTCAGATCAATAAGACACACGGTCAAGTGTAACTAAAATTCATTCCAACTGAACCTATATGTCAAAACAGGAATTCAAACATTGTTCAGGCAGCTTATTTAAGACGAAAGTCTAAGAAGCCAGTAACTTATTCACAAGTGGCTGAACAACAATTGAAAACTGTTAAAGTTAATGATCAAAGAGAAAACCAAAAGGTGCCCAAGACTGAGGCCTAGGCTGCCTTTTTGAACTAATCACTTTTGTTTATGTGTAGGGTTCATCCAAGACCATTTCTGGTGAAAACTGGATCATGGATAGCGGATGTTCTCGTCATATCACTGGAAATCTCGACCTATTGACCAATGTAAGAAATATTCAAGAAGGTTATGTAGCATTTTCTGGGAATTCTGGGGGCATGATCACACAAGAGGGTGACGTTTCAAATGGTCATATTACATTTGAAAAAGTAAATTATTGTGACAAGGTTGATCATAACTTATTGAGTGTATCGCAGATTTGTGATAAAAAGTTCACTACAATATTTACTGACAAAGAGTGTCTTATCTTGAAACCGGGTTTTATTATTCCCGAGGACATGGTTGTCATGCGATCACCACGATCAAATGATATTTATGTCTTAAACATGAGTTCTAAGATATCAACATCGATCGAAACATGTTTTGTCTCGAAAGCAACCGAGAAAGACTCGATTCTATGGCATCGAAGAATGGGTCACATTCATGTTAGAAAGATGAATTATTTAATGGAAAATAATTTAGTTGAGGGTGTCTCGTTAAAGAACTTTAAGTTATTTGATCATTGTGTTGCATGCAAGAAGGGCAAACAGAAGAAGAAGACACATCCTTCTAAGTTATTGAATTCCATTAATACTCCTCTTGAACGACTTCATATGGATTTGTTTGGTCCAGTGAATCGTGCGAGTATTTCTGGAGACTGGTATTGTCTTGTAGTGACAGAAGATATTCATGGTGTTATTTATGAGTTCAAAAGATCAAACACCTGTTTTGGTACAAAACCTTATTACTAAGATCGAATCACGGTACAAACAAAAGGTGAGGAGAATCCGAAGTGATAATGGTACTGAATTCAAAAACACTATTTTGGATTTCTTTTGTATTCAAAAGGGAATTCACCGAGAATATAGTGCACCTTATGTACCACAACAAAACGGTGTTGCTGAAAGGAAAAATAGAACTCTGATTGAAGCTGCACGTACAATGCTTGCTGACTCAAAGCTTCCTATTCAATTTTGGAATGAAGCTGTGAACACAGCTTGTTATTCACTTAATCGGGTTCTAACAGTAAAACGACTCAAGAAGACAAGCTACGAAATATTAAATAACAGAAAACCTAATTTAAAGTACTTGGAACCATTTGGGTGTCCGTGTACAATGTTGAAGAAGGATTCGGGTAAATTTGATGAAAAGGCTATCGAAGGATATTTCTTGGGATATGCGTCTCCAAAGAAAAGAGTATTTAATTTTACATCTGGCTATGTTGAAGAATGGTACCATGTGGACTGTCAAAAGTACACAACTCCTTCTCAAGGGAAAGGTCCAGACTGGATGTTTGACTACGATAGTTTATTTAATTCTTTTACTCCTTCGACTGATCACATCGATGAAGATCTGGTTAGAGCATACTTTGAAGAACACTTGAACATTCCAAGCTCTTCAATTTCAAATGCAGTTGACGTTCAACCAGATGCTCCAACTGAAGACTCACATGTTGTTCCTCCAGTTGTTATTGACAGTGCTTCTACTTCTTCCGATGATGATCAAGCTGAGATTCAAGTTATTGATCTTGATAGTGATAATGCTTCATCTCCCGAGTTGGGTGAACATTACACTAATTTAT
Organism: Bidens hawaiensis; assembly: GCF_021521415.1. NCBI lineage: Eukaryota > Viridiplantae > Streptophyta > Magnoliopsida > Asterales > Asteraceae > Bidens > Bidens hawaiensis. Next base: position 217,352 of record NW_027492593.1, read on the forward strand.
TTGATAATGTTGTTGTTCCTGAAAATCCTACTCTTCGGATTCATGGATATCATCCACAGGACAATATCATTGGCGAACTTGATGTGGCCGTTCGTACACGTCATCAAGTTGCTTCGTCAAGCGACAATAACGTATTGTGTGCTTACACTAATTTACACTCTTCGGGAATTGTGAATATTGCTAAATTCAATTGCTTTCTATCTCAAGTTGAGCCAACGACAGCTCGTAAGGCACTTGAAGATCCTTCTTGGGTAGAAGCTATGCAAGAGGAATTACAGCAGTTTGCACGATTGGGTGTTTGGGATTTAATAGACAAACCTGCTAGAGTTAAGAAAGCTATTCCGACTAAGTGGGTATTTAAATGTAAAAAGGACGATCTAGGGGTGATTGTCAGAAACAAAGCACGTCTAGTGGTGCAAGGTTTTCATCAGCAAGAGGGTATTGATTATACTGAGGTATATGCTCCAGTTGCAAGATTAGAGTCGATTCGAATCTTCCTGGCTTATGCTGCTTACAAGAATATCAAGGTCTATCAAATGGATGTTAAAAGTGCTTTTCTCAATGGTGAACTACATGAGGAAGTGTATGTTCAACAACCACATGGTTTTGAAGATCCTGATTATCCAGACCGTGTTTATCGTTTAAACAAGGCCCTGTATGGTCTACATCAAGCCCCGAGAGCTTGGTATGGCACGCTCGCCGACCATCTGACTGATAATGGCTTCAAACGAGGAACTGTTGACTGCACTTTATTTTATAAAACTGTTGGTGATGATCTTCTTCTAGTCCAGATTAATGTTGATGATATTATATTTGGGTCTACAAACGACACTTTATGTAAGGAGTTCGAGAAGTCCATGCAAACAAAGTTCGAAATGAGCTCGATAGGAGAGATGAATTTCTTTTTAGGGCTGCAGGTTCATCAATCTGATAAGGGAATCTTCATTCATCAGACTAAATATGTGAACGACGTCTTGAGTCGATTCAAGATAACTGCCGGAAAAATCCCTTCAACTCCTCTTCCAGTGGGTCACAATTTATCACCGGATGAATTGGAGGATACTGTTGATCCGACCCTTTATCGTGCTATGATTGGTTCTCTAATGTATTTAACTGCTTCTCGACCCGACATAATGTTTGCTGTTTGTGTGTGTGCTAGGTACCAAGCAAGTCCCCGAGTGACTCACCTGGCAGCGGTCAAGCGTATTTTGCAATATCTACGGGGAAATCCTGACATCGGGTTATGGTACCCCAAAGATAATACTTTCGATTTTACCGCTTACTCAGACTCAGATTATGGAGGATGCAAGATCAACTTCAAATCAACGACTGCAGGATGTCAATTCTTAGGAAACCGGCTTGTTTCCTGGCAGTGTAAGAAGCAGACAACGGTCTCTACTTCAACCGCCAAAGCTGAATATGTTGCAGCCTCGAGTTGCTGTTCCCAGGTTCTGTGGATACAACAACATCTTCGCGACTACGGTTTGAAGTTTCTTACTACTCCCATCTTGATTGATAATTCTGCTGCTATAAGTATCACCAAGAATCCCGTACAACATTCTAAAACAAAACATATCGAGATTCGATATCATTTTATACGGGATTGCTATGAAAAGAAATTAATTGATATTGAGAAAGTGCACACAGATTTTCAAAAAGCCGATCTATTTACCAAAGCGTTTGATAAAACACGTTTTACTTTTTTGCTTGGTTTAAATGGATTGAAGACCCTTGCTGAGATCCTAAAATTAGGATAATTATCTTTTAATTGCTTTATAGATTTAGTCTTATTTTTTTATGTTTTAGGTTTTAGGGGGAGAAATCTAGAAAATACAAAAAGAATGTGTTTTCGTTAGTATAGATAAAATCCAAAAACATTAAAAAATTTTCAAAATTCAAAAAATATTGTGATTTCTGTTCTTAAATTGTCTTTTCCTTAAAAATCAAAAACATTTTAAAAAAATTTTGAAAATCTAAAAAGAATGTGATTTATGTTTTGTACAGAAAAATTCGAAAATCCAAAAATATTGTGAAGTTTATTTCGTTTGTAAGAAATTTGAAAAAGACAAAAATATTGTGTTTTTAAAGTTTCTACAGAGAAAAACCAAAAAGATTTTTAGATTATTTTCTAGCTGAAAATTATGTCGGTTATTTAAGTTTGTGAAGCATGCTTGCATGTCTTGGTCCTATGATTCACTTGTGAATTGAAGGTTAGCCATTAATTTATTCTCTTAAGTTAACTGGGGCGATTAAATTTATCTTTATTTTGTTTTTTATGCTCCTCAAAATTTTGAGTTTTTGAAGCAAAAAGGGAACATGATAGTACATTGATTATCTTGACCCCAAGTTCAGCAAAAAGTAAGCTTAAAAGACTGCGTGCTTAATTGTATTGGTGCATTGGTAGGTCTTAAAACAACCCAGTAGAGTAAAGTATGTGACATAAACATAAAGAAAAGCCAAATTAAAAGGGGGTGTTAGTCTCTAGCAAAAGTCTTGGTGAGGATGGCAGAAATGTAATAACCAGTCATACTCAAACCTTATATTTGTTGATCACCCAAAAATCAAATAAAGCAAATAACAAGCGTTAAGATTCTGGACACTGTGAGTCTTTATGCGGCTTAACCATCTGGGTATTCATATGCATGAATATTTCACTCGCTTTCTAGAGCAAACCCAAAGTCATTAAACTTGATCACCGCTGTACCTCGTACAATTTAAATTACTGACTTGATCAAAATCCGCTGTTAGTCATACAATTGTTCCTCCCTTGCGTGCGTCTTAATACCATTAAGAAACGGACCCCAGGGGATACAATGTATGTAAGCCGACAGATGGACTCTTGCATACTCACTCACGGTAAAGGAAACTTGATGCATTGCTCAAAATCTTTACAATTGGTATCAAAAATTTTGATCAACAATATAATGGTTTAAGTCAAGTTGGGGTGATTTGGCAAAAATCAAATTAAACTTGAACTGAGATTAGAGGCTGATAATTTCTGATATTCTGTGCTTTAAATTGAACTATTTAATCATATCACAAAAATACTTGAATGTGTGTTATTAGATTTATGTGGACAACAATACCAATGACCGACTTATCGCCAGTCATAATATCGCTGAAATATAAAACTGTGATGGAAGGGCAATTTGGTCAATATAATTCTCTGCTCAAACTCGACAAAATTACAAAAATATGTATTGCTTTTGATAAAATCTTTGAAAAATACAAAAAGATTGTCTATTTTTTAATAGTTCGGATATTTTTCTGTAAATACATTCTTTAATTCTTTAATTTTTACAAAATATCAAAAATATTTTCGTCTTCTTTATTCAAAACATTTAATTAAATTTTAAGTTAAGTTTCGGAAATCTGAAACAATTTTAACGTATTAGGTTGTCGGGATATAAAGGTTTCTCGATAATTTAACTTAATGATTTAATTTAATTCTTTAATTTATTTCTTTAATTTATTCATTTATTTATTTAATTTAATTAAATAAAAGGTTTTAATTCGCTAAAATTCAATTCGTTATGTATGGTTAACGAACTAGATGATTCTTTAGCGAACTAACTTCTGGTTCACTAACCTAATTCGCTTCCGCACTCTGTAACGAATCATCCATTCGTTATACATATTTAACGAATCATGACACGAATCGGGTCTTGATTCACTATCTTTAATTTATCGAATCACATTGTGATTCACTAACATAAGGTAACGAATTGAGTTAGCGAATGGGCTTATTCGCTAACTTTAAGTTAAACGAATCTTCTGATTCGTGCAAGTTGTGCCTAGGGTTTCGTGTATCGCTATATAAGACAAGATAACGAATAGGATTACACTGTTCGTCTTCTTTCTTCATTTTTAAGAAACTGTTCAAATTCTCTCTGATATTTTCGATCTTTACGTTTGAACATTTCAAAGATCACTTTGAGTGACTAAGGTATAACTGATCTAGGCGATATCAATTTCGTCAACAATGGTCTTGTATTGATAGTTAAATTATGATATTTCAGAGGTTTAAGGGTTTTGAATTTTTGAAACTCGTTTGTGTATAATTTATGTTATTAATTGTCTGATTTTGATATTATTTTGATCGGAATAACTTTCCGATACCCTTGGTGGACTCTAATCATCTTTTGAATATTGTTTGCTAGGTTAATTATTGTTGTGTGTTCTTGCTGGTTACTGTTGGTTCGTTGATCCTTAGTACATATAGGTAATGAGTTTCAATCTCATTCACCTACATTCACCAATGTATTTCCGAGCTCAACGAGTTGATAATCGTATTGGTTCAACGATGGTTATGGCCTAATTGAATCTGGGTTTAAGATGATTGACTATTGTTGTTCATGTTAATTTTGACCTTGACTTTGTGAAGTCAAAGAAAAAGTCTTAATTTTGACCATTCGTTAGTCTTAGCGAATTGGAACTGTTTCGTGTCCAATTCGTTAAGATTTTTCACGAACTAGCTTAGCGAATAAGATGTCACACGAATCAGAGTTTGATTCGCTTAAAATATAACGAACTAGAGTTTAGTTCGTTAACTTAATTAGTGATTCGCTAGGTCCAGTTCGTTAAGTTATTTACTTGATAGCGAATCGCCTGATTCGTTATCTTTGTATAACGAATCAGTGTGATTGTTAACGAATGACATTTAAAAAAAAAATCTCTTTATTTAACTAAATTGAATATTCAATTAATTTAATTAAAAGATTTAAATCGTCTAATACGCGTAACTAGATTAAATACATATATTTTTATATTGCGTGTTATCTATTCTTATATACGGTTTTTTAATTTATATATTAACAATGGCTGATCAAGAACAACAAATTCAACCGCCACAAGAACAACCGTCACAGGAACAACCACAAGGACAACCACCACAACAAGCTCAACAAGTCGAAATGATTCTATTACCGTTCGATAAGAAGCACAACATATGTGCTTATGTCGATCATTATGTGGCTGATTTAAGGACGTTTGGAGCTATGTTGAATTTCTTACGCCGTTCGAAGATACATTATGCAATCACTGCTAAATCTAAGGTGTATCTTAGTATAATCAGGCAGTTCTGGAACACGGCAATTTATGTTGAGGAAAGTAATTGGGTTCAAGCTACAATTAATCAGCTTCCGATCACGATTGATGTTGAGGTCATTCGTCGGGTACTTCAGTTTGAAGACAGTGACGATTACCCGAGTGAATTTGACAGGACGATGGTTAGGGGGTTATTCACAAGATTAAATTATAGGGGTGATATTCGTCGATCCATGTTGAACAAGAATGGGTTGTGTCCACCTTACAAGTATTTGCTGCATGTCTTGCTTCATTGCTTGAGTGGAAGTCGCGGTGGTTTCGATGAATGTAGACTGAGCTTACAATCGGCATTTGTTGCTTTAATCCTGAACAAGCCATTTAACTATTCAGAACTCATCTTTGATCATTTGAAAGAGCAAGTTCAACAAACTCTACCGTCAAAGAAGTTCTTGATGTATCCACGCTTTCTACAATTAATTATTCAAGATTTGATACCGGATTTGGTGATTGATCGATCGTTGGTGAACGATGTTCTTGATATGGAATATATGAAAGCTGAAACGGTGCATCGGATGTTGATTTATCGAAAGGATAAGCCACAGGACAAAAGGATGATTGGTCATATAATCAATCCAGATTATGTATGTCCTCCTAATGAGCGCTGGATCCATGATGACTCGGATTCCGAGCGTGAAGGGGGAGAAGGTGGGAACAATGATGGTGGGGATGATGATGGTAACGATGGTGATGGTGATGATGGTGATGATGGAGCTGGTGAGCGAGCTCTGAAAGAACAACAAGATGCAGTTGATGCTGCTCTAACTGCCACCATGAAAGCTCAGCAAGAAAGAAAATAAAAAGGTAAGGCTGTAGCTACTGATGAGCCACCAAAGAAGCCCCGTGTGTCCTCTGGGGCTGGTGTAATTATTGGTGCACCACCACCTCGTCAATCAACTACTCAAAACTCGGCGGTGCCGCTAACTACTAGCACTCCGATGCTCACCTTGACAACGACGATGGTGTCACATGAGAGGCTCGGCTTGATTCCTCAAACGGCGTTGACCGAGATGCCGAGGCCTCCTGCTGTGTTGTCAACTGTTTCTTCCACCACTACAATGGGACCTCTTCCTCTGCCAACAACTACTTTTCCTCCGCCTCTGCCAAGTGATGTCTCTTTCATGAGAATCACTCGGCCTCAGGGACCTATTCAACCAGTTCATCCATCTGTATACAATTTGTCACCTGGACGTCAAACGGAAATGCTGCTTAATCTGTTACACTTATATGAAAATCAAATGGCTGCTGACCGACTCAATCAAGAACGACTCATGGAGAATCAACGAAAAATGATGAGTTACATTTCGTTCTGTCAGAAGGAGACCAAGTCGTTGTGTGCGATTGTTGAGTCTCAGGGGGTGAAATTAAAAGAACAAGATGAGTTAATTTTACAATTAACTTGTAAAGAAGATGCCCTCAAGAAACTCAAAAATGATGATGATGATCCTGACGAGTCTGATGCAGGAGGTGAGCCATAGCATGGTTCATCCTCTGGTGCTGGTGTGAGTGGCGCTGATGATTCAAACAAGCAGATAATTTCATTTCAAGATCCAACAGCTGCCAAGCCGATAGAAATGATTGAGGCTAACACGGTGATATTTATTGACGAATTGGGGATAGTTAGAAGTATGGTAAACAAAGATGAGATACAGATCGGTGAGTTTGTGGTTAGATCTTTGACAAGGGAGCAGATCTCGATTCTACTTGGGCTAAATGACGATCAGCTGACTGCATTAGAGACTGAGCCCGATGTCGAAGTGATCAATGAGAACGAAATGGAAGATGATCCATTATTTATGAATACAGATTTTATTTATGAGAACGAGGAGATTGAGATGGAGGACGTTACAGTTGATGAGTATCCGGACTTGTATCAACACGCAAATGTTGATCAAGGTGCTCCGGATTTCATGAAGACGTAATTAAAGAAACTGAGGATGATTTGGAGAAGATTGTGAAGCGAACGGTTCCTTCACTCAAAGAAGTGACTGATGATGACATTGAAAGATGGTTCAAACGCCAGAAAGTGGGTAAGATCATCAGTGCTTTTCGATATATAGATAAAGAAAGAAAGGATACAGTTGCTGCTTGGATTGAGGCAAATCAAATGACTACCTTCAAGACTGTTTCTAAGGTACATGGTGATATTGTCTCCTGGCTCTATGATTCAGACCTTAAGGTATATATTGTTAAATGGGAAAAAGGTGTGCAATATTACGAGAGGATAATGGATGTTCTAACACTACCGCGTTGGGATGTACGCACCCTCGCGAGACGTCCATTTATCAATCGTGGGGGCAACCGAACTGCTGAGTGGTTTCATCAACACTTACTGTTCGAGGTCAATCATGGCTTCAAGTTCTTCAAGCCCCAGGTCCCAAGACGTAAACGTACTGATGAGATTGATCCAAGGACCGGCTGGAAGAAACTTGTTTTGAAAGTGAAGCCACCAAAGACAATGAAAAGAGTTCCTGTGAAGACAATGCCGCAAGATATTTATCTGTCTTTCAACCGTTGGTACTATGACAATCGTACTGGCGAGGCCGTTATTGTTCGTGGTCGAGGACTACAGACTGAGCTCATCAAGATAATCGATCCAATGTGGTTGGTTAATTTATCAGAGACAGACAATGACATGCTACACAGGAAGCATATTTTGTTTGAACGCCAAGAAGATTACGACCTGGCTATGCAATTCCAACGTGTCGTTCGTGTATGCCATGAACATGGGATTCATAGTTGCAGAGATTGGCAGACAAAGCGTTTCAAATAAGTTAAAGACAAAGAGCTTAAGACGAGGGGGTGTCTGTTAGTGCACGGTTTTGCGTCTAGAGTCTTTGTAATTATCATTAATGTTTATTTGATTATTTTAATGTAATATTTAATGTTTATTTATCTAATTCGTTATGTTTAGTCTAGTTCGCTAGGAATGTTAGCGAACTAAGACTAGTTCGTTAAGGTTAAGTCTAGTTCGCTAGGGATGTTAGCGAACTAGGACTTTATAATGTATTCCCTCCTGATTCGTTAGGGGATGTTAACGAATCAGTGGGTGGTTCGTTAAGTTAATTTACTTGACGAAGGGGATGCTGGTTCGCTAGGGGATGTTAGTGAACCAGATCGTCTTCTATAAATAGTGAGCCACTGTTCACTTGTAAAATGTTGAAGTTTTGAGAGAATTAATATTATTCAGAAAGTTTTAAAGTATTCTCTCTCTCTCTCAAGCTTCACATTAATCTTATTGATAATAAATACTATATATTACATAACAATCGAGCTAAAGTATTAAAGAGTTAGATCCGTATAATTAATTTTAACATATAGATCTAGATCAGATCTAAGGTATTGATTAGAACGAGTGATAACACAAGGGATCAAACAAAAATAGTGTGGAGTGGAAAAATTGGTCAAACTGACCGTTGGTGAACGGTTATTATATTAATAAATAAAATTAAAAAGTTTTCCCTGTGTAATCCATTTAATCCCAATCAAAACTCATAAAAGATTTTATCTCAAATTTTACAAACACTATATGGATTCTCCCTATTCTTCATATATATACAACCGGTTTTTCGTGAATAAAAACCACAAAGCCGATGACAATATAGAGGAAGAGGCAGTTATGAGTGTGTGTACATTTGCAGCAAAGTATTTATGTATTATTAGATTTATTTTCATTTTTTTTAAAATAATTTTAATATGGTTTATTAGTTGTAATGTAATTTTTTATTATTTTATAAATTACTATTTCTTTTATTTTTATTAAAATATTAGAAAATAAAACAGAAATATAATAATTGAGTAATGATTAAGTAATGATTGAGCAATGATTGGAGGAGCATTTTACCGATACATCACTTTTGCAAAGTGTGTCATCGCTGATTAAGACGCCACATTTTGTGAAATGCCTCTAGATGAAGTGTTATGACTACACCTGGTCTTAACAAGTCCTATTTGTGTCCTTAAGTGTCACACCCCAAAATCCTTAATCTAAGAGCTAAAGACTTAATCAAACTAATTTGGGCGGTGACGGACACCGTTTATCTATCAGTATTAAAACACAACATATTCATATACAAGTTGGACTTTTATTCTTCATAAAAGGTTACAAATTACATGTGTCAGACTACACATTTTATTTATAAAACAAGTCCAACAATCGGGTATTGTTACAACCCCCGACCTTATACCTCACAAGGGGAGCCGTGAACACGAGCAGTTGTATCGGTGTTTATTATTAAGATATTAGACATCGGAATAATTCATCAGGATCATAGTTAGCAAAAACTACCAGTGTAAAAACAGGGGATAAACCATGATTTATACAAACAAAAGTTTTATAGGGATAAACCCTAATTTACAAAACATATTTCTTTATTCATTGTCTTTAACAAGTCACCTGAAACATGTTTAAAATATGGTCAACAGGAAATACTGAAATACTGGTAAGTACACTCATTTTTAAATGACACATTTTTACAATTACAACATTAAGATATTTCTACACTTTCCTACTTACAAATTACCGAAATGTACTTGTCACTCGATCGTATCTATGATTGTGATCATATTACATATTACTTATGGCTAACACTTGTCCAATAAGTAATGTGTAATAACCAATTAAGGTAAGCCTTGTATACAAAACTCAACAATATCAGTAGTAAACATCATGTAACTATAAAAAGACTTAATCAGTGTAATGTAATGAAAACCTTTTAAAAATCTCAATGATAAGTTTGGAAAACCAATTGTCTCACACAAATTGAGTTGTATTAAAATTGAATGTCTCATCTCATAGGTTTATTGTTTACAATCTTCCTGGTAATTAAGCACCTACATTAATACAATGTAGTATGTCTAGTATAAACCGATAATCATAATGATAATCACAAGATTAGAAACTTTACACGATGGCAAAAATTCTCACCTTGTTCGGGCATAGATTGGTTCATCTACTAAAGCTTCTTTCGATCTAACTAGGGTATTGTTACGGTTATTCGAGGTAATATACCAATACTCTTATATATCAGAAAGTGAGAGAGTGAGGGAATGTGAACAAAGAATGAAGGTTGGATAACTCCTATTTTATAGCAATTAATCTTCGTTTCACATTCTACCGAAATTTAATGCGATTTAATCGAGCCATGCGCTCGATTAGACGTGATCGTTTAAATTAACACACATACGCAAACAATTTTAATTTAATTGACAAGATGTTCATTTATGATAAAATCAAAACAATGTAAACCGGTGTTTTTGACTTAATGAATCGTTGTAAATGTTAGATAATAAACAACAGTTTTTTAAAGCCGGTATAATTATTCAGAAAATATAACGAAAATTTATAATAACCGTTGTGTTTTAGTTAAAATGTTGTTTTTAATATATTTTGTAAAATTGATATTATTCAACTGTGTTGTCAAAATCGGTGTAAATTATTTAATAATAATCGTTGGTTTTAATAATTGTTTTATGTTTTTTTTTTCATTTGTAAAAAAATTGTTACATATAATAATCAATATATAACATAACTTATCAAAAATTAAACCAAACAGTATACAAAATATTACACAAAATTGTATCACAAAAAATCAATCAAGTATTTATTTATTCAATAAAAAATTATGCAAATATTTTTTTTACATTACAAAGATGACATATCAAACTACACAAATTTTATCGATGTGAATCACATGGCTTGTCCTTCTGATACTGCTTAGCATGTCCAAATGCAAACCACACTGAGCAACCTAAGAACAAGATACGGTGGTCACAAAATACAAAGACCTCAATATATGTTCCGAAACAACCAATTCCATCGTGGTAGTACGCTACCACTGCAGCACCGCCTGCTCTTGTGTCGCCGTCTGTGGTTTAAATTTTTTGAGATCACCAATCCCAACATATTTAACTTGTCTTAGACAAGAATATGGTGATTTCGAAATAGTAAGTAGTAACATGTATATCATCATTTCATATAGTATGGAATAATGCAAATGTGTGTTATTTGTTGCGCAAAGTTTCAACTAACTAATTTTATAATTAATTAAATGTAGGGGAGTTGGTATGTGACATAGTTGAGAAAACTCTAAAACTCATTCTCAACCACTTTTTTAATTAAAGATTGAAAATTTGTGATCCACAATTAAAGTTAATATTAAATGCAAAAGTAAATTATGTATGTATGTATGTATGTATGTATTCATGTATGCATGTATGTATGTACGTATGCATGCATGCATGCATGTGTGTGTGTATGTATGTATGTATGTATGTATGCATGTATCTCTTTGTTGTAAGACCCCGGTCCTGGTGCCTTAGATTGGGCGTTGGATTTACTCATAAACACAGTTCTGAATATCAGAGTAAAGTAAAACTTTTAAGGAATATAAAAGCATCATCCATTCATTACAAGACGTTCAAATCTTGCCTTAAACATAACATAAAACATCAAAACTTTCTTCTCGAGATGCCAACCTCTTCAATCTAGTGTCATGCATCTCCCTCAAGCTAGTTGCTTTAACCTATTGGTCTGCGTGCATCCTAAAAGTCAGCTACACTGAGTGAGTCTAAGTTAATCAGGCAACATACATTACATTCTCATACTTTCAAATATGTATTCGAAGATACATAAGACATACTAAACCTGTTTACCTTTCTTTCATACATACATACATATATACATACATACATACATACATACTCTCACAATTTCTTGTTTTAACATACTTAGTACATACATAACTATCTCTACATTTTAAAGAGCATTTCGCCATATAACCTCACATATATTATTAGGGTCTGGTCCATACATTAGCAGATATTATTAGGGTCTGTTCCCTACATTCGAAAATATTATTAGGGTCTGTTCCCTACATTCACATATATTATTAGAGCATGTTCCCTACATTCACATATATTATTAGGGTATGTTCTCTTTTTAACCTTACAACCATACATACACTTCCTTCATATTTAGATATACCAATGTACATACTCATAACTCTTATATATTCACAACAATCCTATAGCATTCATATATCATTCTTATAACATTTATGTAGCACATAGTTACTAATTAAAGTAAGTGTATTAACTTGTCACATAGAAGTATGCACACAGCCACGAAAAACATAACAGAGAAAGGGGCTAGAAACTCACATGGGTGCTTTTCTTTCAGAATTGATGTATGTAAGGCCCCGTTACCGGTGCCTCACTTTGGACGTTGGATTTTCTCATAAACACAGTTCTACAAATCAGAGTTAATTAAAACTTTACACGTAACATAAAACTTTCATTAAACATTCATAACAATTCATAAACTTGTCTTAACCAATCATCCTTTCTTTCAATTATAAACATTAATCATAAAACACATCTTGGGTCTTCAGATGCTAGTATCTTATTCTTCCGCCATGTGTACCGCTCAAGCTAGCTGCCTTATTCTACTCTCCTGCGTGCATACTAAAAGTCAGCTATGGTGAGTGAGTTCTAGTTAATCATATAACATATAATACATCCATACGCATTCTTATATACGCACCCGAAGGTACATATACAAACATAGTTACTTACCTTTCTTCATACATTCATACAATCATACTTTCGTTCTTTCCTTTTATACATACATATATACATATACATTGCCCTATAACATTCGCAGATATTATTAGGGTTTGTTCCCTACATTCGCGGATATTATTAGGGTCTGTTCCCTACATTCACGGATATTATTAGGGTCCGTTCCCTACATTCGCGTATATTATTAGGGTTCGTTCCCTTTCTAACCATACCTTCAATACCTTTCTATACATTCATAATTATAACTTCCATATGTACATACATCATTCATATATCATATATATATCATATCTTTAAACTATCCCTTGACGGTACATGCAATATCCGAAGATCGTTCATGCATCGTCAAGCATTCATTCATACACATAAGACATACACTTACCACTTAAGGTAAGTGTATTAACTAATCACATCGAGTATTCACACAGCCCCGAAAACATAACAAGGAATGGGGAAAGAAAATCACCTGAATTCTGTTACGTTCACCGTTACCTTTCTTTAACTGGGTGCGGCTAATTGTATAACAATTACGTGTATCAATTAACTATTACTACTCATATCGTGTTTCTATCTTATTATAACCCACAACGAACGGGGTCTGGGGGCAGTGCCCCTGGCAGCGGGGTCCAAGGGGCAGAGCCCCTGCCTGGGGTTAAGCTGGCAGGTCAGGTTGGAAAAATTTTATTTTTATTAACTGTCTTAACACATTTTCCATTAGGATTTTGAATTATTATTTTATTCTCTAACTCATTCGTTATAGCGAATTGCCTCATATTCGTTATGTAATATTCCTTAATTCGTTATCTGGTTCGTCATCTTATCATAACCTGATTCGTCATCTGAACACAGCCTAATTCGTTATCTGATCATAACGAATGGGTGAGTAACGAATCGCTTGATTCGTTATCTGAGTATAACGAATGGGTGAGTAACGAATCACTTGGTTCGTTATCTGAACATAAAGAACGGGTGAGTAACGGATCACTTGATTCATTATCTGAGCATAACGAATGGGCGAGTAACGAATCACTTGATTCGTTACCTGAACATAACGAATGGGCATAAGCATCAGTCTTATCCAGATCTTTGACTCAAGGGGTCAAAGTCAAAATCATCAAGAACACAAAGTGGTCAACATATACCAGATCTGCAATAAACCTTCGATTCTTAACGAAACAACACGATTTAGGTATCAATGAACTCGGAATAAGGCATCTACAAACCCTAATCATCAAACCTTCCAAATATTAGGCTTTAAGGGGTGCGATGGTTACATATAAACATACGGTTTCTTCATACACGAATTAACCCATCAAATGTTAATCAATTTCAGTAAGTTTTGTTTCGTTAGATTCGTTTTCACCATACTCAAACATATCTATGATTTCTAAATGATTCCGACCCTAAATGAAGGATTTCTAATTATAAATGTACCTTAAACGAGTCGGTGTACAAATACGGTCTAGTCTTGATGTTGCTTTGATTTGTTACGACATTCTAGCACCAACGGGTTCGGGTTTTCACCTTCCCATATTGGCTCGGGTTATAGGATAGTGCTTGTGTGTTTTATATGGTGTAGGCTATGGTGTAGAAATGGATAAAAATGGAAAGGATTAGGGTTTAAGAGGTATTTATACTCCCTTAAGCCCATGGACCTAAGGCCCATTCCATCTCTTATTCCATATATTAAAGTCAAAGCCCATCTTCTATTAGTTTATTTATTTAAACGGATAAACGACACACTATAAAATAAACGAAATTTATTTTATTAATTCGTAACGAAAGCAGGATGTTACAATGTAACACATTTCTTCAACTGAGCACGGATAGCTGTTTAACAGATATATGTGTTAATCAACTGCTTTCTATCTAAGTCTTATTACTCAGGTCATCAAGCTACTCTGACCTAAGGCCAAACAAATCGAATCGAATAAGCCAAACGAATCGAATCGATTTTAGCAAGCGAATCGAATCGAATCGAACCCGGGTTTGAACCCGGGTCCTTGCGGCCACACACATGTGAGTTAACCACAGACCAGAATGATATTTAATTATTATATGAAAACAGTTATTTATAAACAATATATTAAAGTTCATCATCTTCCTCATAAACCCTAGAAATTCAAGAATATTAATCCGTTCCATGTTTGAACAATTTATGTTAGGGGTTTTAATTAGCGGTTTATGAATTACAATCATATATCAATTACTTGGAAACGTGCTGGAATAATGGTAAACGGAGAGTGGCCGGAATCGGGTTTTTGAAGATCAAAACGGAATTATAGAGTGAATATTTGGCTAATTTGATGATTGGGACGAGTTTAGATGAAGGTTAGTGTCTTGTTTATAGGTTTAATTGGAGCGTATATGATTAATGATCATAATTGCGTTTCGATTTAAATCTGGCGGTTTACCCGGTTAATTCGCGGCTTGATAGGTGTTATTACGAGTTATTAATTGAATATTATCATTTTTCGTTACATTCTAGGGTCGTTACAAACTATTAATTGGGTCAAATCGCGTATTGGAGTGGGTTTTGGAGTTGGTCGGAGCCGAACTCCGGTGGCCGGAAAAACGTGGAAGGGAAGGGAGGGGACAGGTAGGGTTTGTGTAATATTATATTTTAAATAGATTTTTCACTTTTGGCCCCTCATGTTTCAAATAACTTTAAAACATGATCTTAACTATAATTACACTTTAATCCTTACTTTGAAATGTGTTAATAGTTGTAATAAAAGTTAATATACTTGGATTATTTTCGAATCATACCTGTATAGTTTGAAACTTGATTAAATAAAGATTTTAAATAAAAGTAAATCGTCGATGATAATATATTATGTATAAACAGAGAATAAGAATACATTGAAACGACAAAACGCGTCGGTTTAACGAATATAAATACCAAAAGCCTAAAATACATGAAACGAAACTTGATAATTATATAAAAAAATTATATAAAAATAAAAACAAAACTGAAAATTGAAAATTGGTCGGATTTCCGGGATTGAAAATTAACTAATGTTACAGGATTCACAACTTTTAGAAAATTTGTCTTGAAATTAAATAAAAATAAAATTTTAAAAGAAAACAATTAGTACCTGGAGTTGTTAAAAGTTTTAACAATTTTATATATACATAATCAAATAAAAGGGATAACACCGATCTTTGAATGGCCCGAAAGACGCCACAAATGGGAAATATGACTAGGACACTTATATATAGGATGTACCAGCAGCATATCCACCATGCCCTTATCATATTGCATTTGCCCATTTTTTCTAAAATCATTTAAAGTTATGGGTTATTGCACATAACCGTACTTATTATGTTTTCCATGTGAGGACTTTGATAATCACGCGTCGACCCATAATTACATTTATCTTCGGATGGTCCACATAATCTGTCCCATTGTGTGGGTTTTAATAAATAAAATAAAATCTTATATGAAAGGTTGGAAATCGAGTACAATGAACTATAAGGATCAAAACTATCACTAGTATATAAGAGAACCCTTAAGGTCAAGAATAATGCGAAAATATCATGTCAAAATAATAAAATGAAACCATTGAAATTTAAACAAAATAAACGATGTTTACTGAAATTTTAAACGGAAATAACCGAGATTCTATAGTATCTTAAAATAATAATTCATGAACATCGCAATAATAATTGAAATAATGGGGTCGAGAATAAATAAATGTAGCATTGAGCTAACAAAATATAAACACGTAAATCGATAACGCATTGGATTCGAGAAAAATAGGTTAACGAAGCTTTAATATCAAAATATTATAATAGGTTAAGTTCTTGGAGTCAATAATAACACTTTTAACAAATGAAAATTCCAATAAAATGTGAATAAAGACAATCATTGTGATTAAAAATGTAAATAACTGAAACTTCCATATCAAAGTAATACATTGGTCTCAAATAATAACAAAATTATTCGAATAAAACATTGAGCGGAAAGAGAACCAAACAAATATTCAAAACAATTCGTGTAAAAATAATTATCAACTCAACATGTACATATACTTTTTCATAGTCCTAATTTCCACTAAACGAATACATTTATGGAAAGTCGGTCATAGACCGCGAGATTCAAATAACAAAAGTAAACCGATTCAATAATGTAAATTTGAATAACAAACAAAAAACGTTCAACACTCAACAAATAGCCAAAATCATCTATAAACTTTATAAATAACCATCGAAAGAGTTTGGTGCATGAAATTATTTTAATTATGTCCAAATAGAATAATATATATAAAAGTGTATACATGAAGGAAAAAGAAGACGAAACTTGTGATGGCTGTTTTCTCGAAGCTGGGCTTGTGGTATGAAGGCTATGGTGAGGGCGGTGTCATGATTTCTTAACTGAAACTCATTGGCCTTGAAAGAAGGGAAAAAGAATGATTTTTGAGATTCATTTAATTTTGTAAAAATTGATTGCAAAATGTGATGCTTATACAATTAAAATTCTTAGCTAGCGCTAAAGTTTGTGAAACTTTATACAGAAATAGCCTCAAGGGCCAAAGTAAAATGTTTTATTTTATTTTAAATATTTTTTTATTGGAATAATAATAATAATACTGACAGTAATAATAATAATAATAATAATAATAATAATAATATAAACCATATGATTTGACTTAAAATCTTTTTTTTTTTGAAGATAAATTTCTTGATTAAATGCTTGTTAATTAGCTATTTTAAATAATTAAGGATTTAAAATTATAGGTGTAAGGTATTCATAAAAAAATGAATGTGGAAAAACATGCATGGGTTAAAAAATATATGTATGTTTGACTAGTATGAAGGGACTAAGCATTGGTGCAAGGCTATGAGTGGACTTCAAGTGGTTAGAGAATGCGGTTTAAGGTCTTGCATTGCGGAAACAAGTTAGGCCATCCGAAGCATAGTGGGCGTGTTTGGGTCACTATAATGGTAATAGGCTTGAAGTACGGGCATATGGTTGGGTTAGATGGTTGGGTATTGTCAGAATAAATGGATGGGGTTGAGTATGTATAGGTTCTTGACAAGAGGTGGTGGATGAAACAATCACAATTTGGTGCATTTCGACATTGTAGAGTGATTGATTGGTTACGTATACACAAGCTATACATAGGTGAAGTTCATGTGTAGGGATTTTTGGTTGGGTTGGCTTTGGGTATCTTGGGTATGTGTTGGGTTCTGGAGTGGTTAGGGCATAGATTTGGTGTTTGCGCTTGTTGTTGTGGTTGGTGTTGATGAGTTTTGGTGCTTGAATTTACTGTTGATGGATTTTGGGTTGTCATAGTTGGGATCACGGCGGTCAATAGCGTGAAATCATTTTGCGGGTTGAGTTTTGAGGGCGACGTCGAGGAAACAAGAATACATGCTATGAAACTTAAGTGATTCGCGTGACATGGGACGTAAATATGAAATTCGTATTAACAACCAAAAGAAATATCATAATCAATTTTAAAAAAATGAGTAAAGAAATAAATCGCATGAAATAAAATTTGGAATCGAAATTGGAATGCTCATTTCCATAATAATCTCACAAATTTTTGAATAACCATATGGAAAATATATCAAACTTAATATAAGTAGTGAAATCGTACTGAAAATAGAGTGTTCATGTACCACCATGACTCTTCGTATTCCAAATTTAAACCATAAGAATAAATTAATATATACAAATAAAGAAAACACATTGAAAATCGACTATTCATGCATCATCATGACCTTTCGAATTTTCATTTTTAAACCATAAAAATAAATGAATAGTTGAATAAAAAAACGAGTTGAAACTCAACTATTCTCGTATAACAACACAAAAATGAAAATGAGTAATCAAATCGAACTGAAAGCTGGCTATTCGTGTATCACCACGACTTGACAGATTTTCAGTTAAAACACATTGTAAAACATTGAGAGTCGGAATCACACGTTTCATGAACCACCATGATTTGTGTGACATCCTTAGGAGTGTAACCATATTTTTTTCACAAAGAGGACATGGTCACATTGAAAGCTTCAAAGTTGTGATTCCTATGGTGATGGATGTGGTATGTTTTAGCCTAATAAGTTTCATGCCATTTCCGAATTCTCCAATTAAGTAATCGGGTCCCGCATTTAATTGGGATTTATGCGTATCGCTTATCCTTAGGTTTAAATAACCTTTGTGTCAAGAGTTCAGAAAACAAGCACGATCCCCTTCCAGTTACGACATACCCGCCACGTAGAACCATCTTTAAGAAGAAGAAATATTGGAATTCGTAAAGAAATTGATTGTTAAAAATGTTTGAAAATCTTTGTTTTAGGCATAAGCCTTGGACTTTGTGTGTGTGCTTGTGTATATGAGGCGTAAATGAATCGACAATAATAAAATAATATGCATGTGCATTGCCCAATCAAATAGGGCCCACATAATTTCTAATCATGCAACCCTACACAAATAACTAAAATAAGCTATAACCAACTAGAACACTACGTCTATTGTCCTACCTTATAGTCACGACTCTAAAACCAATCTGTAACACCCCGGCTAAAGCGGAAACGCTCGAGTGTAACGTATAGATTGCTCAAAACACATGTGACACTATTATGTGACAATATTATCCTTAATTCATTCAAATCTCAAGTACACAAGTTGTTCAAATAAACAATGACAAAGGAAGGAATACAACGAACATCAACTTTGTTTATTATTTAAATAATCTAATTTCTAGTGTCTTCGTCATTTCATCCTCTAATGAATGTACATGTAGCATACATATAAAATAAAGTCAACTAATTGAATGGTTGGTGAGTTCACACAAGTTTGATATAAATGCATAAAAAAATACAATTTCATGAAACTTAGTGTAGTAATAAAGCAAGTAATTTCTTTTCCAATTGGTAAAAACCAATGTACTCCGACCGGGGGTCCCTTTTCCACTCATAACAACAAGGTCCTGAGTGCAAGGGGGGGGGGGGGCTATTGTAACATCCCCAAAATTTTGGTCCAAATTTGACAACTTAGTAAAGTTGAAGAATCAAAATTATTCTTTAAAATAAGTAATAAGAAAATTTAAATAAAGAAAATAAAATCATTTTTTTAAAATAATAATAATAATAAAATCAATATAAGAAACAGTCGATCTCTATATATAGATAAAATATTTGGTTTATATTACACGAACGTTTAAAAGATAACAAAAAGAAAAGGAACAATCGTTTGAATTGTGGAGTAAATAAATGAGTACTATATTATATGCAAAAGTTGTATAAAATAAAGAATATGAAACTTTTACCAATAAAAATACATATTATTAATATATATGTATGTAAAGTATAAATATATACATATAGGATGATAACAATTATAACATGAGTGTTTGTACATTTAAATTGGGATGCTCAAATCAACATTCACCTAAAAAGTTAAATTATCCATTTCACATTATTTGTTATACATAAACAAACTATTGAGAAAAGAAAAATAAATTTGTAATTAGATAAACAAAGTTTAAATTGAAAGCCCATGTGATCGAGAAGATGGGAATGCCACGAGTTCAATGTTGCCACTCATTTCTTTCATATATCTTGCACCTGTCAATCCATCATTATTATACTAATATATATATATATCTTCAAATGAAAGAAATCTACATTCCATGGTTACCCACAAAATAAGCATGTCACAATTATTATTATATTAAAAACAATTTCAAGTTCAGGTATAAATATGAACCACATCTTCTAGTTCTTATATTAAAACATGACAAATACATGAGTGCACCTTGAGGTAAATTAAGAGAATAGTACGAGCAATACAAGGATATATTGTAAGAGTGGCGAAGGTCTTCTAAGATAGTAATGGTCAGTGGCGGTTACAAAGATGAGAAGTGTAAGTAAAAAAATTGAGTCCAGCATGCCATCACGCTACGCGATGAGCCCAGAACAAAGGTCATCGCGTATCGCGATGGACCTGGATGACTCAGCAGGACACGTGGCAGCTTCCAGTATGGCGGCATATATTTTGCGGCGCCGCGATACGCGACGGGATCACCAAGACCCATCGCGGTACGCGATGGGTTGCAAAATCAGCTATAAACGGGGGGGTTCACGGCACACTTCTCATTCACACCAAAATCCTTCTCTCTCTAAAAACTACTCTCTCACTACCTCGGTTTTCGTGCCGACCCGACAATCGTCACCTCGTAATTCGTGCCACATACCGATGATACCTCGAAGTACGTGCCACCCGAAGATAACCCGACAATCTATCTCGAAGTACGTGCACGACACGACAACCACCGTATGTCACCTCGTTTTGTGTGCCAAGCATCGTAGTGCGTGCCAAGCTATGAGGTTCTGACAGTTTAAGCACTAGAATGCGATAGAGAGTGGAAGTGCTGCTCAATCAATCCTAGTTAGCAAAACTCCGAATAGCCGTGTGAGGTAGGGGTTCTACCTAAGTCGTTATTTTATTATTATATTATATGGCTTAGACCACAGTCAGGGGTATAGCCCAAACCTTGATCATAAATATGTTTACATAAACTTCAAACATACAAGGATTTTGGTAATGTTTCTTTACAATTAAGAAACACCTGTTTTTCATTCATAAGGATATAGTCGAGATATAGTTTCTTAACGATTAAGAAACATAGCATTTTATATACAAGGAATATAGTAAAAATATTGTTTCTTTATGATTAAGAAACATAAGATTTTTCATTCAATATTAGCAGTCAATGAATGTTTCTTCTTGAAGAAGAAACAGATTACAGATGTTTTTTCATGAAGAAGAAACTCAGCATATGATTTGGTAAATAAATACAAAGACTATATGTCTCAATATTTTATTCAAACAAATGATCAGTCAAGGTTTAAAGCTATCAAAACCAGACTAAGGGTCTGTAGCCGGATCAGATGACGATCCGAATATTTATATAAACCTATTTTATAAAGGTCAATCAATCATTCACAATCAAGGTTTCAAACAAGATCACCATATCATTAAGATCAGTCAATCACAGGTGAATACGTTAACCTTTTCAATCAGTCAAAACATACTTATACTCAATGAGACGAACGGGTGTTTGTCTTAACGAGTCAATCAATGTTTATATGAGATAATGAAATCTCTAAAACGTTATAATACAAAGTAGAGAATACTATCAAATCAATACGCATGTGTATGGATCCAAACATAACTGTTAAAGCTCAATCAATCAATCAAAGGCAATGAAGCCGCGAGCTTAAACGGTCATGACCAGTTCTCAGTTTAGGGCCGTTTGGCTCGGGAATACCGTTGTGTGTGTAGGGCAGTGGTAGATATACCGGAAGTAGGAATACTTCCGCTGAGATTGTCAAGAAAACTACATTTGTATTATAATCGTCATTTAAAATGTTTTATTGAGTCATACGTGTTCGCCAGCATATAGCTGACGCATTTTTCCCCACATTTCAGGAAAACATTTTAGTACAGGTAGCAAGGAATATAGTCATTCATGAAGATAGACGCTCACAAGGTGTAGATGGCTCAATTTTAAATTATTAAAAATATTATAAACAAACTTTACAACATGATTTGTAAATCAAACACTTGGGTGTTTATTATCTGAGAAGTTTTCAAATAAATTAATATTATATTCAAACCAAAGTCTTCCTCTAAAATAAACTGCAACTCTGATGTATTTACAAAACATGTACCAACTATTGTTCATACGCTTAGGCCCTAAGCCGGAGTGTGACAGCTATGATCATACTTATTGAGGAAACCATGAGCACGTAATCTTTGAGCAAGTAAACACACAAGTACGAGACAAAGTAAAAGTAAGTATTTTTTAGGATATGTATTCTACCCCATATGTAAAAGCATAAAAAGGGGTGTGAGAAACTCACCTTGAAATTGAAGCTAAACTTGAAATAAAATCGAAAGCGAGTTAACGAAACCGAAGCGATCGAATCTCACGAACTATAATTGAAATTATAAAAATTAAAGACTAACTATCGGGATTATAAAAGTTAGAATAATTTAGTTTTAGGGATTAAGCATCTATTTTATTGTATCTTTTATGCCAATTGGTATTATAATATTATTTAAAGTTGTAACGGTAATTTAACGATTTTATTATTTTAATACAGTTTAGTTAACATGAGAATTATAATATTTGTTTAACACAAATTTTAACGGTTTATTAATATTTTAATGTTTATTAGTAATTTTTTGTTAATATGAGAATTTTAATATCCAAGGATCATGACTTTATCGGTCAAAGTTTATTTTGAAAACAATTATATTAACGTGTTATAAAGTTAACGAAAAAATTATTTTAATAACACAATATTAATCAAGTTCTACGAACTTAATGGAAACAAAAGTTGGTTTTTTGATGAGAAAATAATAAATATAATTTATAAATAATTTTGTGTAACTTAATGTAATTTGTTAAATTTATAATGATTTTTAATATATTTATTGATTTATAAAAGACAAAAAGAAAGGTTTTTCTAAATATAAAAACTAAAGAACAGCCTTACCTAGGTTTGAACCCAGGTCCTTCCGGCCACACATATGTGAGTTAAACACTGGACCAGAATGATATTTGTTTATTGTATGAAAACAATTATTTATAAACATTATGTTAAAATTTTTGAATACTAACGGATGTTACAATTCGTTTATTAAATAAACGAAGATAAACGAACTTCTTCGTTCACCAAATGTTCGATTTGTTTACAGGTCTAGAAACCGGTATGTAACATGTTGTGAGCAATTCAAAATTGGGTTCACCGTGGCAACATCTAATTGGTGCATATAGACACCCTCCCTCTCGGCACCCAATAACACACCGTATTCTTTGTTTAATCAACACAGTGTGTACCACCGCCACCTAACACCTGGACTTATTGGGTATAGGAACAAATTTGAGGAGTTAAACGGTACAACCTAGGGTCTCATGCTCTAGTTCACTAGTTGTAAGTCGGAATACAAAGCTATGGCAAACACTGCAGCAGTGCAGCTGAACGTGCTACCCTACTTTGTTGTGTGACAACGTAAACGTAAGTGCTATTTTCCTTGGTCAAAATATTAATTATCATTTTGGTCATGAACTAGTTACTTCGAGGAAAGTGCACACCAAGTTTGTTCCACCAAGCTTAGGTGGCTGACATTGTCACCAAACAACTACCAAAACAACTTTTTGAAGATTTTCTAGACAAGCTTTAGGTAACATCGCCACCATATGAGTGGGCTGTATATATATACACATCAGTACAACAATAATATTCATTGAGGCAAATTATGTTTCTTTTAGTATCATTCTCATGTTGATCATTTCTGGCGTATCATGACAAAGATCATTACAAACACTAATACGTGCACGATCTTTTTCATATGTATCATTGCAAAGATCAATATGAACCTGATCATTTTTATTATTTCCATCATTTTCTCTTTTAACATTTCATCAAAAACCTTGGGCATAGTTAAATTATGTAAATATTGTTCTCCGATACTCAATCCAATGCATTTCTTCCTTTGTATCACTATGTGTAATAGAACGTATTTACAATCAGGGAAAAAGAAACTGTGCGATACTTTCTATTTAGTTATTCCTTACATAACAGAACAGGCTGACCCTTTTGTTTTTTGTGGTCCTTCATCTTCTTTTCCGTGTTTAACTTCTGTTTCATCTTGTTCTGCTAGACTTTCTGAAGCAGGTTCAACACTTAAGATCTTTGTGTCCACAATCTTATTCGCGTATTTAACCACAGTCTGAGGATTAACATCCCCGATGACAAATAATTTCCCTTCATTTTTGTCAACATCAACAGATTTGACACCTTGAAGCGTCCTTAATGCCTTCATCATCTTGCGCCTTTCAGTATCACTGCTTAACTTCACTGCTAGAACAATTTTCTGAAATGTACAATGTTATTATAATGCATGGAGATGATAAGTTTTCTTATTCTATACGCCTTACGAAAATATCATATTTGATCATTGAAAACTCCTAAGCAAAAGGGGAAGGTCAACTTGTAAACTTTGTTTAAGCAAAAGGAGAGGAAGCATGTGGGGACTGTTTAAGCTCCTTCCTATTACGGTGTATGTTAGATTTTAAT
Source organism: Bidens hawaiensis (assembly GCF_021521415.1). Lineage (NCBI taxonomy): Eukaryota > Viridiplantae > Streptophyta > Magnoliopsida > Asterales > Asteraceae > Bidens > Bidens hawaiensis. The sequence goes on from NW_027492593.1 coordinate 242,138, forward strand.
CCTAAATCGGTCATAAGAAAGTTAATGGGTCGGTTATTAGTTTGATATTTTAGTATGAGTTTCTTGTTGTTTTTTAATTTATGGCATGGGTGAAAACTGATAAGTTCAATTCCAATAATTATGCAGTCAAAGTTAATTAAAATAGTCAACGTCTAAGCGTAAATCAGCAATGAGCATATGGGTTATGGTTTTTCCTATATAATTAGGAGTTGTTTTTAATATAAATAGATGGCTAGGGTTATTTTATTGAATGCATTGATTCTTTGCAAATTTATTACTCTAACTGAGTAGTGTTGTGGTGTTCTATAAATTCTGTGATTTCTTCTCTGTTTTCTGTTCATAGTTTGTGTATTGAATTGGGGCCAACAATCCAAAATGTTTTTATTAATGTCATTGTGTTGCAGCCTTCGGATGTCTATCTACCAGATTTCTAGAGGATCAGGTCACGTTGGATCACCGAAATTAAAAGGGCATATTGCATCAACAGTAGAAATATTGTTCAGTACTCTTTTTACGAAACACATGCGACAGCCGCTAACAAAACAAATAATTTGGAGGGTCGCAGTCAAACATTTTTTAGCAAAAAAGAAACAAGATTAAACAATAATGATCTTGCAAAACAAATTAAAAATCAGATTCAGCAAAATAAACTAAATTACACAGTAACAATTTTGCAGCTAGCTACTATTAGACAACTAAACAAGTAGGTAAGCAAATACCTGAAGTCCACCACTCTGACATGGGGAATACGGGCGGGAGCTGGATTTAGGGGCGCAGTCGATGCTGCTAATGGAGTAATTATGAAGGCGTCCTTCGTTCAAAACCTGTTGGCAGACTCTTTAGCATATTTTTCATTTTCCTATTATTATATTTCTACTACTATTTCAGTTTGAGTTCAAGTTTATCTATGTTTCGATTTGGCTGTATTTCAGTCGGCATACTTCATCTATTTCAATCTGTTGGTTGTGGAGTGTACATATGGGAAAAGATCAAATAAATCTGTTTCTAATCAGCCAAACAATGAAAATCACAGATTTGTCAGCAAAGTTCCATGGTTTTCTGGTCTATTGTTTTAGAAAGAATAGTAAGATTTGAAGCCTTCTTAGGCCCTTTGACATGAAAAAAAAAGTGGTACTTACAAGTGAGTAACAATCAGATTCCTCCTTCATGATTTGGTTAAAAGTTGATATGAAATTGCCAAGTGTCACATCGCCGGACATGTACTGCTCATCATGAAGTTCTTAAGTTGACATGAGAGACTAAATTACCTACACGCCAAAATATTAAGCTCTTTCATTTATTCACGAATCTTAATGTTAAATTACCTCTATCGCTTCCTCAATTATTTCAGATTTAGTGCCAGGTTTCATTTCCCCCTCAAGCAAGTTTAATGTGAGCCCCGCAGTTTTATCACCAAAAGATGCTTTGGACATCTCTGTGATCTTGTAGATGTCCTCCTATTTGTTAAAATAAATACCCAAGCACGAATCGAAAACATCATGTACCAAAAGGTCCAAGTAGATTGTAATAGTCTAGTTAATGTAAGAAAGAAAGGATCAAAATCCAAGGCTATCAAACGTAGAGAAAATTTGCACACATGGTACGGTACTATGTGTTAATAGAATTATGAAAACCCGTTAAAGTGTAATGTATTATTAATTAACTATATATATATATATAAGAGTAAGATGAGATAAATATAAGAAAATATAATCAAATACAATCTTCTAATTATGGTAACATTATAATACTAAACTCTAATAATGTATTCTATAATATTCTCTAATACTATGACCTATATTCCTCTAATGCAAACTGCATATGCAGGCTAAAATACAGCTATATGGGCTCTTTATCTTATTCATGTAACAAGTTGATGCAAAAAAAAAAAAAGAAAAACAACTATTGCAGAGAAATCTTACCAAATCAGGACCATCGATAATACATCTAACAGTTTTCAACTCTGTATATGATTCATTCACCTGTTTCGGACGACCCGTCTTTCTCCATCCTCTTACCTCTATGGCATAGAAAATAACAGATACAAGAAACTCTCAGTTAACAGCTTATCTTCTAACAGAAACAAAAAAAAAAATAGTTTCATATGATCAAAGGACATACCCGTGCAGTCGATTACACCATCAAATATCCTACTAAAGCAAGCACGAGTCAATCTACCAACCTCTATTAACTCATAAAAATCATGCCTACAAAGATAGTATGCTCCTGTGCTTAGTTGAAATCCAGACAAATCACATCCCAAAATTTCCCCCCGTCCCGTGTTATTTTCCAAGGTTTCCTTATCTGAATACACAAGGCTTACACCACATTCATGTACAAACAATCCGCTCATCACAATAATAGATACATTAACCGTGTCCCCAATGTTCAAGGTGTTTCCAATTGGCCAGTAACTTAACCATAGACCGAATTCACCATACTTAGGTTTGCCAAAAACTTTAGGTCTGTACATCAAATCAACACCATTGTTGGTCGAACTGATTTTACAAAACCATGCCCAATCATAACCTGATACTGCATACCTGAAAGTTACAATAATTCCTTCAAGCCTCTTATTTTTGGGACACAAAGGCACATCAAAGGACAAAGAAGGGAGAACTGATGTATAGTTAGGTGTCATGTTTGGATCCTTTATATCTGGCAGAGATGTGCTCATTATGTTGAATTCGTACAACATCTGGACAACATAAACAAAAGGTTTCAAATTTCAATCAATCTATAATTTTAGTTTGCATACGGAAATTGATGATATATTTCATCGATAAACAACAAACCTGGATATGCCAACTTCTGCCAACTGTGAGCTCATCATCACCAACAAGGCACACCTCGTGATTTTGATATTCTTTTATCCACTTCATGTGTCCCAACTCAGTTTCATCTAGTTTAGTTATTGGTATCAGTTTGATATAGTCTTCAATTTCACACAACTTAACACAGCCTTCATAGCCAAACTCTTGCAAAGGGAATCGATGTGAATGGAAAGTTATTATCTCTAGTGACTCACAGTAATATATATACAATTCTGCCAGCGTACTTGGGAGAGATAGAAGGTGTTTGAGTTTAGAGCAAAAACTCAGGTCAAGAACCCGTAGATTTTCAAGATGGTTATAGCAAGGCAAGGACTCGAATAGACTGTTGCATAAATTCAAGTATTGCAAATATGATTGAACACTGAAACTCAGGGGAAAAGAGTTGGTACATTCAAGATTGCAGTCTTTGAGGAATAACTGATGCAATGAAAATGGAAAGGTAAAAATAGGCTGCTCTGTAACAACTCCACCAGAAGTAGAAGCTCCTAACATATTCATTTTCTCCCTATTGCATAGACTTTTGCAACCCGTCATGTTCAATAACGTAAGACTTGTCAGATCACCAATGGTTCTGCAAACATTAACCAAACTGTAACAGTTCCAAAGAATTAATGTCTCAAGACAAGGGATATTGAAGATGTTCCGAATTTCAGATAGGTTGTGTGAGTCTTTTAGGTTTAAAATTTGCAATGACTGAAGAACCTGTGGCATAAGTTAGAATTTTTATATAAGTACCTATGGTTTTTAGAATACCATTAAATATCTAGAAGCAAAAAGAAAAAGAAAAAAAAAAGAGAAGATTTTGAATTCACTACCATAGGGGGTTCAAAAACTTCCAAGTTGCTGTAGCTCATATCTATTGCCACCAAGTTTCCCATGCACAAGTCGGAGGGTATGGTTTTTAAACGGAATCCATGCTAGCATAGCCATCTTAAATTTTCAGAAACACACTCATAGGAACCCTTTTGCTCCACAAAATTTTGTCGGAGCAGTTTTAGGATTTCCATATTTTTAAGTGTTTTTGTTTTAAGTTCTGATGACTGCAGATTTAGCATGATGGGAGTTAGTAATGGCATGACTGCAAATTTAGCGTGATGGGAGTTAGTAATGGCATGTAACTACACTAGATTTTTCTACTTAGTGGCTCACGCGCATCGGCGCATGCCGTGTGCCACTTATTTAACATATTATAACCAATTCGTAACTTAGGTTAAGAACTTACCAAAAAAAAAGTATATCTTTTTAACATTGGAGTTTTACTTATACTAAAGTACCTTGAATGCAAAATCCTCTTGTTTCAAGATTTTCATGTCAAGTGTTAAACCCTCTATCGTTTTTGAACCCTAAAAGAAACATATATGAAATTGTAGAAAATTAGAGGAAATAGGAGAAAGTAAAAGTGAAAGTATACAATTATGAAGCATCTGACCTTTCCTTTGCTCAATATCTTATAAGAGTCACTACTAAGCCAGACTCTACTGCGCTCTGCAGGGAAATTTCTCGATTCTTGACGGATAATGTTTTTCGCCATCTCTTGAAGCAATCTATGCATCATGAGTTTTTTGTTTGGTGAAACAGAAAGAAGACATCTGTCAATTAGGATTTCGATCCCAGATCGTGCTGCGTAATCAGGCTCCAATATTTTTGACACATAATCCATGTCTATGCCAATAAAGAAACAAGCAATATGCAAAAACAACTCTTTCACATTATGACTGGGCAATAACACGTAGCTTCTTATGAGCACACTTTGAATTCGAAGATCCATCTCTCTTTCCGATAACTTCAACTGACTTCGCATAATCATATTGGCATGGTACTTGGCTGTAGATGAGCTCAACACTTCAAGAGCCAATGGATTTCCTTGACAATATTTTACAACCCAGTCACAATGCCTCATATAGAGATCAGAATCAGATTGGAGTGCATTGCGACAAAGAAGCTCATATGATTCATCATCATTCAACAATCTCATTTCATACTGTTGAGAGCTCCAATATGGTAAGTTAAACCAGTTATGTGTATTTTTTTCCCTGGTTGTAACTATAATCTTGCTTTGTGCATTAATCATTCCTGTTCCAAGTAAAGCAAGTAACTGACTCCGTTCAACAATGTCATCAAGAACAATGAGTGTCCTATTCATTTGCAATACTTTCCCAATCATACACGTGCCTCGAGAAATACCGGGTATTTTTCTCTTTTCCCCCCCTGAAATATCTTTAAGAAGTTTCTTCTGTAATTCAAGTAAATCATTGTATGTTTTACTTCTACTACCGATGTCTTCAAGAAAACTCACATATTCAAAAGTTCTCAGATTTAAATTGTATATATATTTGGCCATAGTTGTCTTTCCACTTCCACCCATACCGTAAATTGCTAAAAACACAAGATTTGGTTGTTCTAACCAGGAACTGATCTCCTTATAGCGAGCCGTCATCCCTGTTAAATGCAGTGGAAGATGGAATTCTTTCTGATCTACAACTTATTGTAAACTGTATCAACTATTTTCTTCAAAAATATTGTTTCAGGCCTGCAAGAACACAAAAAATGAACTAGTTCATGGGATAACATTTAAAATTTTGTAGTGTTTTGAATTTTTAATCATATACTTTTTTACAGTCACATATTTATTGTTGGTTAATCATCGATCTCGTTAAAGTTTCGTTAAATATTTCGTTAGTTTATTATAGAATAGATAAACTCCGTTAGAATGTTCTGTTAGTGTAGTTAGGGTACAAAGTGTAACTAGTAATAGTTAGTGTATTAATTTGTAAATATTGTAACTTATATCGGAACATCGCGTCGTTTATGAAACGTCGCACCGGTGATGTAACCGCCCGCGAGGGTATAAATACCTCCGGCCACCATCATTTGTAATCATCCGTTTTCAATACAAAAGTTCGATACACAAATTCGTTCTTGTTAATTATTGTTATTTACGCATTATCGTGTTTGTTAATAGATCTTGAGGCCTTCATTTATTCTCTTGTAATATATGTGCATGTCAATCACATGATTTTCATTAGTTATTAATCAAACTAGCTTTCTACCATGCCTGTTGTTCTAAAGAGTTATGACTTTTGCATTAGAGACCAAAATGAGTAGAAGAGACAAAGAACCATGCCCAGAAAGAGTGAAACCGGACAAATTTGCAACCTCTGTGAGAGCCTTCTTCCATCTGTCATTTTCTACAGGGAAATTCCCTTTGTGTTTCCTAACATCTGTCGGCTCAACGTGATAGAAAACAGGTAGAACAAAATGACTGCACTCCCTCCTTTGCTGTAGGATGAGCACAAGCTCCTCAAGACACCAATTTGAAGTTGCGTAATTTTCTGATAATAAAACTACTGAAGCCTTAGATGCTTTGATTGCACTCTCAATTTCAGGTTTTAGTTCCTCACCTCTCTTGATATCTTCTCCATCTTTAAAAGCATTAATTCCTACTAGAATTAATTTATGGTATAGATGATCAGTGAAAGAATATCGAGTGTCTTTGCCACAGAAGCTTAGAAAGACGTCATAGCTGCAAGCTTTAGCACCAGAAGAAGCCATAACAGTAGAGGAGGAGCTGGAAGCCATTGAAATTAGTTATTCAGAGAACTGAAGTTAGGAGGTATAGGGACGAATGGACCTTTTGTTCTTATATTGCCAAAAACGGCAAAAACGATAAGCAACCATTAACTTTGTATCTAATGTAAATTTTCAAATACTAAAATAATATCCCAGGTTACCAACCATTAACTTTGTATCTGTCATTCTGTCCTATGGCCGGCATTTTGTAAGTATCATCGACATTTAATTATTTACTTTATGTTTTTTAATTTCTATGTCTTTTAGTTATAACTAGCAAGATAAAACCGTGCATTACGGCTGGTGTAAAAATTTCCCGTTTTATATTAGATCACCAAGGAGAAAACTTAAAAATACAGTCGCAATATAAACCTTTTCGGTTTTAATGAACTCGTTATATACATTAACGAAAGAGAAAACTTAAAAATATAGTATGTAACGTCCAGCAAACTTGTGCTAACAAACCCGCCCATAATTACGAGTTACATCGAGTACTAAACTAAAGATAAAACCCAAAAAATATATAGCATTTGGTTAAGAGGTTAGGTTAATTTGTTAATTAAGAATTGAAAGCATTTATTATTTTTTTTTATATTCAGTAAAAAATAAAAATGATCTAAAAGAAGAAATAATAAAATAATAAAAAGAAATAAACAAATAAATCTAAAAGAAAGAAAAATAATAAAAATACAAAAAGAAAATAAAATGACAATTTTGTATTCACCAACAAAGGAACAGACAATATGAAGAAGAAACTCGGTTACGAGCGTCATTAAATGGTATATGGGAGACTTTAACGAGGTCCGGAGCTCTATGGAAAGAAGAAACTCGGAATTCTCACAGCCTAATGCTAATGTGTTTAATGAGTTCATTGAAAGAGCAGGATTGACAGAGTATCAAATGGGAGGGGGCTTATTCACCTATATTTCCGATAATGGGGTAAAGATGAGTAAGTTGGATCGACTGTTGGTGTGTTCGGAGTTTCATAATCAGTGGCCGTTAGCCTCGGTAACAGTTTTGGCAAAAGGGGACTCGGATCATAGGCCGATTCCATTATCTACGGTAAATAATAATTTCGGACATATACCATTCCGCTTTTATAATTCGTGGCTTGAACTTGAAGGGTTTGAAGAGTTCGTTTCATTCAAATGTAGAGCCTTTAGATTTGATGGGCCGGCGGACTTGGGTTTTACCACAAAGTTGAGATGGTTGAAAGGTCATATAAAAAGGTGGTTGTTGGTAGAAAATAAGAAGAAGGAAGGTCTATACACGGTAAAAAAAAGGAGATTGAAAGGCTAGAGGGAGAGGCGGAGCATAGAAATTTGTCGGATTACGAGTTGGGGCTTAGGTCGGAGTGTGTGGCTTTCGTGAAAGAGTTTGAGAAATTAAAGTGTGCGGACTTAAGACAAAAGGCTCGGGTACGGTGGGCGGTTGAAGGTGATGAGAATTCTAAGTTGTTCCATTGTATTCTCAATGCCAATCTTAGCAGTAATAGATTACATGGCCTGTCAATTAATGGAGCTTGGGAGCTTAATCTAGTACTACTTAAAGAAGCAGCTTTTGGGTTTTTTGAAGAACGGTTTCGGGAACCAGAAACGGATCGGCCTGTGGCAGTTTTGGATGGAATCAAAAAACAAGAGGAAGGCGATGTTAGCATTTTGGACACCCCATTTTCGGTAGTAGAAATCAAAGACGCGGTTTGGGAGTGTGATGGGGAGCAGGCACCGGGCCCGGACGGTTTCAATTTCAAGTTTCTAAAGAGATTTTGGAGTTGTTTTGAAGGTGATTTTATTAAGATATTTGCTGATTTATATGCAAATAAACAGTTTAGCTTTGGATGTTTGTCCTCTTTTATTGCCTTAATTCCTAAGTCGAAAGATCCGGGTGGTTTAAATGATTATAGGCCGATCAGTTTAATTGGTTGTATGAATAAAGTTATCTCTAAAGTGCTAGTCCGAAGGTTAAAATTAGTGATCAGTGGTTTAATATCGGAAGAGCAATAGGCGTTTATCATGAATCGGAGTATTATTGAGGGACCGTTGATTCTCAACGAGACGTTCGCATGGTTAAAAAAGTCGCATGGGAAAGGTATGTTTTATAAAATTGATATCGAAGAGGCCTATGATTCGTTGAGTTGGTTCTACTTGGATTCGGTTATGGGTCAAATGAACTTTCCATCAAAATGGAGAAGATGGGTGGCGGGGATATTGATGGCTAGTTGGGCCTCGGTACTTGTTAACGGGTCTCCGACTCTGGAGTTTTTATGTACCCGGGGGTTAAGACAAGGGGATCCAGTATCCCCGTTCCTTTTTGTCATTGCAATGGAAGGGCTTTCATACTTAATTAAAAAAGTGGTTAGGAGTGGGGCTTTCAAAGGGTTACAGTGTGGGGTAGGAGGACCACTTCTTTCTCATCTTTTATATGCAGACGATGCGATCATTATTGGAGAATGGAACCATGCCAACGCGCAAAACCTCAAGAGAATTTAAGGTTTTTTTCCTTAGTTTCGGGCTTAAAGGTAAATCAAACCAAGTGTCAAATCTTTGGGACTGAGGTGGGCGAGGTTGAATTGGGGGAAGTGACTTCGGATTTGGGTTGCAAAGTTGGGAAGATGCCTTTTATTTACCTCGGTTTGCATGTCGGGGTGAATATGAATAGAATTAATGCATGGGAGCCGATTATTGAGGTGTTTAAAAAAAGGCTATCGTTGTGGAAAGCTAAACAATTATCATATGGTGGTCGGATTACGGTGATCAAATCGGTCTTGAATTCTCTTCCCACTTACTGTTTCTCATTATTCAAAGCCCCAGAAGGGGTTTTGGAGAAACTCGAAAGACTTCGTAGAATTCTCTTTTGGGGAGGGTCGGAGGAGAAGACAAAGATGAATTAGGTTGCTTGGGATGTGGTTGTGGCTCCGGGTGAAGAGGGAGGTCTCGGGTTACGAAGACTTAGAGATGTTAATGTCTCACTCCTTGCTAAGTGGTGGTGGCGGTTAAAAACGAGAAAGGTAGTTTGTGGTGGAAGGTGGTTTGGGCTAATCATAGTTCATCAAGATCATGGTCTGCTATACCGGCAAAGATGTCTGCACCGTGTCCGTGGAACCAAATAGTAAGCCTAAATTCTAATTTACTCTCGTTGATATTGACTTAAATAAGAGTTTTCGGAACATAGTTAAGGACGGGAGAAGTACATGGTTTTGGCTTGATTGGTGGTTGGAGTCGGGTCCGTTATGTGTTCGTTTTTCGAGACTTTTCGCCTTGGAGAAGAACAAAACTTGTGTTGTGGCCAATAGGTTGTTCATGGCTGATGGTTTCATTTGTGGGAATTGGAATTGGTCTAGGTCGCCGACCCGCGAATCAGATGTGTTGGAGCTGAGGTAGTTGCTCCAAATCTGCCTCCAAGTTCATTTGGTTAATGGTGTAGATAGGGTGGTGTGGGTCGGGGGAGATAGTGAGGATTTTTCAGCCCGGTCCATTAAAAATCTAATTTCGGCCCGTTCTACTAATGACCCGGGATTCGTGTTTGAATGGAGTAAATATTTACCAAATAAGGTGGGCATTGTGGCATGGAGAGCGGCTTTAGGTCGTTTACCAACTTTTGATGCTCTAGAAAGAAGGGGAATTTCGGTGAGCACCCGGTTACAATTTGTAATGAGTTGGAGGAGTCCGTGGAACACTTATTTGTTTCCTGTAGTATGGCTCAAGCGATGTGGAGTGAGGTTGCTCAATGGTGTAAGGTTCCTCCTCCACTTTTGTTTTCCTTTCGGGATGTTTTGGATCTACACAAATTTGCACCCATGTCCTCGGAGAAAGCGAAGGCCGTATATGCGGTGTGCTTAGTTGTAACTTGGTGCTTGTGGAAAAGGAGAAATTTATTGGTTCATGATGGGGGTCGGATGGACATAGCCGGACTTGTGAAAGAAATAAAAATAATGTGTTTCTTGTGGGTGAAGAATAAAGGGAGACGAAACAATCTTACGTGGGATAAATGGCGTTGTTTTAGTTTTTAGCGGTGTCGTTTGGCAATTCATTGTTGGTGTGGGTGTTGGATTGTTTCTAGCATGTTGTATGTTTGTAAAATTTTCTAGCTTCTTGCTAGAGTTTTGGAATGAATTTGTTGGTCTTTAAAAAAAAATATGAAGAAGCAACTCTTTGTGACTGTGAAGTGGCAAGGAGTCGAAGCTTTTCTGTAGTACACCTTGGATGTTACTATCAAGATCTTCAATGAATTAAGTGATTTCATTATGTTTCTCCAAATATCTATCATGGTATTTCATCACTAACAAATACTAAAGAACCTAATACCTTAACAGCGACTGGAGATTCCTCCACAATATTATGTTAGTTGTATTGCTAGCTCCTTAAAACCCTCCAGAGTAGTTTTATATAGAAAGGCATGCCAACTTAAAAGTTCTAATGTCTAATGGTCCAAACTTTGGAATTCGCCACAATACTCATTAATCGTACCTTTGTTGCCATATTGAAATTATTTTTCCAAAGCGATTTCCATGATTAAGTGTTGATGATGTCGTGAATCTTGATTGTTGTTGACACAATTCTTGAATTTGACACCCAGGTAGCCTTGAGAAAATAAAATGAAATCAGACAGAAAATTGAATTTGAAACAGCTATTTATTTATTTATTTATTTATTTGTGTGTGTGGGTGGGTGAGGGGGGTGGCTAACAACTAAATTTAATGCATAATTAATTAAAGAGTGATTAATAAAACTAAACACGACTTAGCATAGGACTCGGATTTTAATTCAAATAATGATGAGTAACCACCTAGGCTAGAATCCCTAATGTTTTAGTTATCACTTAGTAAAGTATTTACTTAATGGAAGACCGAACAGGACTCTCGACCTTTCTCAATGAGACATCTATGGAACCCTAATATGTTACTAAAGTTATCAGTTTAGTTAGACTCCCTCACAGTCACTAATTTATTTTTATAACAAATACCTCTATACAAAATCCTACCTCAAATGGCGGAAATCGAAGGTGGTTTAATGCATTACTCAACAAGATAGACAAAGTTGATAAATCAAACCTATACGAACTCCTCACGAACAACTAAATCTAGAAATTTAATTAACCAAGACATATCATACAATCTATCACCTCACAGATATTTAAATTAACAACACAATTAGATCTATGATGTGCTAAAAGAAGTCAAATAAAAACATGTTAATTTAGACACTAAGTAATACTCTAGACTCTTAAACTTAACTTAAACTACTAACTGGCAAGTGTACCGGTCGACTCTAGTACAGCTAAGTAAGTCCGGATATCGAACCCACAAGATTATTTAAATTAGGTAACTAGCTAATTAAACTCACCTAAATGACATAACTATTTAAATATTATTATTAAAGGGGTTTTTTTAACTAGTTATACATATATTAATTAAGGAGGTCGGTGTCACTCACATTTTGTTATTGTTATAGTGCTCCAACATTTTAAACACAAATTACAAGTACTTAAAGCATTATTACTTTACACATGTGCTATCTTATGCTAACTACTGATATTGTTTTTTTATTTTGATAAAACAAAGATTGGTAGTGCACAATTCCTCACTCAAAAACCCTTTGTTTATGTCCATCTTCATCTCTCTTTCTCTCACCACCATAACTTATATCTAAGCTCTCTCTCTAAACATCAAATTAAGTTCTATGTCTTACATTTGAATCTACAGAGGGAAAAGTGTAACATCCCGAATTTTATATTAGTAAATAAAAGAAGTCCATGATTTAAAAACGAGTGTTAATATTTAATTAATATTAAATATAGAAAGAATCATGGAATTGGGTAATTACATGGATTAAGATGGTGGGATGAGCCTTAGGTCCATGGGCTTTAAGGGACATAAATACCCTTAAACCATCCTAAAACCCTAACTTCCCATTCCATCTTTCCATAATCCCTACACACACCCAAAACACACACAGAACCCGAACCAAGATCCAAAGGCGAGGACCCGAGCTTGTTGGTGCTAGATCATCATGATGAACCAAAGTAACATCAAAGACCAGCTCGTCTTCGTAGTTCGACTCGTTTATGGTACGTTTATATCGAGAACTTGTTCGTTTAGGTTTGGATTAGTATAGAAATGATATATCTGTGTTTGTATGGTAAAAACGAATCCTACAAAACTAAACTTACTGAAAATGGTTAAGATTTGATGGGTTAATCGATTGATAAAAGAACCCGTAACCTATATGCCTAAATCGCACCCCTTAAACATCGATGTTAGGCCGATTTGATGGTTGGGGTTTGTAGGCGCTGGTCAGACAATTCCGTTGATACCTAAATCGAGTTATTTAGTTAAGAAACGAAGATGGATTTAAGAACGAACAGTAGCTGCAGCTGGACAACTTCACTACAGCTAAGTTCGCCTGATGACAACTTCGCCATATGCTAAGTTCGCCTGATGACAACTTCGCCATATGCTAAGTTCGCCTGATGACAATTTCGCCTATGCTTAAGTTCGCTTAATGTTAAGTTCGCTTATTGTTAAGTTCGCTTAATGATAAGTTCGTTGGAATTAGCAAATTAGAAAATAAATTAAAAACCTAATGAAAAATGTGTTAAGACAGTTATTGGAAATAAAATTTTTCCAAGCTGACCTGGCAGCTCGACCCCAGCCAGGGGCTCTGCCCCTTGGACCCTGCTAGGGGCTGCCGCCGGACCCCGTTCGTTGTGGGTTATATAAAGATAGAAATACAACATGAGTAGTAGTAGTTAATTGATACATGTAAATATTATACAGTTAGCCGTGCACAGCTCAAGAAGGGAATAACGATTAACGGAGAGCGTAACAAGATTCAAGTGAGTTTCTAGCCCCATTCCTTGTTATGTTTTTCGGGGCTGTGTGCATACTCGATGTGATTAGTTAATACACTTACCTTAAGTGGTAAGTGTATGCCATATATGATATATGTGATAGATATGAATGATTGATTGTCGATACGCAAACGATCTTCGAATATTGCACGTACTGCCAAGTTGTAAATAAAGATATGAATGTTATAAATGGATGATGTATGATCGTTATGAATGAATGCTTGTTGGGGCGTGAACGATCTTCGGATATTGCACGGACCGACAAGAAGTACGATAAATGAATGAGGTGAAGAACGCCTAGAGTATTCTTATGCTAATGTAATTATGGTATATATGAAGTATGTGTATACAGGTACACGAATGGTATGTGAGTTCTACGTTCGACATAGTAAGTTAGGATGGCAAATCCCTCTAGCTTCTGTTGGACATAAACTTGGTAAGTGAGGGCGTAGTTAAGGACTGCGGGCCTTATACGTGATATAGGTGATAAATGTAAACGTAGATAGGGACGGTGGGCCTTATACGTGTTACAGATAATAGACGACAACGTAGTTAAGGATTGCGGACCTTATACGTGCTGTAATTGTAATGTGGTGGCATAGGGGAGGACTGTGGACCTCGTACGTGCTATGAATTAGGTTGCAACATAGGGAAGGAATGTGGACCTTGTACGTGTTGTAGATGTAGGATGGTATAGGGAAGGACTGCGGACCTTGCACGTACCATAAATGGTGAACATAGGTAAGGACTGCGGACCTTTTACGTGTTCACAACCTTGAGTACAGGTATAGACGGCGGACTATGAACGTACTCTCAGTAGACTGAGGTTAGTGATTGTAGATATGTATGTATGTATGGTAGTAAGTATGTATGTAGAACAGAAGGGTAACTAGTTAAGTATGAGTATGTATCTTCGGATACGTAAGTATGTATGATATGTGTATGTAATGTATGATTACCTGATTAACTTAGTATGCACGCAGGTGATCAGACTGAAGAGTTAGCATGAGGATGGCACGTGGCATGGACTGAACGACTAGCATCTGAAGATGAAAGAAATGATGTTTTAAAAGTAATGTTTTAAGTTGTTTTTAAGGAAAAGATTAAATGTTTTGTAATAAACGGTTAAGTTTTATATTCCGCGAAAGTTTTTAATTAACTCTGGTTTGTAAGAACTGTGTTTATGAGTAAATCCGATGCTAAAGTAGGGCTACCGGGTTCGGGGCCTTACAAAAAGATTACTTGGACGGTAATTGTAAAGAAAGAAACAAAGATATGGACAAACGCCTACGGTTGCCGACGGTTCCAGCCGTCTATGCGGTGATGCGTGATGTTGTCTTTTTGTTTCTAGCTTTGGATTACTCATATGGTGATTTTAGAAAGTTTCTAGCTTTGGATTACTCGGATGGCGATTTTAGAAAGAAAAACGAAGAGTTAGGGGTGGGTGGCCTGCTGTTGCTAGCGGTTCCGATCATCTATGGCGGCGGCGGTTATCTGTTGTGGCTCTTAACCTTTTGGTTTGAGTTGATGAAATGAATGTCACTGGGCGTTGTTCTACAGTTGCCAACCGTTTGTGGCGGCAACGGAATTAAAATGTGCGACGCGCTTTGCCAAACCAACAATGGTCAATTTCACGCCTCCCGCCGCGAAGCGCGGGTAAGCCAACTAGTTAATATTAAACTAAAATTTAACTCTAGTTAATTATGTAATAATAAACTATAATGATTACTTATGTAAGGACCCGTTACCGGTGCCCTACATTGGACGTTGGATTTACTCATAAACACAGTTATAAATATCAGAGTTAATTAAATCTTTTGCGGAATAATATAAAAATCAACCATTCGTTACAAACATCCATAACTTGTCTTTTAAAACATAACGTAAATTTATAACATTTAAAACATCATGACAAATCGTCAGATGCCAGCCTCTTCAATCCTGCCATGTGTCCATCTCAAACCAGCTGTCTCAGTCTGTTAACCTGCGTGCATACTAAAAGTCAGCCACGCTGAGTGAGTTCTAGTTAATCACATAACTTACTTTACATACACATACACGTGCCCGAAGGTACGCATTACATACATAACCTGTTCATCATTTATCCATACACATTCATGACTATCCTTACATTATAAAGGGCATTTCACCCTACATACCTCGGATATTATTAGGGTCCGGTACTCTCCATCCTCGGATATTATAAGGGTCCAGTCTCCCTTCATCCTCGGATATTATTAGGGTCTGGTACCCTCCAACCTCGGATATTATTAGGGTCCGGTCACCCTTTCTTCCGTAACTCCATACCATACCTTTCTATATACATAATTGTAAGATTCATACGTACATACATCATTCATTCTTCATATACGACAAATATATCATCAAACCAATACCTGGCAGTACATGCAATATCCGAAGATCGTTCACGTACCGACAAGCAATCATTCATACCTTTCACATAACACATATATGGCATACACTTATCATTTAGGATAAGTGTATTAACTAATCACATCGATCGAGTATACACACAGCCCTGAAAACATAACAAGGAATGGGGCTAGAAACTCACCTGAACTCGGTTACATTCACCGTTTATGGTTATTCCCTTCTAGAGCTGTGCACGACTAACTGTATAACAATTACACGTATCAATTAACTATCACTACCCATGTCGTCTTTCTAGTTTAATTATTACCCTCAAAGAACGGAGGTCCGGGGGCAGCCCCTAGCAGGGTCCAAGGGGCAGAGCCCCTGGCTAGGGTCGAGCTGCCAGGTCAGCTTGGAAAATTTTTATTTTTATTAACTGTCTTAACACATTTTTCATTAGGATTTTAATTATTATTTTATTTTATAACTCTTTCGCTATAACTAATTAAGCCTAGTTCGTTAACTAATTCGTTAACTTACATACATGCCTGATTTGTTATTCTTGTTCGTTATCTTAACGTAGCGAATGGTGAGTAACGAATCACCTAGTTCGTTATCATAACGAATTGGCAAGTAACGAATCACCGGGTTCGTTACGTGGTTCGTTATCCTAGTTCGCTAGCCTAATTCGTTATCTTAACGAATTGGGTGAATAACGAATCACTTGATTCGTTAACTGATCATAACGAACTGGGGAAACTGATTCGTTATCTTGTCATGACGAATTGGTTGACTAATTCGTGATCTCAAAATGGGTGAACTAATTCGTTATCTGGAATAACGAATGGCATCAGTCTTATCCAACTTTGACTCACAGGTCAAAGTCAAAATCGCCAAGAACACCCACAGCTAACCTACTTCAAATCTGCGATTAAACCTCCGATTCTTAACGAAATAACACGATTTAGGTACCATTGAACTCGTAATACCAGCGCCAACAAACCCTAACCCTTCATTCACCCAAACATTCGCATTTATGGGGTGCGATTTATACATGTACACCTACGTCTCTTTTATCAATCAATTAACCCACCAAATATTAATCAATTTCAGTAAGGTTTGTTGTGCTAGGTTCGTTTTTATCATCCTCATACAAATCTAAGATTTCCCAAACAAATCCGAACCTTAACGAGCGATTTACCGTTATAAACGTACCTTAAACAAGTCGAACTACGAACACGGTCAAGTCTTGATGTTGGTTTGGCTTGTCACGACGTTCCAGCACCAACAAGCTCGGGTTTTCGCCTCCGGATCTTGCTTCAGGTTGTGTGTGTTTTCCAAGGTGTAGGCTATGGTGTAGAGATGGATAAAAATGGAGAGGTTTAGGGTTTAAGGGGTATTTATACTGCCTTAAGCCCATGGACCTAAGGCCCATTCCAACTCTCATTCCATTTTCTAAAGTCCAAGCCCGCCCTCTATTAGTTTATTTATATAAACCGATAAACGACACACTATAAAATAAAAGAAACTTATTTTATTAATTCTTTTCAAAAGTAGGATGTCACATCTTAAACCCTAAACAATTATTTAATTAATAAACTAATAAAAACCTAATTAATTAAAAGATTAATAAACTAGTAAATTACTTAGATTAATTCAGATTATGAAAGTAACTACCTAGGCTAGAATCCCCTAAGTTATGGCTATTAATTGACTAGGGAAATTAAGTTATGGAACTGGGATCGTAAGATAAACCCTGAAAGAAAACCTGAACATGACCCTTGACCCTTCAAGAAGAAACCTATGAGTTTCTAACAAGTGTTAAGACACACCAGTTTTATGTATTAAACTTCCTTACAGTTATTTAATTGTTTTATGTTTAAGTATCTTTATAGTGAAATCTTACCTTACAACGCGTAAATCAGAGATAGCTAAGCAAACTCAGTTTACTTAATAGATTAAATTGACAATCAAACCTAGACGGACTCCTTACGAAGAACTAAATCTATTAATCCTGATCAACAAAGAACTATCAATAACCTATCACCTTACAGCTTTCTAGGCTAGCAGTTCACTTTTATTTATTTGATTAGTTTTATTGTTTCTGTGATTTTAATGCATATCAATCACAAACTAGTCAAGAACAAACAATAAATGAACTAACAAAACCATATCATATGAAACAATCAACAAGGGTAATGTGAAATAATAAACCTAAGCAAATAAAATCAAGTAATCATACGCGTCAATTAAATCAAACTCAGCAATTTACTTAAAACATAAAATCCATAACTAGCATAATCCCAATCAAAATCCAACCAAAAAAAGGTTCATCACGACCTATGTAGTTTAATAAGTTTAGCCTAACATCATGTATTCAAAATCAAACAAAGTAATAAAGTAAGAAAACATGGTGAAATAATAAAGAACGAAAAATCAGAGGTGATAAAACCCGTAATCTTCACTCTCGAATGTCTAACTCTTCACCGGATGCTCTCTTGCCTTCAAAACAGCCAAGAATCTTGAATTATAGCTCAAGTAATCTTCAAATTCGGACTGGTGGCTTTAGGGTATTGTTCAGGTTAAGGTTAAGGATGTCTATATACTGATAGTAGCCCCAACACTAACAAAAAACGAAAACTCGCTTGAATTTCTGAGTGTAGGCGCCACGCGGCGCATAATATAGGGGGCGGTCTGACCAGCCTGGTCTGACCGGTTCCTTCCTGACGCGTTCCGGCTTCTCGTATTTCACCCATTTCGATCACGATCAACTCCCGGAACCTACAAAACACAATAACGTTAGTAGTATACAAATCTTGACTAAAAACGAACGAAAACTAATTTAATATTGAATAAAATATACAATGGAAACATATATATTTAGCATTATATCAATCTACTTGATTAATTATTATTGTTTCTCTGGCTTTATTACAAATCAACCACAAACTAGTCAGCAACACAGAGTAAATAACTTAACAAAATCCTATTATATAAAAGACATTCACCAAATACTAAGTGAAACAATAAAACTCATCAAACAACTATAAGTACATACACATATCAAATGAATAAAATTAAACATTTTACTTAGTCATCACGCCATAATCAAAAGCATAATCCAAAATAAAATCAAACTTCAACAATAATTTATCATAAGCCTAGGCGGTTTATAAAGTTTAGCCTAGCATTATTGAATCAAATAAAGCAAAACAAGAATTCATGGTGAACATCTAGATAAAAAAATAAAACGAAAGAGTTAGGGTGATAAAACCTGTGAGTCTTCGATCCCGATTGATTAGCACTTCACCGGATGATTTCTAGCATTCAAAGCCCTCAAAATCTTCAATCCTAAGCTCCAAAACTTCTCCATAACAGTCAGAGTTCGTGTGTTATCATTAGGGTTAAGTATGGTCTTATAGTTGTTTTGGCTCAAAACCCCTAGTAGAACACGAAAGTTTCTTGAAAAAAGATCTCCTCGCGTCACGCGGAGAGCAAAGGATGAGAGGCCACGTGACATGGCGTACTAGATCACAAAACCAAGCCCCACTACACACGCCACGTCGTGCGGTGTGGTCTTTACCATGGCCGCGTGACGTGCCTAGCCATATCAGGGCCGGCTCCGAGAAGACGAAATTTTTTTTGGGCTAAAGGCGAAATATTTTTTGGGCCTTAAGTAAAAGGAACATTTTGTTGGGATTAAAATTTTTTTTTACATGGACTTACTTGGTTATGATTTGAGTTGTGTGAAAAAATTTTGTATAAAAATAAACTTAAAAATGTCTCAAATAAGACTACAACCCACAACCTCTTGGTTATATGTCATACCTCTTTGTCACTAGACTAAGCTAGTGTTTATGTAAATGTGTTGAAACATTGATTATACATATTTTTTTCATAAAAATACATATAATTTTTTAAAAAAAAAAAATTCAGGCATAGCGGGAGGTCGGGGCTGTGGCCGTCGACTACCCTGTCACACCCTTGGGCCGGGCCTGAGCCATATGGTCTCATTTCGCGTGCCAATTCAATTGATTCCTCTTCTGGTTTGTCCCGGTGGTGTTAGCTCGTTTAGCCTTGTTTCTTGCTCTTTTAAACACCTTTTATGACTCAAGACCTACAAAACACAACTATGTTAGTAGTATACAAATTCTAAGTAAAACTTAACAAAACTAATACAAATCTACAGGAGAAAAACATGTGTATTTAGCAATATATCAATGTACTTTTGCAATGTTTTTAAAATTATTTTGATTTTATTTTGTAACACAAACTGACCCGAACCGAAAAACTATATATGCATATAGTAATATTTTCGACCTCCGAAAATTTCCGACCCCATAGAATAAATTCTTGGGGTCCACCACTAATTGCAATAAAAAACAACTCAGTTTCAATTAATGTGGCCTCGCAATTCCATGTAGTGAACACGTACTCACAGATCTTGCTTCTCGATTGGGACGAGCCTTTTGACTTCTGCACTTTTGTGTATCACAGTTTGTAAAAAAACTAACCAACAAGAACTTTTATTGGTGTAGCTAGAGTTGTTCCGGTTAAATGAGATGTAATTTGGATGTTATTTTGAGTTCAAAGTTGGCATGTTAGGGATTGCTTCTTTAAAATGCATTTTTGCTTTTTTGAAAGGCAAAATGTCCAAAATGCCCCTCTAAAAGCATCTAAAAGCATCAATTGGATGCTTTTAGGTGCTTTTGAAGGGACATTTTGGACATTATGCTTTTAGGTGCTTTTGAAGGGACATTTTGGACATTTTCTCTCTTCAAAAAGCATTTTAAAGAAGCAATCCCAAACACATAGCTGACTTTATTTTAAAACAAAGCTTATGAGGCTATGTGTAGTGGAGAGGCTACAAAATAAGGAGATTTTTAACATGTGGCAAAAAGGGACGATATGTAGCCCAAGGGGGTGGTGTTGTAGCCCACAAATCATCTCACCCTCCAATCATTGATCGCCACATCATCATCATAATTACACAACCTGGCGACAAATTCTCGACCCCCACCCACCCACAAACTTATCACCCCTTTGTCGCCAAGGGGGCGGTGTTCTCGCCCTCATCGCCACTTGTCGCCTACATTTATAGCACCACTACGCATGGCCTGAGTAGCTAGTTACAAAATGATATGGATGAGCAAATGATACTGGGTAATTTACCAATACCACCTATTATGTGTCATCATTAAAATATTAGGCACAAATGTTTCAGAACTTTTTGCAGTTTCCAATTTAAATTGATTGTATATTGAACACACTCATATATAGAGGCCATGCATGATCAAACTCAAGTAGATAACGTCAAAATAATACATTACGAGTTACTGAAGGATTAATCTTGAATTATTAGTAAAGTTAAAGGTTTATTTTGTTAAGTTATAATTTAGTTATTTGAATTGTAGTAGGTTTAGGAAATGTATGTCTTTGAGAGCAAGTTTAGTGAGTCTATAAATAGGGTTTAGTTTATTAGTTTTATTGGTGAGAGTCAAGAGAGAAGTTTAGAGAGAGTTAAGAGAGAGTCAAGGAGTCTCATCTCCACGTACGTTTGATAAGTTCGTGAAGTTCGTTTGGTATGTTTGTTTGATATATGAAAAGAGTCGAGGGTTGTCACCTCAATATCTCGTGTTCGTTTGTTTGATAAGTTCGTTTGATCTGATTGTTTGATCCGCCTGGCCAACAATTGGTATCAGAGCTACGGCTCATTACACACGTGAAACTTCCACCGCCGTCTAGTAGATCGCTCGGAGAAAAGGTTTGTGTCGTAGACCTTTAGTTTGATCGGAAATTCGTTAGCTAGGGTATTATTATTTTTCCCTCTATCGAGTGTGATAAAGAATTGGAAAGAAAAAGTTTTTTTTGTCTTTAGCAAACATATACGACGTCACTGTTCTTCACCATTAGTTTTTTTGCAATTGATATTGTGTGAATTAAAACAATTGTGTTCTTGTCTTATTCGACACCTAAATAACTTTATTAGCCCCCTCGAGAAGATAAATAAGTAGAAGTGAATTATATGAAAGTGGAATTAATTTCAAACTAAAAATTGGTGAATGAGTTTGGCAAGGAATAAGCCAATAAAAGAAAATTGAAATCCAGATTGTTTGGAAGGAAAAAGGGACGTGAAGTTGTAGTAGTCCACTTTGTGATTGCAATGTGCATTAAGAAAAGATAAGTTTGAACTGTTTGGTTATTTACTGAAGATTGATTTTGGATCGAGAATCAATTCTAATTGAAAGAGCGTTCTATTAATAAAGTAAAGATAGGAAAGACGCGATGACGATTGGGGGACTTCCAATATTGACAAAATCGAACTACGAAGTATGGTCGATCAAGATGGAGGGATTTTTGAAAAACTATGGCTTTTGGGAAGTTATTGAACCTACAGTCGGTGTAGTTGTAGATGAAAGGAAGATGTACACAGGGTTGGGGTTCATATGTCAAACCCTACCGGAAGACATCTTAGTACAAGTCGGCATGCTCATGAATGCTAAGGAAGCATGGCGTGTTTTGAAGATTCAATTTCTTGGAATTAATTATGTACAAAAAGTAGATGAAAAAGCAGATCAAGAAGCCGCTGAGAAAGAAAGATTGGATAAGATCGTTGAGAAGGAAAGACTGGATGCTATTGTTCAAGAAGAACAAGCATGTAAGAAAGATGCTCTGGAAGCTGCAGAGATAGAAGAAGCTTTGCAAGTTGTTTTGAGAAGTGAAGGTAAAGAAAGGTTGAATGAAAAAAAAGAAAGAATTTCTTCAGAAGAAGAAGAAGAGAAGACGGAGAATCTTAAGGTATGTTTTTATGACTCAAACAGCCTTGAAGATGAGAAAATTGATAAGATAAGTGAGCAGAAAGGAAGCAAAAAATCTGCTA
This sequence comes from Bidens hawaiensis, assembly GCF_021521415.1. Lineage (NCBI taxonomy): Eukaryota > Viridiplantae > Streptophyta > Magnoliopsida > Asterales > Asteraceae > Bidens > Bidens hawaiensis. The sequence continues at coordinate 264,644 of NW_027492593.1, forward strand.
CTGATGATGATAAGAGGAAGGATATTGTAATGAATGAAAGGAATGGTGCAGCTAACAGGTCTGTAGATTTAGAAGCGTGTGTGAAAGTCAACAATCGAGCATTTGTTGATGAAAATTCAGAACCGAATGAAAGGTTGAGAAGAATTGCCAGAATGGAAGGTCCAACAGGGTCTCATAAAGAAGGAATGAATAGCCCATCTGCAAGTTTTGATGAGCAAAGAAAGAAAAGAAAAGTGAGAAAGAAGAACGTGGAGAATGAAGTGGTATGTGAGATCAATGTGGATGGTATGAATGATGAATGTGAAGAACTTGTTAAATAGGTTTGTTACAAACAACTGAAAAGAAAGGGTAAAGATGAACCAATGATTAAAATTGAAGAGCTGAGAGTGATACGGGGAATTCAAGACCTTGGTGGTACAAATTCAAGATTAAGGGGGTGAATGAAGGATTAATCTTGAATTATTAGTAAAGTTAAAGGTTTATTTTGTTAAGTTATAATTTAGTTATTTGAATTGTAGTAGGTTTAGGAAAGGTATGTGTTGGAGAGCAAGTTTAGTGAGTCTATAAATAGGGTTTAGTTTATTAGTTTTATTGGTGAGAGTCAAGAGAGAAGTTGAGAGAGAGTTAAGAGAGAGTCAAGGAGTCTCATCTCCATGTACGTTTGTGAAGTTCGTTTGGTAAGTTCGTTTGATATATGAAAAGAGTCGAGGGTTGTCACCTCAATATCTCGTGTTCGTTTGTTTGATAAGTTCGTTTGATCTGATTGTTTGATCTACGGTATATATAAGGCATGCGTGTACGTTAACAAACCTCAATGAATGATATTATTTGTATTAGTTTTTGCTATTTTAATTTTATAAAAAATATTTATTCATGTTTCCAAACAAACAAAATTTGGGTGGTAAAATCCACTAACCATCATATTTCATTTACAATCTTACATGTATCCTTGCCGTATCACCATCTCTAAGGCACGTGTAACTAAACTAACATGTTTTCATATGGGAACATGGCTAAGTGGCTAACCACATTTAGCCATGTGAAAGATATTGGATAGACTCATAGAAGACAATACATGTTGTACAATATTAGCAAGACGTGTGGTCAGGACTGGATAACATGTTCGACTTAAATTGGGAAAGCGGGTTTTAAACAAAATGGTTACATAAAAATGGGCTATTTTTGAAGATGAAATGGAATACATTGTGACCGAAATGAGTTTGGGTTAAATTAATCATTAAAAAACACATCAAAATGCATTAAAAAGTAATGTTTACATTAATATAAGGTAAATAAATATAACTATATGTTTATGGGCCGGTCTGGGCCAACCAATAAACGCCTTTTATACATCGTTTTTGTTTTTCAAAATGTTAACTATATTGTTAGTAATAATATTCTTGTATGTATCTAAATATACTTAGCCAACTATGGGTCCCATTTATACTAGAAGAAAAAAGTTAGGTCGGTTCGGTAACATGTAAAAACGGGTCCGCGCAAAATTTGCATGTGTTAGAACGGGGCATTTTAGAATGTATCAATTTGGTTCAGGTTAAAACTAAGGGCGAAGTTTGTATTGTGGCCAGAAAATTTATGCTCAGTATTGTAAATTTATATATTTTTTGTCCGAAAAATTTTATACGTAGTGTAAATTTACCAGTTTTAGTTCAAAAAAATTGAGACCGGCCACCCCAACGTTTCCGTCCAAGCTTCGCCACTGGAGTCAAGACGGGTTGACAATGTGCTCCGATCGACTGAGTTGTTTTAGGAAAGAAATTAATATATATCATGTGGACATAATATGTGGTGGAAACAAACAATGATCGATGTTAACTCATTTGGACCTGCTTTTTGTTAATAAGATAGTAGATTCAAATTGATCTGTTGTTTGACTTGAGATGATCCATTGACCGTTAATAGTTACTCGAAACGACTCATTCATAGGCAAATTGGTCAAAATGGTAACCTCTACAACAACATTAACCAGCAAAGAATGTTATGTACCACTCTCGTACAACTCCCATGTCACAAAACGTGGGTTCTAGTGTATCAAATTATATGCACTTTTAGTTAATTAAATTAGTTGTTAGTTTATTAAGTAGTGGGTCGGTTATGTATCTTGGCTATATAAGCCACTAGTTCTTATGTGTTAGGGATATGAATGAAAATGTTAAATTGATCTATGTTCTCTCTATTTTCTAATCTGGATTCTCTCTAATTTTCTTTGGTCAATCGATTATCGGTAGGAACCACATCAAAGAACTTCATGTATAGGTGTAATAAGTTACTAACTAACCATTCTTTCCTTCAAACTCTATAAATTTAACAATTTTCTATCAAATAACATTATAAACAAAATATGTCCTTCAAATAACTTCTTGTTTCTCATGATCCTATGATATAATCTTCTTCCAAAACCAATGCCTTTGCCACATCAGCATCATCTCTTCAATAGGAACTCCTTTCGTTTCGGGTAGGAACACGTAAACAAAAACAGTCATTATGGTAATCCAACCCGCAAAGAACAAAAACAGCCCGAATTTCAACCCGCAAAGGAGAGAAAGGAAAGACTGTGCTATGATGAATGTGAAGAATAAGTTGACCGCAACTGTGATGCTTTGACCTGCTGACCGTGTCTCTAAGGGGAATATCTCACTTGGCACTGTCCAACCGAGTGGGCCCCACGACCACCCGAATGCCACCACAAAGAGACAAATAACAACTACCACGGCGATTGAATAACCCCGCAAGAGTTCTTGATTGTCTCCAAATTTAAGGCCTAATATTATGCCCACAATCACCTGTTTCAAAGCACAAGATTGTAGTAGAATATTGAGTGGTGTGTGTATAAAGTCAAAACAGGTCAACATGGCCTATGGGTGCGGGTTTGGGGTCGGTTTTGGGCTCAAACTTAACCAAAAATAAGTATTCGGTTTTTGAAAACTGTTCGGTTTCTGCTTTTCTGTATTTGAAAACATTTTGATTTCTATTTTTTTCAGTTTTTAGTTTTCAAAATGGGTTTGGTTCGGTTTTGCAGCTTGGACTCAAATTTTGGGCCCAAAATATTGATCTCGCACTTGAAACTTTGAGCCTAAATCCATTTTTGTTAATGATTAAATTATTATTACACACTAATATTAGGCTACACCATTTATTATTTTTTTATGAATTAGTTAACATTCAAAAACATAATTATAATACACAAATTATAATATGTTAATTTAGACTCAACTTACCTGACAAATAATCATCTGAATGCCTCCACCAATCAACAAAAACCTTCTTCCTAATTTATCAACCGTCGCGATAGACACCAAAGTCGAAAGAGCAAGAACTGCACCCGTCAAAGCCGACGAATAAAGCGACGCATTCCCCTTAAACCCCATACTTTGAAACAACACCGGCGCATAAAACAATATCGAATTAATCCCAGTCAAAATCTGAAACATCGGCATACAAACCGCCATAACTAACTGCGGTCTGTTCCTCTTTTCCAAAATGTTCCTAAACGGATGTTTCACCGAGTTAGCCAACTCACTTGCATCAACCATGTCTTCAAACTCGGCATCCACATTGTGGGTCCCACGTATTCGTTCCAAAACTTTTCTACCTTTGTCCTTTGACCCTTGTTCTATTAAGCTGTTTGGTGTTTCTGGTAAAAGTAACCCGCCTATTGTCATTAAAAGTGCGGGGGGCGGCGGCTAGTCCCAATGATAGCCGCCACCCCCAATGGTCAAGCTTGCTCGTCCCGTAGTTGATCATGTTGGCTGAGAAGATTCCTAGAGTTGTTGCTAGTTGGAACATCATGTTTAAGCCTCCTCTGAGATGGGTTGGTGCCATTTCGGATAAGTAGAGTGGTATTGCCTTCAAATAGTTCAAACGGGCCGGGTCAGATTGGGTTGACTCGACAACACCTTTTTATCGTTTTTTATTACATTAATAATTAATATTTGCGATACGGGTACCAAAACTATTATTGAAATAGTGATCCATTTTTTCAAAGAAAGAGCAAGTTAGCATAAGGGTGTGAACAAGCCGAGCTGAGTTCTTTTACTTACGCATAATATATTAATTTTTACGCATTTATGATTATATTTTTTACACATAACATAATATATATATTTTTTAGTTATTTTTATTATAATTTTACATATAGTATTACTTACATCATTCATATATGTTTTTATTAATTAGTTAATTTTACTTATAGTATTACTTAAATTTCGGTTAAGTTTGGATAAAATGATCAAAATATCTTTGTAGATATCTTTATTAATTAGTTAACTGGGCTTCAGCTCCTTTAAGCTTCATTTGATTCAACATTTTAATGAGCCAATCTCGAGTATCTAACAAGCTTACTCGGCTTGTTTACACCGCTACTTAGCATATTGTATATGCTTTATTCAACCCAATGTGTAGAATTTTTCATCCTCACATTATGGCTAATACCATAAGTCAAAATTTCATTATCCTTTAATTAGTATTTCCCTATTTATAGTCAACATTGTGAAAAATTCAACTTAAAATTAAATTGTGTGAGTGTGACACATTTGATGATATCTAATTCAAAATTCACTCACAGTAGTGAGCACTTAGAAGTTACTACTAAGAAGAGTAAACATGACAAAATATGCTTGTCAAGACGGGTTAAGTAACAGGTCAAAATAATTACCTGATTACCAAAGCCAATGCCAACACCAAGCATGATTCGGCCCAAAAGAAGCATTACAAAGTTAGCCGCTGCGGCATTAAGTGCTGCACCCACAAGAAAACTGAGTCCGCCACAAATTATGCTTACCCGACGTCCATATGTTTGCGTCACGGGTGATGCAAACAAGGTTGCAACTAAGCCAGCAAGGTATAATGATGAAGTGAATGCTGCTAAGCCTTGGTCATTGAACTTGCAATAGTTGTTTTCGTGTGAATGCATCTTCTTTAAATACACCTTTGGGAAGAACTTTTTAAGGAATGCATCCATGGATGTCACACCTCCTGGTTAAATCATGTTTGGTTAGTAGGATATTAGTGGTTAGAGGTCTTTTTTAGGACCAGGTTATGTCAAAAATGACACATTTTGCTCAAAGTTTTTATACTTTTGAAGAATAATTGGTAACATGTAATATGATTACAAAAGTCATATTGTTTTGTTATTAATCTAAAATGATTTAGGAGATTTTTTGTAGAGGTGTTCACGGTCTTGTTCAGTTGGTTTTGATGAAAATTCTAGGTTGAATCGTTATCTATGGTTCTGGTGAACGAAAAACCAACCAACTTGGTGGGTGCTGTTCGGGTTGGGTTTGGTAAAAATGAACACTTTTTGCATTTTTTTGGGAAATACATTTTTTTAACAGCCAAATATATATTATTTACAAATATATATTATTTACAAACCTCTAACAAACATTTTGAAAGTTTTGAAAGTAAATTACATTTTTTTGTTGAAATAATTGATACGTGAAATACGATTACAAACGTTATAGTATTGCATTGTGATCTAAAGATGATTCATGAGATCTTATCACTTATATACATTAAAGTAAGACTTTTAATGACTTTTAAGTTTTGTAAATTCAACTTTCTCTTTCTCTTACCAAACAAAAAAAAAAGTAGAAACTAGGATCAATCAATCACCCTTTATATTTTAAAAATTAATTTGATTTTAGACAAAATTCATAATTAAGAGTAGGTGGTGTTTATCCAGTCGGTTTTCAGGTTCTTCTGTTTAATCAAATATGAAAATTTTAATACTAAAGTCAAATTCAAATACGATTCGAATATGCTTATTCGAATTCAGGTCTATTTGATTATACTGAATTACCAAAACATATACAAAAGTTGAGAAAAAAAAACTTAGAGAAAAACAAAATACTAAAATTCGGTTCCTGAATCACAATTTAATTTCGGTTGGTTTCGGATTTCGAGTTTCTCAAGCCCAATTCGAACAACCACCCATAAAATTTGGGTGTTAAAAAACTTTGAAAGAAAAAAGATAAAATCACCTGAAATTCCAATATCATAACCAAAAATTGATCCACCAACAGCAGCAACAATGCATGCAATGATGACGTAAGCAGTAACTCTTCCTTGATATTGTTCTGCTCTGTCCTTTGCCATTCCTGCCGGTGCAAAAGATCCTCCTGCCATCTAATTCACACACACACAAACACAGAGAAAAAGGTGTTTGAAAGAGAGACTCAAGTTTCTATATGCAAATAATAATATTAATATTAATTGAATTTGTTATGAAGTTTGATGACTTTGAGGGTCCCAGAAATTAATAAATGCTTGTTGAGATGACTTCATCTTTGTCGTTGCCAAAACAAATATCTAACTCCTGATTTAATATATGCATGTATTTTGGAGTATTATTTGATCAAGTGTATACATATGAATACAAATATATATGAATACAAATTTATAATAATCTATATTTTCAAAAAATAACAAAAATTGACAACTGTTTAGCATATTTTAATTCTTGAATTTAATTTATAAAAATTCTTTTATATAAATTTGATAGTATAATTCAAAGATAAGTTTTCAACTACTAGTTTCCTAATCAATATCTAACTCATATGTTAAGAGTAACATCTAACTTCTAATAATAGATATTTTATATTTATTTGAGGTATAAAGTTGTTTCGTTTGGATTAGTGAGTTGCATAATTTCAGCTATGATTCAATAAAGAGAAATTCATTCAGTTATAACTTCTTTTACCATTTATGACAATGTGTTTGGATACAAAAAATGAACTTCCAAATATTCCAGTTGATCGGGTAACTTGTTATCTGATTTATAGAAAATAGAAACGATATATCGGCCGATTTTTTATAATCTCGATCGTAATACTGTTACACATGATAAAAGCAAAAAGATAATAATAATAATAATAATAATAATAATAATAATAATATTATTATTATTATTATTATTATTATTATTATACACCAAACAAGGGCAAATTAAAACACTCATTTTTAAGTAATTTACAACATTTAAAGCATGAGGTACATGTGTTAGTAAGGGTAAACATGTCTTTTAAACACAATCCATTCAACTTACAAGTTTGGTCCCTCATCTTTAACCATATTATGTTTTTAATTTAACTTGTAAACTAACTTCCAACCCATGATTTTTAAACGACTATGGCGTTTCCATACGTTAATATTTTTATCAACAAATTGCACCATAAAAACGAGCTTTTCGTTCTCTTTAATTTGGATAGGATATTGTTGTAATTTTTTTTTCATTTTAAATAAATTAATATGTTACTTAGGGGTGTTCAATGTCGGTTTTGATGGTTTTTAAGTTAAACTTGTGAGTCCAACCGTTAATACTGATTTTTGTCGTCCAAAACCAAACTCAACCATTGAAAGTTGAAACCGAATCGTTACTAACGGTCTGGTTCCAGTTTGATTTCACAGTGTAAACTTTAATAATAAATTTAGTTTAAAATAATTAATAATTTAAATGTACCATCAATTTTAACTAAAAACCAACATAATATGATACTTGAGATGATCATAAATAAAAAATGATAATTTTAGCCACAAAAATGGTAAATATTAATGGAAGATCTAGGACGTGAAATAACAACAACAAAGATTACAAAGGGAATCATATTGCAATTAGGTTAATTTACAGTCTTTTCTGGTTTCATATGGCCGGTTGCCGATACAAACCGCGAACTAACCGTTCACTACGTTTTGAAAATTTGGAAACCGACCAACAAACCGAAAGTAAAAAAGAAAAAGAAAAAAGAAGTCAAACCAATGACCGATTTAATCGATTTCAAGGTTTTAACCAAACCATAAACACTTATATTCGTATGTGATTAACATGTTTAAACACCCGCTGCATCGCGCGGGCACGCGTCTAGTTATTATAAAAGAAAAGACAAATTATAAAAACACATGGCATCGTCTTCTTGCTACTAGCCTGATTTAGAATAAGAAAACAAAATGATATAACTTGCTCATTAAAATATGATATGGTTCATGTACAAAGTAATTTGCGGTTAAAAAGCCTAATAAGCAATAGAAAGACATCACGTGTGCGCATGTGAGTTTATAAATAAGAGCTTGCGTTTGTTTATGAGCGTAGGTTTTTGGCAGCATATCAAAGTCATGTTAAATGATATAATAGCACGTTACTCTTTTGTATTCAAAATACCATTCCAAGCATAGACACATAACAATGTTATGTAGTTCATTACCCACATACCCATGCTTTTTTAAAACGGGATAATGGTGTCATGTTTAATCAGTTTAATGCATAAGAACATGTTTATATTGCACAACGTGTTACAATTTATTTTAAAAATAGTGTATATTTAAAATAGAGCAATGTTGTTATAAGTGGTATTTGATTACCAGATTAATATTTCATTTATAGAATCCAGTTCAATTTTATGAAATAATCTTTACAAAAAAATTTGTTAATCTATATGAAAGTTTTTTTGAGTTTTAAAAAATGATGGAACTTCCATTTAATGGTAAAAAGGCAACACAAGAGTGAATTTCTCTTTAACCTCTTTTAGTTTATTAATTTCCAATTAATTACCAAACTACAACTATGCTAATTCTAAGTTTCTAACCATTAAGTTTGTTTTAACAAAGCCTTAGATTGCTTTTTACGGGCTTTAACGTCTAAAAAGTGCAGAAATAATTTTAAATCATTGACCAAAGGGTAATCAATCATAAATTAAAGTCACTGTAATTTTGGCACGGAACACAAAAGGATAATAGATACTCATAGTTGATTACTTTCTTATATCATTATAGGGGGGCGGGGCACTGCGTGATGAGCTCCCTATCACGCGTGATGGGTCACCGCACACCGCCGCCGGTCATCGCTCACGCGTGACGGGGGTTGGTTGCGTGATAGCCATCACGCAAGTGATGGGTGTTTATCGAGAAAATTGGACCGTTGGGGAGGGAGCCGTTGGGAAAGAGGAGGGTTAAATAAAAAAAAAACCAATATAAATCCAAAACCAAAACATAAACCAAATCCAACTCAAAACCAAATCCAACTCAAAACACTCTCAATATTCTCCTTCATTCACAACAAAAAAATATAGCATTTCTGAATTACTTGGCTCCCTTAGACACTGATAGCTCTTCGTCTTCGGACGAGACATTCTCGAATGGTTCCCGTTGTTATATAACGAACTTGAAGGCCCGAGCCGTCCAAAGAAAAAAGTGGTGGAGTGTGATCGTATGCCCACGAAGTGCTAATGAACGACTATTTTGTGGAGGAGCCGAAATACAATGACGAGACGTTTAGGGAACGCTTTCGTTTGCTGAAATCTTTATTTTTAAAGATTGTAGCCGACGTCGAAGCAAACGAAGAATGGTTTCAAGAATCTTACGACGCGAGGGGCAAACGAAGTTTTACGGCGCTTCAAAAATGCACATTCGCTATTCGTCAACTAGCGATAGGTAACCCACCCGACCAATTCGATGAATACTTACAAATGTCTGAGAGAACTTCACGTGAATGTCTACAATTCTTTTGTAACTCGATTATAAAATTGTATGGCAAAGAGTTTCTACGAAAACCAACAAGACACGACATTACACATCTTTACGCCGCGCACGAGGCTAGATGGCATTTTTCAGGGATGCTCGGTAGCATCGATTGTACACATATCGAATGGAGGAATTGTCCACGGGAGTTGCGCGTATGTTAGGGGTGATATCAAACGACCGACCATCTCACTAGAAGCGGTTGCGTCAAGTGATTTATGGCTTTGGCATTCTTATTTTGGTGTTCCCGGCTCAAACAACGACATCACTGTTCTGTACACATCACCGTTGTTTCAGAGCGTAACAAATGGTACCGCACCTTTTTGTCCGTATTTTGTCAACGATGATATTACAGACGTGGCTACTATCTTGTCGATGGTATCTACCCGCAATGGTCTTTTTTTGTGAAAGCCTTTTCGTTTCCTGTCGAGACCAATGAAAAGGCGTTCAAGAAGTTGCAAGAATCGGCAAAAAATGATGTCGAGAGAGCTTTCGGTGTTTTAAAGGGTAGATGGTGCATACTTAGTCGACCGGTTCGTGCAATGAAAAAACCCATGATCTCTAGCTACGTATATGCATGCATCATATTACACAATATGTTAATAAAAGAAGATGGAAATGCAATTTCTCCAGATTAGGTACCAGATCCTCCTACTCAAGTTCCCGTTCCCGATGATGTCCAATTAGACTTGCGGGATGAAGATATTCATCATCGGTTGAGATGAGATCTAGTTGAGCTTATAGGTTCTTTAGGTTTGGAATTTCCGGATTCAGACGAGGAGTAGACGTTTATTGTAACTTTTATTTTTTAATTCTAATTTTTAAGTTGAATTATGTTCTAGTAAACTATTGTTTTTATTTTTTAAGTTCTAGTAAAATATTGTTTTAACTTTTTAAGTTGCAAAAAAAAACAAAAAAAAAACAAAAACAAAAATATTCCTATCACACCACACCACCACTCCTACCAAATTCTATCAAAATGTGATGGATTTAGAGTTTGTGATATGACACCATTTGATTGGGTGGGGTGTGTGAGGAGAAATTGCATCACCACCACCACCCTTCCCCCCTTGACATTTATTAAGTGTAAATAAGTTTTAAATTAGTCATTATATTAGAAAAAAGATCACTCATAAAAGCACACATTTTTTTTTATTTCTAGTAAGTAATTATAAGTATAAATACAGCTAGTATGGTATATAAAATAAAGACTTTTTATAAACTGGGTGGGTGTAACGGAATGTTAAGATTTTTTGTGTGCTAGAATTTTACGATGGTGCTTCTATATTTTACTACTTTGAACGCTTTTAACCACCATCCCCTTGTGACATTTGATGAAATATAGTGGCTCCACTAGAATGTTATATTTCGCATAAGACTAAAGGGCATTGTATGGGTGGCATGTTATTGTTCACTTTAAAGTATTATGTTAGCGTCATATAATACATTATTTAGGGGTTGTTTGGTATTTTTAATGGTCATTAAGAGCGTTCTCACCCTTTCCATTATCCTTAAATCTTAAATTACATTGAAAGACATTACATTTTCTCTTTAATTCTCAAATAAATAATAATTTTTATGTCTTTATTACAGTATTACATTTTCTCTCTCATTCACTCACAACCACTTTCAAAATATATTAAAAAAATTATAGGGTCATACAGAATTTTTCAAATATAAAGAAAAATCACTGAATTTTCTCTCTTAACCACTTATAACACCATAAACCATTCCCTATATTATAAAAACTTCACTCACCAAATTTGATGGACGGATTACGAATGCTCAAAGAGGCTACATTTAAAGGGTTTATAACTAACTCCTTAAGGGAAACTTCCCAGAATAGGTTAAAATAGTAGAGAAATCTATTTTAATTCAAATTTATAAAACTTTCTATTAGTGATCCATCCAAATCTTACACCACTCTCATTGACAGCTTAATGATGGTTTAGGTTGTCACGTGACATTAAATAAAATAAAAAATTAATTTTTATAGTTGATTTATCACAAACTAGTTCACAAAAACAAACTAGTTTGCAAACCATTATATGCAATATTTTATGCAATACTAGTTTTCATCCTTTTGTTTTTTTGTTAACAATTAATATAATATACAAGTTAGTTTTTGCTTAATAATTTAAATTGTTAGCTTAAAAAAATCTAAAAACACAACCATGTTTATTTTTTTTCCTAAAAACTTCGATATGAATTCTATTAAAAACGAAGTTATTTGAAAATTGTATATTTTTTTATTATTAGCTTTCCAATATAATAATATTGTTTCATAAACTTATTATTTAAAGTTTTATTATTTATATTTTTAATAATTATAAATTATATTTATATAACAAAATGTTGGTTGAGGTTGGGTTGTGAATGAGACTGAAAATTTAGATTAGGTTGGGTTGTGTTTGTTGATGAGAGGGAAATTAACACTACTACAAAAAACACCATTAATGACACACAATGTGTGTCATAAAAGGGTACTCATGACACACAAATGCATGTAGTGGAAGCCCATGTCATAAACTGAAGATGACATGCACTCGCGTGTCATGTTTAATGACACACATTTGTGACACGCTTTTATGACATGCATTTACGACAACTACATGACGTACACTAATGCGTGTCATTGTATATATATATTTTTAAATATATATTTTTATTTTTCTTTGCATAACTACTAATCTGTATATTAATGAGATAATTATATAGCAAAACTATTCCTTTCATTACTTAATTAAACATCATATGTCAAGTAATTACAAATATTCCCAAGTTACAAATATTGTCTAATAGTCATACAATACATATCACTACTGGAAAACAAATTGTGTTGCATAACTCGAGCATTCTTCTCAAAATGCATCAAAATCCGCCTCCATGTATTTCTCTTTGCCTCCCCCAACCTAAGAAGAAAAAAAAGAAAACGTTACAACATTTGATCAGGTCAAAACGAACCAATATAAACATAAGCAAACATGTAAATTACACTTACATTGTTATTGACGAGAATTTCAGTCCCTCATGAATGATCTTCTTCATGAAGTTTAAGATATAATAACCACACTCGGTACCTTCCGGTTGAGTTGGACACTGCAAATTTACAAACAGTAACGTAATTAAGACATAATTAAGTTTCTAGTGATTCATTGTAGCCTTAATTAAGAAAGCATAGTTAACTTTTGAGTCTTTAGTGGACATTTATTTTGGGACGAAATTATTACTTTTCCCGATACTCTACTAATTTCTAAAACTTTCATCTAGGTGGATATTCCACATGCATTTGTTTGTGCTGAAAGCAGAATTTTTGATGTTTTAGAATAGGCCATTTGTCAGGTCCGCACTTTCAAATTCTTAAAAATATTAGTTCTCTTAAAACTATAAAGATTTATAGTTTTCGCTAAATAATCATATTCAGAATCAAAATTGTAACTTGAAAATTGAATAACCTAAACTAATTATTTTACTCCTAAATGATCATTATCAGTTTTGCTATGCCCAAAAACACAAATGCCAAACAACCCCCTAAACGTTTGTGGGTACAGGGTATGGCTTGTAGGACAAACACACATACACCAAGTTTTCATGTAAACATGGTGGGATGGAAAGAAAACACAGTCAACACGGGCAACAGATATTGGTAATAATATTAAAGCAAGTTACATTTGTAATTAAATATTAAAGCCAATTCATAATTCTGTGCATTTTAATGAACTGTTTATTTTAACTTTTGAGTAAAACCAAGTTCATATTAGTTCTTGTTTCTCATGTAACAGCCACATAAGCCATTAAATTAAAAAACATATAAGTTTTTGGAAATTATAAAAATTACCTAGAAAGCATAATAGCAGATACTATGTTGAATGTATGACCTTCAAAACGACCTGAAAATCAAAGAAGGATATGGCTGGATGAAATCTTTTTTCTTTATTCCTTTGTCGGTGTTGGTGGTAGCCATTTGTTATGTGGCTCAATTCTCAGGGTAATGGTTGGTACTTCCGAAACTTGGGTAATGACAACAGTGTTTGGCCTCTTGTTGATGTCTCTATGTTACTGGAGGCGAAATAGTTTGTGGAGTCTGTTGATTTTTTCAAAGAGAACTTGATAGATAGTTGTATTGACATAGCCATACTTCTTTAAGACTTCCTCACAGATTTCACATAATGAATTCTTCTAACACACTTACTTTTAACTGCAAAGCCTGAAATTATTACCAAAGATAGTATGCAGTTAAATCCACAAAAGGTAACAAAAAAAATACAAACATCAACACTCATTAATAGTCATTAGAACATATCAAACACCGGTTGCTTTTCTTAAAAAAATTATAATGATTCTTCACAAACCTGAGAAGAGGACAACCAATACATGTATTTCATGCTTTCAAGATACATGTATAACAGTTCATGAATGAAATAAAAATGACTCATAAAATAGGAAGAAATTAACAACTAAAAGAGCTTAAATTATCAAATATAATTCAAATACTCACTTACTTCATCTAACCTTGGTAACAAATTTCAACATGAACAAAACACAACCTCCACTAATCTATCGGGTATCAAGAAATATATATGAATGCAAATCTGTTTCATACACTAAATTCTGCATACATAAAAAGGTAACAAACATTTACATAAATATTAATCAAAGATGACAACACCATACGTGCAACTAATCAAAGTTGAAATGAAAATAATGTTGTTTAAAATCTTTAGACACTACAGAAAAACAATTCATTATTCAAAAAAATAATCAATCAAATACATGTAACAATAAATATCAAAACCCTAATCATCCTTTAGTAGTAAAAACTGAAATCATATGCGATTTAACTGATTTAAAATGCAGTTAATAAGGTTTAGCTGAAGATTAGTGTCTAGAGGTTAGGATTTACACAAAACCCCCAATTTTAAACAAAAAACATGACTCAAGAAAACATATATGACAACATATTAGAAAAAAAAAAACAGTGAAATTGGCATACCATTCGGATGAGAAAATTGGAAAACATAGTATGGCTGAGCAATTTAGGGATTCCATCAGGTTAGGGTCTCACCAACAAAAATTAGGGTTTGATCGGTTGGGAGAGAAAGGCGCGACTGAATTACTGACGATTGGAATACATGATGTTGAGGCAAATCAAATCGCCGTTTATGTATTTGTTGAAGAATTGCAGAACGATTAAACCCTAGATGAAAAAATGGTGGTCTAGAAGGAGGAGGAGGAGGAGGAGGAGGACGTAACTAAGAAGAAGGGTGTGATTTTAAAAGTAATTGGGCGGGTCGTAATTTATTATTATTTGGGAGGCAAGATGACACGCATTTTTTTAAGTTTTATGTTTTTTTTTCTATTTTTTATTTATGACACTGATTCATGACACACAAAAATACGTGTCATAAATCTTTAAATTTTAAAAAAAATGACAATTTTTTAATGACACCCTCATTTGCATGTCATAAAACACCGCGTGTCATAGTTTATGTGTCATTAAAGCCCTTTTTTCTACTAGTGTAGCTTTTTTTTCCGCCACATTCGGATTCCTGTCGATGGATTTTGGCTACCACTAAAATTATGGCACGTGTAAAGGATCTGACCCCACACGATATTTTTGTATTCAAATCCATATGTCATGTTATTATTGGTAGGGAAAACGTCTTCATGAAAACCATCTCCTCTTCTTCACGCGAGTTTGGTCTTCGGAGATGAATTTCAATCAAAGATGCAAAAAACACCATTATTTCACATGAGTTAATTTATCATTATGCAAGTTATAACTGGTCGGGTGGCACGTCGGTTGTAATATCCCGAAATTTTCAAGAATAATATTTAATATATTATTTATTTATGGCGTAATAGTTTACTCAGATTAATAGAGAAATAATAAAGAATTAATAAATAATAAAGATGGAAGGTTAAGTAGGCTATTATGTGGAATTAATTATGGACCAAAAAGAAAAGATGAGCCTTAGGTCCATGGGCTTAAGAGAGTATAAATACCTTTTAAAACCCTAATTCTTTCAATTTCTATCAAACTAGACACCATAGCCACCCTACACACTCTAATACACACACAACCCTACTCCCTCTTACGGCGCGGTAAAGAAGAGGTCCAAGACCAAGAACAAGCATCGATTATTGATAGATCTTGGATATACACGTTAGATACAAGATTTAAAGTTCATAGCCAAGCTAACCCGTAACCTAAAAACTAGTAAAGGTACGTTCTTGATCTTTAAAGGTTATGTTTTTATAAACGGTTTGCCATGAAACTTAACCCTAGAGCCGATCGGGTCTAGATAAGTCATAAAGTTGCAAACTTGATGATTAAAATGGACTTAACGAATTTATAGTTATGAAAGGTTCAAAAAAGAAACCCTAAATCTAGCCTTGAACGTTTTTAGCCATAAAGGTCCAAGCTTTATGGTCACTCGGGTCAAGTTTTGGCCGAAAACGGTTAAGGAAATGTTTATGGGTTAATACCAAACCTTAATAAAGTATTAAAGTCAAGAAATGTAGTAATAAAGGTGATAAACGGACCAAGTGGCTACAGCTCGTTCGATTACATTTGGATGGTTCGATTACATTATCCATACTCGATTACAAAGGGGTAATTCGATTACAAAGGGTAAACTCGCTTATGGTTTGATTACATTGAGATAATTGATCATATTATGGAAGTCGATTACACGTTAATTTCGAATACATGTTAAGTTCGCTTACAATGATACAATCGCATACAAGTGAGCTAGTCGATTACAATCAGAGAGTCGATTACAATCTTATAATCGATTACATTGTCTAAATTCGCTTATGAATGGACCATTCGATTACAAGGTTATGTTCGCTTACAAGGCTCTATAATCGATTACATGCGTATGATCGATTACATCCAAGTACTCGGTTACAAATGCTAAATTCGATTACACCATGTAGTTCGTGCCACACCCCAACCTACGGCGGAAATGCCGGGGCAGACTGATTGCTCACAGCTTTTCAAAGGTTACTATCATGCAATATTTAAATGACAATATCTATTAATTGAATTCAATTATCAATAAATCAAAATACGAACAAGTACATAATTCATACAACAATACAAATTTTATACTTCTTGATTTATATTTTCTTCTAACTAAAGTCTTCACTAAGTCTTACCAACCTGCATATGCGTATAAAATAGAATTTTGTCAACAACACATGTTGAGTGAGCAACACACCAGTTTAAGTGTACATATAGTATAGTATAAAAATAAGTATTTGCAACAAGTCATATGAGAATAACAAATTAACCAAATGAGAAAGTATAACTGAGATGTCGAGAAGCACAAAGGCTAACGACTGGCGTATGATCATACTAGACTGAGATTATGTAGGACCTCTCCGAATGCGAAAGTATACAAAGCAAATAAGCACATAAACAAGTAAGGTATAAGTTGTTAACACATAAGACAAAGTTGCAGTTTTAAGTATAAGTATATAATGAGAAATATATTTACGCATATGTCCCCAAAATGTGGAAAACAAGTAAAATAGGGGAATGTGGTACTCACCTCGATAGACGAACAATAGTGAAAAGAGGAATATTAGGATGATGATTCGCGAAAATCACGCGTTGACGATAAGGCCTCAATTAACGAGCTGTGATGGGTTGATTATGAACACATGAGCCGGCTGTACATGATGAAGAATGGACACGCAAACGGCAATAAGAATTTAATTAACTATGGGGCTATAGTCGGCTAGGGTTTAGCGATCATGGCTGCAAATTTAATTGGATTTATATGAAGGTTTGCTTGTAAAACAATCTAGGGTTAGGGTCGGTTAACAATAACATGAAGTGCAGATTTGTTTGGATTCGTTTAACATATTGGTGATGTCGGTTAGGCCGAGAATACTATACACAAGATCAATTACAACTAATAAACGAAAATTATGGTCCAAGTAAACAATTATTGGATTCGGGTTCAAGAAAACTAATATGGATATCGGTTTAGGGTATGGATATCCAAGTAAATAAAGTGGGTTAAAAATTTTCTTTTAGTCCCTAATGTTTAAGGGTGGATACAATGGGTTTAAAACTATATATATTTTGGGATGAAAGTGTAAAATCAATAAAGATTAATTATATACAATAGTCAAACTAATTCGATAAACGCAATATTTTTAATAACAATAACCCGAACGTTCAACCGAGTCGGGTGAAAGTATAAGTTCGAAAAACCCGTGTTGTTACAGTTCGAATACATCCATGCAACTCGATTACATATATATAACTCGCATACAATATCTCATTTCGAATACAAAGTGATCAGTTGCATGCATGGCCTAATTCGAATACATAGATGTATTCGCATACAATCATAGAATTCGCATACACTATACTTAATCAATTCATCAAAGACTCGAATAACCCGGACAAAACAAACGTTGTAATTATCTTGCAATTTAGTAGATACAAGTTTTGGGGAAGTGGGTTTTAAAATGTTTACTAACTAGCATTAACACCCGCGTCGCGGCGTGTTGCGTAAAATCGTTTACTTGATTCAATTATTAACACATTTGCCAGTAACTTTTGTGAACTATTAAGAAAATTGAACAAAAAGTAGACGTAAAAACGTTGAAATCATGCACGCCTGTTGCCGCATGTTAACACGCAAAAAATAGTCTGAAACGTAAACCATAGAAAAAGAATAACTAAGTCGACTTTGGATCAACGTGTTACAACGGGGCTATTAAAAGGGAAAAAGGTAAGTGTAAAAACGTTGAATCACAAACATGCGTTGTAGGGTGTTAACTCGGAAAGAAAGTTTAGACCGACATGTTAAATTAAAAATTGTAAAAGATGAAAAGTCTAAGGGATCAAATTTGAAAGTGGAAAAAATGTTGGGGTTTAAAATGAAAAATGGTTTATGACAAATTTATGAAATAAAGAGTGTAGGTGGTAAAATTGAAAATAACAATAGTGACAATGATGGTGCATATTAGGATGCATAATGTACAAACAATAATGCATACAAACTTCATAAATGAAATATGGATAAATATATAAGCTTTGTTTTGGACAATTCAACCCGACAATCTAAAAGCCGACATACCTATGTGCATTAAACCGTAAAAAAAATAGAAAAGTCTTACCAAATAGGAAATTTAGTAAAAAAAATAAAACTAATATAATAATTTAAGGTATATTTTACTATGTTGTATTTTTGCTATTAGGATTTAGTATAATAGTCATGTACTACAGACTACAGACAAAGTCAAATAATTTAAACTACATTCCATTTGATTGCCAAGTGATGAGCTCAAAACAGTCAATTAAA
Organism: Bidens hawaiensis; assembly: GCF_021521415.1. Taxonomy (NCBI): domain Eukaryota; kingdom Viridiplantae; phylum Streptophyta; class Magnoliopsida; order Asterales; family Asteraceae; genus Bidens; species Bidens hawaiensis. Next base: position 283,501 of record NW_027492593.1, read on the forward strand.
TATTAACTAAATTAAACAAGTAATAAAAACTATACCTAAGACTCAACTAAATAAAACACCGGCAAGTGAACCGATCAATTGTATTAAAGCTAAGTAAGTCAGGAATATCGAACCCACAGGACTCTATAAATTACGTAAATTAACTAATTAGACTCGACTTACGACACGACTATTTATTATTAATGTTTTAAGGGGGTTTTTTAAACTAATATTAAACTAAGAAAACAAATAAGCAAGTAAACGAGAAACAAGCAACCAATCACGAGATCGAAACCAATCAGAGAAGGAATCTACCTAGGTAAGAATCCCATGCATCAACAATCATCAAACAATGGACAAATAACATGATTATGGAAACTGATTTCTAAACGTATTCATCTAACAAACCCTAAGGACCTTTGACTGAATCAAATGAAATCCCAAAGAAGAATAATTAGATTATTAAGCAATCAGTTGAATTGATTTCCGCAAAGTTATCAAATAGGGTTAATTAATAGTATCTAAAGCAAGCAATCTTACGAAACACTAAACTCTAGATAACTTGATAAGCTAACATGACATCATGAACATGGATCAACACAATAAGCAAGAATATTGTCACTATATATCCTAGCATGCAATTGACCAAGACACATGAACAACTCCTCAACTTACAGCTATTGGAATTTAGCAAAGCATTCAAAACCCTAACCAACAATCAACAAACTTCTATGATCTAATGGGCCCATTTAATCACAAAAATCAAAACACCAAGTAATGATTAAACATAAACCCTAAATCTAAAGAACACAATCAAAAGATTAAAGATCTATGTGAAGCTATAATTAACAATCTATCAAGATAATAAACACTCATATGCATCATGAAAGAAAAATCAAGTCTTTACTATTAATTTAACGAAACCATAATCAAAACATTATCCAAAGCAAGAATCAAGTCTCAAATATGTTCATCAAACCTAGGGAGACATGAAGTCTAGCCTAGCATAATCATAATCAAATAACTAAACCAAAGAACAAAGATAGACATCATAAAGATTTATGAACAAAGGCAATGAAAAAGAACGAAAGAACCCGTCTTAATCGACCCTCGAACACGTGTATGAAAGCTTGATGATCTTCCTTTATTACTAGCTCCAAGACTCCTTCAAACCCTTAGTTTTTCTCTCAAAAATGGCTGGAAATAAGCTTAGGATCGGCTAGGGAATGAAGATGTTTATATAAGCGAGAATGGGCTTGGGCTTGCAATTTTTGGCTTACCGGAAGGCCTAGGCACCCGGCCTAGGCATCCTGGGCATTTGCCTAGGCGCGGAGCGGCGCCCCTTTTTGGGGAATTTTCGTTTTTTGCAATTATTTCTTATTTATTCATGTTAGGCCCCTTTCTTAAACTCCAAGTAACGATGAGAAACTTCTAGAACTTCTTTTCCTTGACTCCAAAGCCACCATCTACATGAAAACAAATCGAAACTCTAGGTGTACTAATCATGTAGTCATTGATGAGTAAAACGAACATAAACTTCGCATGAAATGATAGAAAGAATTAAGTTTAACATGCAAGACATCAAAAGAGTTAAAACACGATAAATATATAAAACTTGACTCAAAACCTTAAATAATAAAAGATAAACCAAAACATGAACTAAAACGAACTCGAAACATTAAATAAACACAACTTTACAAGGGATCCGAGATGTATAGATACATGTATATCACCAAGTTAGAGTGTGGAGACACATGTCTTGACTCGCTTCAACTTTGTATAAGGCATGGGACAGATAAGACATAAACTTATTACAAATCATAATTTATAATATTGTACAAACTCAATGCATAGAAAGACATGATACAAAATGTACCACAGAAAGTACAACTAAATATGCATGAGGAAGTTGCAATTTGTATATATACTAGTTTGTTCACCCGCCGCGTTGCGGCGTAGTTGGACGGTAAGCAAGTGTTGAGGTGCAAACATCGTACGTTTAGTTGATATTATTGTTGCTAGTATATTTGTTGCATAGGTAAGTCTTACATGATGATATGGAGTGTTAGTTACATAAGATTGCTTGTGGCAGCCATAATTGTTAGTTTCAAAAGATGCGGATCCTATATGCCTATCAATTGCCAAAACACTACTGTTGCAAAGATGAGATTACAATCATTGGCATCCTCTATTAAAGTATGGCATTAAGGATTGTTATTTCCATATTAAACAAAACCTCTATTGGATTAACACCGTCTTAATAGCTGATCAAAGATACACCTTTACATGCCATCTTGTTTTTCCTGTAACATAAAGTACTGTATCAATAAACATATGATGTAAAGCTGGTTATTTATACTACATGTAATAGTAATGTAATTGGATTATACAATTACAACAGTTACCAACTTTTAAACATGATCAAGTTTAGAAACATGTTAGTTTCAAAGCTGGTTATTTATACTACATGTAATAGTAATGTAATTGGAGTGTTAGTTACATAAGATTGCTTGTGGCAGCCATAATTGTTAGTTTCAAAAGATGCGGATCCTATATGCCTATCAATTGCCAAAACACTACTGTTGCAAAGATGAGATTACAATCATTGGCATCCTCTATTAAAGTATGGCATTAAGGATTGTTATTTCCATATTAAACAAAACCTCTATTGGATTAACACCGTCTTAATAGCTGATCAAAGATACACCTTTACATGCCATCTTGTTTTTCCTGTAACATAAAGTACTGTATCAATAAACATATGATGTAAAGCTGGTTATTTATACTACATGTAATAGTAATGTAATTGGATTATTCAATTACAACAGTTACCAACTTTTAAACATGATCAAGTTTAGAAATATTGATAGAAAAACTTGGATTATTCTTTTTGATCATCTGATTATTTAGGTTAAATAATCATTTACAATCTTAGAATTTGAGAATATGATGGTTGTAAACATGTATTTAGTTAGTTGGTTGGTTGCTTTGTATATTAGTATTATTAGAGAAAGGTCAAGTTCACACAGAATTACCATTTTTAATTCCTTCAATAAGGTCCTCACCACCCACCAAATCAGCTCCCGTAGCTATAGCGCCTGATCAACAGTCGCTCCTTCAGCAAATACAGCAACCTGAAGAGTCTACAAAACACATATTATTATGAGGTAATCTAGTTGAAGTACAAAAACAATCAAATATGTACCATTACTATACCATAATCAAGTATGAATAGTACCTTTCCACTGCCTTGTTGAAGAGATAATGAGCATTCTGCACATTTAAAGAAAAGTAACAACATAATATAATTCAAGTCTGAATAACAATATTGATTATAGCAATAAGAAATTAAAAGAAAATAATATACCAACCTGAAATCCTCAATGGCAAAGTAAATAACTATAGCTAGACAACTCTCTCAATCCAACATCAATGATTGGCCTTAACAACAGTCAGGTAGGCGATGACCGGTCTACACAGTAAGCATTAAAGGCAGTGCATGAACTATACCTTAAATTTAAGGTATTGTGCATAGAATAGGTAAACTAAAGCCCAGACACAAACATGAAGCCAAAAAAAAAACAAAGTTGATGACAAAAAGGAAAACTTAAACATCCAAGCTAACACAATTTTTACGCTAGTATCAAAAACCCCACACGTCGCGGGGGTGGTTCAACCATCGAAGACCATGATGCCCATAGTGAGTAAAATAGCTCAAATCATAGGGAATAAAAACGTTGTTCAGATGAGCTGAGGCATGCCATCATAACCCAAACCATAGTGTAGTAAATTGCGGCACATATGAGCCGAAGCCCTCCATCATAGCCGAAACCATAGAGAACTAAATCATGACTCAAATGAGTCGAGGCCCGTCATCATAGGGCAAACCATAGTGTATATAATATCAGCTCACTAATCATAGACTTGTGCTCATCTAAAAATACCTACTAAAAGCCCATGGAGTCTATATTTGAAGAAATCTCATATGATCTTACGTTCAACATCATTGACATAAATTTGAGCATCCACGCCACCGCGAAGCTGCAAAATACAATTTCAAAAAACAAATTAAGCATTCACTCCCAAAAAATGAGTAGCGCCTAGAGCGGAAACCAATTAAATGAAACGCAATAAACACACCGACAGTAGAGAAACACCAAAGTGAGATCACTGAAAACAATTTCACCATACCTCTAGCATGTAGATCTCTTAACCATCATCATCGCTTCTAGGGTTTCGGTCTACAGAGATAAAGAAAGAGGGAGGTGTTACGGCGTAGACAGGTGGCCGATAACGATGATTAGGTGGCAAACAACCTGAGAAACCTTCAAACTTTAACATCACGGATCCCAACCACACCAACGTGTTACCGTCATACTTTCCCACTGTGATGATCGCCGTCGCCTAGGGTTTAGGAACCCGGAAACAACATCACCCTACCAGACCACCGACATAACCGGCGTACAACATCACCGCCACCGCCACATACGGCAACAGCTGTTAGCAGGGCAACAATGGTTACCAGCGGCCTACGGCTGTTTGGTTGAAAGTAACCGTCGGAGAGAAAGCAGAGCACCATAGGAACATGAATCCCAAAGAAGATTAAACTGAGAGTATGAAAACCATTTTGTTTTGTCTTGTGGTGGAAGGTTGGTGTTAGTGGACATTGTGGTCCAATGAGTAGACAATACAATTCTCACTACATGACGTACAACTTTAAAGCACCACTGACCTTCAAAATTGTATATATATAAATATAATTTCATTTATTTTAAATTTTTTTAATCATTTTTTAAAATAATTTTCTAGCAAAAACATGTTAAAACACTTTTCTAGAAAAAAAAACATGGGCTTCAAACAACTTCGGTTATTCAAAGCTTTTCATCGATGAAGACATTAAAGACATAATATCATTAAAGCAAAGGTTTGTTATAACTTTATATTTTGTTAATGCATATTGAATCTCTTGGATTTTCTTATCTTTTCTTTTTATATTGATCTTTCAAGTATATTATTGCAACTAACTATTATACGATGATCATTTATATATGTTATACCACTTGTTTATTACGATGTTGTATGATCCATATCTTATGTTATGTTGGTTTTTTTTCTTTTATATTATAATTTTGGATGACAGATCCTTGCTTAAAACATATGACATGAATTTGAGACTTTCTTTTTAGCACCTTTCATTAGCAAATGATAAAAACAACTTCAAGGTGAAACATAAACTATAAATTATGTTTTCAATTAAGTTTAACTAGAACTATTAGACGAATAATAAAGTCAACGTAACTACTACTTTTTAATGACACCTCTACAAATATTAACAATTATGTTTAAAATTAATGTTTTCAATACATGTTATAACTTTATATTTTGTACTATAATACTATAACTTTTGTATATTATATATTTAGGCTAATTGAGCAAACAAGTGGACAAACTGGTTCAAGTCAAAGGTCTATTGCCACATCTATCAATTGCTCTGTTGAAGATGATTTCCTTATCAAGACTGAATTCAATAACATTGCAGAAGTCCATTTTAAAACGTTTGTTGTTATTAGTTTTATATATGTTTAGTTTTATTTAAAAAGCTAATAGTATATATCACAATATCATTTTTCTATTATTACAGGTTAGATGAGTCGTCATTCTTGGCACCATTAAGTATGTACCGCCAACTCAACAGTGGTACTACTTATCTTGCAACACATGTCCAAAGGGGGTTAGAAAGATCGATACAAAATGTAACATCCTACTTTCAATGATAATAAATAAAAGGAATTTCGTTTACTTACGGGTGTTTTATATCTAGTCAAGATTAAATAAAATACTAGAGTGTTGGCTTGGACATTAAAAGATGGAATAAGAGATGGTGATAAGCCTTAGGTCCATGAGCTTAAGGGTATACAAACCCCTTAAACATCCCTAAAACCCTAAACTCTCATTCTTATCATCTAGCCTCCATAACACACTAAAAAACACGCATAAACACCCTCCTTAATCTCGGACCAAGATCCGGAGAAAAAGACCCCGAGCTCGTGGGTGTTAGAGCATCTGGGAAAGAAAGACATACATCAAGACTAGATCGTGTTCGTGAAACCTATTCGTTTGAGGTACGTTTTATAACGAAAACTTATGCACGGCTCGTTTAGTGTTCGCATATCTATACAAATGGTAAAGACAAATTAAACGTGACGATTCTCGTTGAAATTCGTTAACGTTTGATAGGTTAATTGTTAGCTTAAAGAGCCCATTATATATATATATATCGATTAAACGCACCCTTAAAACACGATGTTTAAGTGTTTAGTTGATTGGGGTTTGTAGGCGCTGAGTATTCAAGTCAAATGGTACCAAATTTGTGTTGTTTCATCGTGATTTGAAGATTAATTGCAAATCTGGTGTCTGTTGACTATTCTTATAGATTTTGACTTTGACACTGGAGTCAAAGTTAGATAATTCCTGGTATTCATTCGTTATGATAAGCGAATGGCTAGCCATTCGTTAAATAGTCATAATGAATAAGATGCATTTGTGTGCTATTGTAACAAATGAACCTCCCATTCGTCTTACAGAAGTCACGAATGGTGTTCATCTTTCGCTATCCATTCATTCGCCATGTGGAGATAACGAATCAAACCATTCGTTATGAGACACACTCGTATGCTCGTGTAACGAATGAACCTCTCATTCGTCTCAAGGACCTCACGAATGGACCTCTTCATTCGTTATTCATCCATTTGCCTTGATGAGACATCGAACAAACCCATTCGTCATAACGAATGAGATAGCGAATGAAGATTAACCAGAATAAAATTATTACTTAAGTATTTATGAAAATTGGGTTTTTCGACCCCAGCCAGGGGCTCTGCCTCTTGGACCCTGCTAGAGGCTGCTGCCCCTAGACCCCACTTCCATGGGCACTGCCCCCGAACCCCCGTAGCTAAAGGTTACAATAACATAGAAGTATGATAGTTAGAAGTAGTTAATTGATACTATAATTGTTACACAGTTAGCCGTGCGTAACTAAAGAGGGGTATCACTGTAAAATCAGAAACTAACAGAACCCAGGTGAGTTTCTAGCCCCATTTCCTTGTTATGTTTTCGGGACTGTGTGCATACTCGATGTGATTAGTTAATACACTTACCTTAAGTGGTAAGTATGATATGTGATTGTTTTATAAATGATGTATGAATGATATTTGAATGCTATAGAAAAGATTAAGAGTATGTATGAAAGTATATATATATATATATATATATATATATATATAAAGAAAAGTATGTATGGTTGCATGGTACGAGGATGGCAGACCCTAATAATATCTGTGAAGGAGGGTGACAGACCCTAATAATATCTGTGAAGGAGGGTGCCAGACCCTAATAATATCTGTGAGGTTATAGGGTGAAAGGCTCTTTAAAACGTATAAGTATGTATGTTATCCAAGATAAAATATGAAGTATGAAAGAAACAAAGAATGAAAGTAAGAATGAAGGTATATACTTATGCATGTACAAAAGAAAATAAAGCATGATAAGTATGTGATAAATGAACGTATTGTATGATGCTTGATTAACTAGAACTCACTCAGCGTAACTAACTTTAGTATGCACGCAGGTGAATAGGCTAAGGCAGCTCGCTTGAATGAAGACACATGACATTGGTCTGAAGATAGTGGCATCTTGAGAAAAATGTTGTGATGTTTCAAAAATGACTTTTTATATTGTGTTTAAAGATAAAAGTTTGTTTATTTGGAAGGATTTGAATTATTATGTAATTTATGTTTGAAGTTTAAATTCCACGAAAAGTTTAAATTAACTATGATATTTAGAACTGTATTTATGAGTAAATCCAACGTCCAAGTAGGGCACCGGGATCGGGGCCTTCACAAAATACAGCAATGATAAATGTAAAGATAAAGAGTTCTCTCCAATCAATAGGTATACAAATAATATATATTATACAAACTTTTTAAACCGATTTTAGTAAATACTATATGTTAAGATTCACCTAAATACCGGGAATGCACTTTTGTTCGACGTCCTTCAAAAACATTCAGTAACTTCGACATTGTTCACATCTTGGATGGAGTGTGATAAATTTTATGATGAGGCAAAAGATCTTAATTATGTTGAATTTTCCTCTAAATTTGTTTGGAAAAATTAGGGCAAATGTTATGAACGAAGAAAAGTTGGGTTCTCCATTGGTAGAATCCATTCAGTGTCTCCAGCACTTGGTGAAGCGTAGTTTCTAAGAATTACACTAAACAAAGTAAAAGGTCCAACCTCATTTGAGGACATCCGCACTGTAAATGGTGTAGTATTCCCTATGTTTAGAGATGTATGTTATGAGTGTGGCCTATTAGACGATGATATGGAGTATATTGAAGCAATTAAAGAAGCAAGTAATTCTGGTTCCAGTGGTTATCTAAAAAATTTATTTGCCATGATGTTAACGTCTAACTGTTTATCTAAACCCGATTTTGTTTGGGAAAAAAGTTGGGAAATTTTGTCAGATGGTATTCTTTACAATTAGCAACGTGCTTTAAAGTGTACAGGTCAGTTAAGTTTATTAAAAAATATTTTTTTTATAATTTTATATAACAAGATATATAGATAGATGTACTAAAGTAGGAATTTTTTGTTTTTCTTCTACAAATTTATCACTTACCGAAGACCAAATAAAGAACTTGACATTGTATGAGATTGAAAAGCTATTACTTAGGAATGGTTCAACACTAAAAAACTTTGAAAGCATGCCTTCCCTGATGAGCATTCTGTATCTACCTCTAACAATCTTTTGATCAATGAAGAGCTTAATTATGAACCGCAAAATCTTGAAAATGAGTATGATAATCTTTTTGTTTCATTAACTGAAGAACAAAGATGCATTTTCCTTGAAATCACAAAAGCAGTTGAAATAAATAAAGGAGGTGTTTTCGCTATGGTGGAACTGGTAAAACGTTTCTATGGAAGACATTATATGCAAGCATAAGATCCAAAGGTCTATTTTGTGTTAAATGTTGCTTATAGCGGAATTGCATCTTGTTATTGACATGAGGTAGTGCGGCACACTCTAGATTTCATATTCCGATAAACCTAAATGAAGACTCTACATGTACTATAAAGCCAGACTCTGATGATACCCAACTTGTAAGTGAAACCAGATTAATAATATGGGATGAGGCACCAATGGCTCATAAACATGCATTTTAAGTACTAGATAGGACTTTGAAAGACATACTGAAATGTATACATTGTCGTTTGGTGGCAAAGTTATTGTTTTTAGAGGTGATTTCAGGCAAGTTTTACTAGTTGTTCAAAACCATAGCGGACAAGACATGATTAGGGAGTGTTTGGTCTTTAACAAAGTTTATAACCTTTTTAGCTTTTCTTTACAAACTAAGATTAACTTAGTGTTTGGTTTAGCATTTTAAGCTTATGCTTATTAGCTTATATAGGCTAATTTGAAGAAGCTTATTTGAAGATTGTTTTTTAGCTTATTTTAATAAACTTATTTGTGTAAGGGTATAAACTTAAGCCAAAATATAAAAGCTACGCCAAACACCCCTTTAATTCTTCTTTAAGTTCGTCCTACTTACGGTCAGAATGCAAAGTCCTAAGACTAACTAAAAACATGAGGTTAAATGTAGTAAGTGATTCCTCTAATTTGGAACAAACTAAGTTCTTTGCTCAATGGTTGCTGGATTTAGGTGAAGAAAAAGTTGGTGGAAACAATGATGGGGAACCAAGTATTGAAATTTCTGATGATCTTCTAATTAAAGTTTCGTTGGATCCCGTTTATGATCTTATAACTTTGTCTACCCTCATATTCTATCAAATTACAGGGAACCAAATTTCTTTGAAGACAGAGCACTACTTGCACCTACTAATGAAGTTGTTCAAGAGATCAATAATCAGTTGCTATCGATTTTTCCAGGTAATGAAAAGGAATATCTAAGTTTAGAGAGTAAAGGAGTATCTTAATGGAAATTTTGATGATCATTGTACTCGCCTGATACTCTGAACGAGCTAAAATTATATGGTTTGCCGAATGATAAGCCGGTGCTAAAGGTTGGGGCTTCGGTTATGCTATTAAGAAATCTTGATAAAAAAAGGTGGGTTATATAATGGATAATGGAACTAGACTTCAAGTAACGTCACTTGGAAATCATGTTGTAAAAGCTAAAATTCTATCTGGAACTAACATTAGGGAGCCGGTTTATATACATAGGAGTTAGGACGTCACTCACACCTATCGACAAAAAAATTCCTTTTAAGTTTAAACAAAGACAATTTCCGCTGGTCGTATGTTTCGCAATGGCAATACATAAAGTCAAGGACGGTCGCTATCCAGAGTGGGTTTGTTTCTGAAGGAGCCAGTGTTTTCACATGGTCAACAATACATAGCATTATCTCGGGTAAAAAGTAGAGACGGACTTTAACTGTTAATCTTTGACAAGAACGGTAATGTTACCATTACAACTACAAATGTGGCATATAAGGAGGTATTTAGAGAGTTGTGAAATCTATATTAAAATTGAAGTTACATTTGTTTGTTGTAATTTAACTTATGTATTGACTTTCGTTTGCATTTTGTTTTATGGAACATTGTAGTTCATATGTTGGTATCATATTTAAACTTACATAGTTACATATTTTGTTTACACTTAATTCATTACATAATCTGTCAAATTATATAAATGACAAAGGTCTTTATAAAATTAATAATTCAATTTATAAAACATAATAAAACTGGTAACATAATGGTAAGTAAAAACGAAATAATGTCAGCCTAGGTTTGTAGGTAACAAAACAATATTTCGTTTAGATGTCAATTCCAATACATTCAATGATTTGGGCTTTCCAGATTCGTTGAGTATAATGAGGCTAATTTGTTTGGCCAACCCAATTTCAATAAGTAGTGTTTATATGTTTTGTGGAGGTTTGATAGTAACAATTGGATGAAGGTTTTGGTTTTTCCGACTACTATGTTGTTTTGGTGTGTGCATGAGGATCTATACACACGTTATGAATAATGGTAAATGACTAATCACAACCACATATTAGCGTTTTCAGTACGGGTACAGGTAGGATTTGGTACAATTGGAACATAATCGGTACCAGTTTTGAGGTTTTGGTGCCGGAATTTCCGATAAACATTTACGAATTTCTTTTGGGATCGGTAGCGGTACTATCCCGACCTCATCCCTATTCACGACTGACTGGGGAGAGGTTTATGAATTGGATATTCAAGCCAACTAAGTGAGTATATTCTATCCATTTGATTACTTTAAGGCGTTAAAGGGTGTTGTCTACACTAATTTACTTTGTCAACAACAAATAGAGATATATCACATCGTAGTATCATGTTTTTTAATATTTTTACTTTCCATTAGTAATATAGACGTATTCATTTGTATGTAAAATGTACTTTTTTAATGTTTATATGTTTTATTTTTATTTACACTGTGAATGAACGTATGGTTATGCTTTTTATCGGCGTTGTTTACGTTGTATAAAAATTTTTAATTTATTTTATTAAATTTAAAACTATATTTTTTTTATATCAACACTCTCACCTATAATAAATTTATAGGATTGATGTAATATTTTTATTATTTCATATAATTTTTTTTATACTTCAAATTCAAATTTATTTTTTTCGAACAGTGTAACACATGGGTCACTAACCTTGTATACATTAATCAAAAGCACTATGTATTGAAATAAGTGAGTGAAGCTAGGACCCGATGTCACAACCCGACTTAGGGCCTAGGCGTGTGACCACAAGTTGGTACCTGTTTTGTAAATATATCAGAGTTTATTGGTTAATTTTAGCGGAAGACTTTAGATTGAATATAATATATATTTACATTGAAAATTTACTCGTGAATTAAATACCCGAGTGTTAGTTTACAAAAGATATGTTTTTATATTACAAGGATTATATATCAAAAACGCAGCCATCTTGTACGCGCTTATATCTTCATTACGACTCCAATCCTTGTTAATGCTACTAACACTTAGTTACCTACAAAGGGTGGAAAAATACGTCAGCTATATTCTGGTGAACAAGTATGACTCGATAAATCATTTTGAATGACGATTACAATACAAATGTAGTTTTCTTGACAATCTCAGCGAAAGCATTTCTACTTCCGGTATATGTACCACTGCCCTACACACACAACGGTATTCCCCGAGCCAAACGGCCCTGAACTGAGAACTGGTCATGACCGTTTAAGCTCGCGGCTTCATTGCCTTTGATTGATTGATTGAGCTTTAACAGTTATGTTTGGATCCATACACATGCGTATTCGGTCTGAGTTGATTTTATTCTCTACTTTGTATTATAACGTTTTAGAGATTTCATTATCTCATGTAGACATTGATTGACTCGTAAAGACAAACACCCGTTCGTCCTATTGCGTATAAACGTGTTTTAACTGATTGAAAAGGTTAACGTATTCACCTGTACTGTTGGTGTTGGAAAACCTTGACAGATTGATTGATTGTGAATGATACTTAACCTATACACAATAGGTTCGTATGAATGTTTTGAACGATGATTAAGCTATGATTGTAAGTTTAACCTTGAAATCGTTTATCTTTGATTGTGATTGAAAACACTTGGTTTTATGTGACGTTTGATATAGCATCCTTGGCCTAATAGGTTCTAACACGTTGGTAAGTTTCTCCAGGTAAGTAAACGGGTCCCTCGGTTGATTGGGATTTATGCGAATTACTTTTCCTTAGGCAAAAAACTTACTACTAGTGATATCCCCCTTTCAGTTACTATATGCCTGTCAAAATATATCCTTTGTTTGACATTACTTCTTCATGAAGTAAAGTTTATGAAAACATGATTGTGAATGAATGTCTGTAAAATACGATCAAGGTTAAAGGCCATAGCCTCAATTGATAGTCTAAGCTATAATTCAAATAACTTAAACGTAACTCCTACCTTAAATTGAATGCTTAGATTGATAATAAGAAAAAGGCAGGATATTGATCTACTCGCTTATATGATTGCTACTTGATTATGACTTCGTTTCTTGCACGAACTTCGAGAAAAACGGCGCTTCGGCTTGTCACGGCTATTAGGCGCGCTTCCCTATGCATAACTATGTGAAAGTCAAGGTGTGATGGGATGAATTGAGCTCATGCCCGTCACCCCCCTTTTATAGCCGAATTTTGATCCCATTGCGGTACGCGATGGGTTACTTGGGACCTGTCGCGTACCGCGGCGCCGCCTTTTTACGCCGTCTTATGCGGTGGTGACACGTGGCCTGTCACAACGCGCCACATGTTGACACGTTGTTGTACACATGTCCGGTGATTCACCATGCCCATCGCGCTATATGATGGGTTGATTATTATCCCGTCGTGTACCGCGACGGGAGCATATTTTCAGAATTTACAAATTTGGTCCCTGTACTTTCTAAGTTGGTATTTTTAAGCAATTAATTGTTAAGGGTAGAAGACGCGGTGTTACATCCTCCCCACCTTTTGAATAATCTCGTCCTCAAGATTTATTGGAATAGATAGGGATATTTCTTCTTCATTTCTGACTCGAGCTCCCACGTATACTCGGGTCCACGTCTTGAATCCCATCTGACTTTTACGAGCTTGAGTCGCTTGTGCTTGAGGAACTTGATCATACTATCTTCTATTTGAATTGGTTGTTCCACAAACTTAAGTTTCTCGTTGATCTTAACATCTTTTAATGGCATTGCAAGGGTTTCATCGGCTAAACATTTGCGAAGATTGGATACGTGAAACACGTCGTGAATACCCTTCATCTCCTCGGGTAACTCTAGGTGGTAAGCAACCGGTCCTATTCGTTCGAGTATTTTGAATGGCCCGACAAATCGTGGACTCAGTTTTCCTTTCTTCCCGAATCTTACTACACCTTTCCAAGGCGATACTTTCAATAACACTTTGTCACCTTCTTTGAATTCCAAAGGCTTGCGGCGAATGTCCGCATAACTCTTTTGTCTATCCCTTGCGGTTTTTAATCGTTCCCGGATTTGTATTACTTGATCGGTGGTTCTTTGCACAATTTCAGGTCCTGACAACTGAGCATCACCTATTTCTGACCAACATACAGGCGTCCTACACTTACGACCATACAATGCTTCAAATGGCGCTGCTTGAATACTCGTATGATAACTTTTGTTGTACGAGAATTCCATCAGTGCGAAATGAGTGTCCCAACTTCCTCCTAAGTCGATAACACAGGCACGAAGCATATCTTCTAATGTTTGAATTGTGCGTTCACTTTGGCCATCAGTTTGGGGATGGTATGCAGTACTTAGATTTAATCGAGTCCCCATAGCCTTTTGAAAACTTGACCAAAAGTTTGAAGTAAACCGACTATCTCTATCGGATATGATGGATAACGGAACACCATGTAAAGATACAATGTTTTCGACGTATAAATGTGCTAACTTATCCATACTAAACGTTTCTTGAATTGGAATGAAATGGGCAGACTTGGTAAGTCTATCTACAATAACCCAGATTGCATCATTTTGGTGTGAAGTTTTCGGTAGCTTCATAATGAAATCCATAGTTATCATATCCCTTTTCCAAATTGGTATCTCAGGCTGTTGTAACAATCCTAACGGCTTTTGGTGCTCGGATTTCACCTTTGAACACGTTAGGAACTTAGCTACATACAAAGCAATATCTTTCTTCATACCAATCCACCAATAATCATCCTTTAGATTGTGATACATCTTGTCACTTCCCGGATGCATCATATACTTTGACTTATGAGCTTCTTCTAGAATCTTATCTCTTAGACTTCCAACCATCGGTACCCAAATCCTTGTACCGAGTCTAAGTATTTCATCACTTCCTTTAGTCAATTGATCGATTGTACCATTTTCTTTTTCGGCTTTAATGTTTCCTTCTTCTAATGCCAACTTCTGAGCTTCTTTGATTTGGCATGCTAGATCGACTTTGAGTTCCAATCTTAAAGCTCGAACTCTCTTTGGTTTTTTATGTTCTTTTCTACTTAAGGCGTCAGCCACTACGTTGGCTTTTCCTTCATGATATACGATCTTACATTCATAATCATTAAGTGTTTCCATCCAACGCCTTTGTCTCATATTCAACTCCTTTTGATCAAATATATGCTTCAAGCTTTTATGGTCCGTATATATTGTGAACCTTACACCATATAAATAGTGTCGCCATAACTTTAAAGCGAAAATTATAGCACCTAACTCAAGATCGTGTGTGGTGTAATTCTTTTCATGCACCTTCAATTGTCTCGAAGCATAGGCAATCACTTTCTTTCCTTGCATCAAAACACTTCCCATTCCCGTGTGCGAAGCATCACAGTAAATGATAAAGTTTCCAATCCCTCTGGCAAAGCGAAAATAGGTGCATTGGTTAACTTTTGTTTAAGTGTTTCGAATGCTTCCTCTTGCTTTGGTCCCCATTCAAACTTAATTGCTTTTCTTGTGAGTGAAGTTAATGTAACAGCTATTCGGGAGAAGTCTTGGATGAATCTTCGGTAGTATCCGGGTAAGCCTAGAAAACTTCGGACTTGAGTCGGTGTCTTAGGTTTCTCCCATTTAGTTATAGCTTCAATCTTTGCTAGGTCTACTTGAATGCCCTTTTCATTTATAACATGACCAAGAAATTGTACTTCGGACAACCAAAATTCACACTTGGAGAACTTGGCGTATAAATTCTCGTTTCTTAGGGTTTCAAGTATGATCTTAAGATGAACTTGATGATCGTCTTTGGATTTTGAGTAAACAAGAATGTCATCGATGAAGACAATAACAAACTTGTCAAAATATGGCTTGCAAATCTGATTCATCATGTCCATGAAAGCTGCTGGAGCATTAGTGAGTCCAAAAGGCATAATGGTGAACTCATAATATCCGTATCGGGTTCTAAAGGCGGTTTTAGGTATATCTTCTTCTTGTACCTTCAATTGATGATAACCCGATCTAAGATCAATTTTTGAAAAACAACTTGCTCTTTGGAGTTGATCAAACAAGTCGTCGATTCTTGGTAGTGGGTACTTATTCTTGATCGTGACCTTGTTTAACTCTCGGTAATCTATACACATTCTCATCGACCCGTCCTTCTTCTTTACAAACAGGATTGGAGCTCCCCACGGTGACGAACTCGGTTGTATGAATCCTTTCTCTAATAACTCGTCCAATTGTTTCTTCAATTCCTTCATCTCCGTGGGTGCTAGACGGTAAGGTGATTTAGCTATTGGTGAAGTTCCTGGTATGAGGTCGATCCTGAATTCTACTTCTCCATCTGGCGGGGCTCCTGGTAGATCGTCAGGAAATACGTCCTTGAATTCAGACACAATCGACACTTCCTCCATCTTCTTGGGTTCGGGTTCCTTAGTTACATAGGCCATGAATGTGAGGCATCCCTTACCTATACAATGACTTGCTTTGATCTTGGAAATAATTCCTATTTTTCCTCCTTCTTTGTCTCCAGTTATACGAATGGTTTTGTTATTAGGTGTTCGAATATCAATAGCTCTATCGTTACATAAGATACGGGCCTGATTAAACGATAACCAGTCCATTCCTAATACTACATCAAAACCTGTTAATGTCATGGGTAACAATCGTACAGGTATGACATGATTGGCTAAAGATAGTGGCATTCTCTAAAGCCTCGGTTATTCTACTTACACTCCCATCAGCAGTTTCTACTTCATAATGTTTATCTAGTTTAACTAAGTGCTTATTTAATAGACTACAAAACTTATAATCTATAAAGCTTTGGTTTGCACCCGAGTCAAATAAAATTCTAGCATAAACATTATTTATAGGAAACGTACCGGTAATCACGTCCGGTATCTCAGCTGCCTTATGGGTGTCCAGCATAAAGACACGAGCATTTCCCTTCTTGGTATCGGTCTTCGCACCGCTACCACTTGCACCAACCGTCACTACCGTTGACTTCTTCTTTGGGCACTCAGTACTATAATGCCCCTTCTCGCCACACTCAAAACATACCCCGGTCTTCTTCCTACACTCTGCTTCCGAGTGTCCTGGCTTCTTTCAAAATCCACATGTAACAGTGTTGGTTGGTCGAAGACATTTACCGAAATGCCTTCTACCACATGACTTACAAATGGGGCGACTATACACAAATGCCCCTTCCTTCTTCTTTTCGGTTTTCCTCATCTTTCCACCAACTGGCGTCTTGCCATCATCTTTCTTCCTCTCATCCCGATTCCTCAACATCCCATCCATTAAATACCCGGCCAACTCCATGGCTGATTCCGTCAAAGACGGCGTATGTGAACGTACTAAATCACGTATCTCAATTGGTAGTATGTAAATGTATATTATCACCTTGTTGATTTCAGGAGTGACCAGATGTGGGACAATCCTGCAATACTCAAGGAACTTGGTGTTGTATTCCTTAAGATTCGTTCCCACAACCTTGTGGTTCCACAGCTTGGTTTAAATCTGATCCATTTCGTTGATCGGACATAATTTCTTCAATACCATAGCCTTGAACGTTTCCCAATCCAAGTTGTATAGGTTATCTCTACCCTTAACTCCAATTAGGGTATTCCACCATTCCAAAGCCTCCCCCCTTGAACATCTGGGAAGTATATTGAACCTTTTCTCTTTCGGTTCACTTGCTTATCAGCACGATTGATTCCATTTCCTCCAACCATCGGAGGGTATGTATTACTCCTTTATCCCCGTGAAACTCTTTGGGGTTGTAGACTTTAAACACCTTGAAATCAAAACCTTCGTTTATTTTGAGTTTCTTAGTTTTCTCACGAAGGTCATTTTCAGCAGTGGAGCATGCATCACTCGTTTCTTTCTTTTTCGGTTCTTTCTCTTTCTTACTTACTTTCTTTCTTTTCTGATTCTTTCTTTGATTCTTTTTTAGATTCTCTTTTTGAAGTAGCAGTTTCACTTCTACTTTGACTTGCTCTTTTATTAGAATGTGAAGTAGTACGGCTTGGATCATTTTTCAATATTTCATAGATTGGGTTTACTGCTTCTTTGATTAGATCGCGAATACCGAGTACATAGTCCTTTGGTATTGCTTGAATGTTTTCCTCGATAGCTTTTTCTTGTAAAATTTCTTCGATTGTCTTTTCTTTATTATTTATTTGCATTTCTGGATTGGTGTTTGCTTTAGACATGCTGTCACATGAATAAAACGAAATTTTAGAAAAGACACGCTTTATATTACATTATTTATTTTACAAGAAAAGATCACATAACTTATTATAGTACATAACAACGATTTCTAATCCTTAATCCACTTTTTAACAAGATTTTTCATTTTGTCACATTTCTTAAATATTTTCCTTCCCATTTTCTTTTTATCCACAACCTCATTCCTCAGCTCGTCCATCACCGAATTTGGCGGGTTCGGATATCCCGTTGGTGCAGATGCTGCTGGGAAGAGATATGCATTCTCCTTGGGATAGAGATGTAGGTTAGCTACGTATGCTTGTATTTCTTCATCGGGAATATTGTTGGTATAGAATTCCTCGATGAGATTTGCTTCATCTCGAATCTCTCTTTTGCTTGTTGTGAAATCGAAGGTCTTGATCCTAAATATGAAGGGAAATAAGGATTTTCGTTTTCTTCTTCCTCCTTGTTGTAACACCCCGACCAAAGGCGGATTATACATCGGGGCGCCACATATTGTTTCATTACTCGTGACACTATTGGGTGTCAATATTTAATAAATATATTCATTCGCGCACGCGCAGAGTAAACACAAGATAACATAAATCAATATATTATAAGGCAAAATATTAGAACAACAACAACTTGTCTTGATACATTTTAATCTAGGACCAAAATAAAGAAAACTTCCTATGTGTCCACAAGCTCCAAATGCAGCTACTGCGAACCTGAACATGTGTTAAAATAAACGTCAAACACTTGCGTGTTGGTGAGAAATCAAGTTTAATAGATAATAATAGATAACAATAATCACTGCGCGCAACACGTGTATGTCTGGTGTTTAACAAGGGTGTAATCAGATTGTGATCAAGCCTAAATAGATCATAGTTCATAGTTCAATCCGTGCTCCCAAATGAGCACAAAAACAAGAAAACATCTGTGCAAGTGTAAACAAAGAAAACCGTAAACGATAGGTCTCCCGTGTTCATCTAATGGATCCATGAAAACTTCGGAATAGGCCGAACAAAGCGGTTAATGATACACACATACAAATAAACAGCCAAGTAAACGTCCTCAACACATGGGATACTGCGCGACTAAAGTTCATAAACCAGTTTAAGACTCAAGTTGGTACGAACACATGAACATCCCAAAACATTAAAAATAAAAAGGGATTAGGTACGAGATTACTCACTTGATAAACGATGCGGTGTAAGATAAAGCAAGAACCAACTTTAAACAAGCACAAGTTAACCTATAAATAAGATTATTGTTTTAATGATTTGTTTTAAGTCTTGATTATAAGTTAGCATAATTAATAAGTAAATTATTATATATTATATATTATATATTACCGAAAATCAAGGCAGAACAGGAAGGAAGACGAAGGCAGAGAGAGGAGACGGCAGAGGAAGAACAACGACAAGGAGCAAGAGAGAACAGGAGAGTTTAAGTGCTTTGTGTGTGTAGTGTTAGGGAAATTAACATTATTATTTATAGGGAAACCCTAGGGAACACAATCCCTAGAAAAGGGGAAAAGATCTCAAAAAGTAAAAGATTCCAAAAGCAAAAGATATCAAAAGATATGGCAGTTGCAGGGTCAAAGGAAAAGCTGACAGGTAACAGTAAACAGGCATGGGAGGGTCAGATAAAGGTACTGGTCAAGCATGGAAAAACAGATCTCAGAAGATAATGTCAGTCACTTTTTCTGCCAACCAATGGGGTTGGTGCGCATGCTGCGCCAAAAGTGGCTTTTTCAGACATAAAGCAGATTAGGTCAACGGCTCAAAAGATAAGACAACACAAAAGTAAACAAGCAAGTTAAAACAGAAGAAAGGACACAAGACAGCGCGAGAAAGCTTCGAGCGCGAAGGCAGACACAGAAGGTCAAGAGAGCGCGAGCGCAGACAGAACCAACCTTTGCGCGCCGCGGAAAGAACTATATTTCTAAGCGCGCCGCGGGAAGAACTTCAATTCTAAGCGCGTCGCGAGAAGAACTATATTCCTTAGCGCGTCGCGGGAAGAACGGTATCCATAGCGCGCCGCGGGAAGAACTAAAATCCTTAGCGCGCTGCGGGGACAGTTCGTCTCGCATATCGCAGTAACAGGTGGTCTTCACGCAGGCTTCCTCGTAAGGAGTCTGGCGCGTGGAGCTGCGCAGACAACCTTAGGCGGGAAGAAACAAAGGACAGCAAGGAGCAAGGAGAAAAAGAGGGAAACAAGGCTTAAGGGCGGGATGACAACAAGAGGGAAAAGAAGGCGGAGAGAGAGAAGAAGGAAGAGGTACGGGACGGCGGAAAGAAAGAGAGAGAAAGAGGCGGGAAGGAAAATATATTATTATTATTAAAGTAAAATATAAGTATAAATAAATATTAAATCATAAAAGAAAGAGATCGGGTCAGAGAAACGGGTACCTGGGTCGGGTCGGATCGGGGCAGATGTCACAGTCTCCCCTACTTTAAGAAATTTCGTCCCGAAATTTATCTTGAAGTAGGTTGCGCAGAGAACAGGTGCGGGTACTTGATCTTCATCTGATCTTCCCTTTCCCATGTAAACTTGGCTCCGCGCTTGGACTCCCAGCGAACTTTCACGATAGGGATGCGACTGCGCTTGGTTTGCTTAACCTCGCGATCCATAATCTCAACAGGCTTCTCAACGAAATACATAGATTCATCAACTTGAACTTCATCAAGTGGAATGTGAAGGTTCTCGTCAGCTAAACACTTCTTGAGATTGGATACATGGAACGTTGGATGCACATTACTGAGCGCGGGCGGCAGGTCAAGTCTGTAGGCAACTTTTCCTACACGCTAACTCGGCGCGAAGGTTACCATTACTGATGGATGCGCGCTGCGCGTCACGAATGCGCGATTCAAGGTTGCTTTGGATCGGCGCGAAGTGAAGCTGCGTGCGCGGCAAGATACAGTTAAGTTGGCAGGGTTTTCGGCTGAGCGCATCGGCTACCACATTAGCCTTACCAGGATGATACCGGATCTCACAATCGTAATCGCTGATGAGTTCGTTCCATCGGCGTTGCCTCATGTTAAGTTCCTTTTGATCAAAGATATGCTGAAGGCTTTTATGGTCAGTGTAAAGGATACACTTAGTACCATAAAGGTAGTGTCTCCAGATCTTCAAGGCAAAAACAACTGCGCCTAGTTAGAGATCGTGAGTTGTATAATTCTTCTCGTGAACCTTGAGTTGCCTTGATGCGTAAGCGATAACCTTGCCTCGTTGCATAAGAACACAACCGAGACCTTGGTTGGAGGCATCGCAGTACACGACAAAATCATCATTACCCTCAGATAGCGCAAGAACAGGAGCTTCACACAACAATCGCTTGAGCGTCAGAAAGGCTTCTTCTTGCTTCGAGCCCCAAATATACGGTTTACCTTTGTGCGTTAGAGCTGTTAAAGGCAAAGCGATCTTTGAGAAGTTCGAAATGAAGCGCCGGTAATAACCAGCTAAGCCCAGAAAGGAACGGATCTCAGAAGGAGTGGTCGGCGTAATCCAGTTCTTGATTGCTTCAATCTTGGATGGGTCGACATGAATACCCACCTTGTTTACAACATGACCAAGAAACTGTATTTCATCAGACCAGAATTCACACTTTGAAAGCTTGGCAAAAAGCTGCTCGGCTCTAAGCTTTTGCAACACCAATCGAAGATGTTGCTCATGCTCGGCCTTGGTCTTAGAATAAATCAGAACGTCATCGATAAACACAATCACGAATTTATCCAAGAAAGGCCTACACACCCGATTCATTAGATCCATAAAAACGGCGGGTGCGTTGGTTAAACCGAAGGACATGACCAAGAATTCAAAATGGCCATAACGAGTTCGAAAAGCAGTCTTCGGAACATCTTCATCGCGGATGCGCAACTGGTGATAGCCAGAGCGGAGATCAATCTTGGAGAAACAAGAGGCACCTTGGAGTTGATCAAAGAGGTCGTCAATGCGCGGTAAGGGATACCGGTTCTTAATGGTGAGTTTGTTCAACTCGCGGTAATCAATACACATGCGAAACGATCCATCTTTCTTTTTAACGAACAACACCGGAGCACCCCAGGGCGAAGAGCTAGGGCGGATGAATCCTTTAGCAGTCAACTCTTGAAGTTGGCTTGCCAATTCTTGCATTTCGGCGGGTGCAAGACGATAAGGAGATTTAGCTACGGGGGAAGCACCAGGGACAAGATCAATACGGAACTCGACTTCACGAACGGGAGGGATACCAGGAAGATCATCAGGAAAAACTTCAGGGAAATCACGCACAACAGGGATATCGCGAAGCTTCTTCTTTCCTTCATCGGGTTTAACCACATGGGCTAGAAATGCAATACACTTCTTCCGCATGAGTCTTTGGGCTTCGGCGCAAGACATAAGCTTAAGACCACTGGAGGGTTTTTCGCCGTAGATATGAAGATCACCATTATCTCGAGGTATGCGAATCATCTTCTTGGCGCAAATAACTTCGGCGCGATTATGCGTAAGCCAGTCCATACCAATGATAACATCAAAGCTTCCAAGAGGCATGGGGATGAGGTCGATCAGAAAATCGTTTTCGTTAAGGTTAAGCGTGCAATCTTTAATCACTGAGTTAATTAAAACAGTTTCGCCATTAGCCAATTCAACTGAAAAATTTTCTTTTAAATCGATGCGCGGTCGCGCAAGCTTCTGCTCAAATGCGCGAGAAATAAAACTTCGATCGGCGCCAGTATCAAAAAGTACAGAAGCATAAAATCCGTTAAGCAAAAATGTACCATTAACTACGTCATTATTCTCTTGCGCTTGGTGCGCGGTTATGTTAAAAGCTCGTCCGCGTGCCACTTGGTTCAAAATCTGGTTCACCGGATTCGCTTGCGTAATCTGAACTTGTAGTCTCGGGCATGCGTTCCGGAAATGACTGGGATCACCGCAGTTATAGCACGACCTGGGTCGTGGATTAGGGTATGTTGGTTGTGGGTTCTGCGGGTAGGCTGGTGGTGTTGGCGCAATTGGATTGGCGGGAAGGACTCTACAGTATTCAGCAGAGTGACCAACGTGGCCACATCGGTTACATTGTCGACACGGGGTTTGGGTTGGGTGGTGAAGTCTACAGGTTGGGCAAAAGGGTTGGGTTCCTGTGTAAGGTTTCTTAGGTGGCGGGGCAGGGAGTGCGGGATTGGTTAAGGCATAGTTATGGACTACAGGAGGTGTTGGGTAGGTTGACAGTGGGTTAGGCGCGTAAACTGGAGGTTGGTAGATGGGTTGCTGGACAATGGGCTGGTTGGTAAGCGCATAGGCTTTGCGCCTGCGCTTGAGGTTGTTACGGTTTGAGGGTTCTGGTTTGGTTTCTGTTGGTTCAGGGACAGTCTTGGTAAGTTTGGTCTTCTCAGATCCCCGCAGGAACAGGGTTCCTGCTCTGACATGGTTGTCGCTGAGCACAGCGGCCAACTCGATGGCGTCAGAGAGGGTTACTGGGTTTCTGGCCCATACAGAATCTTGAATTTCCATGGGGAGACCCCCAAGGAATTTCTCGATGGCTCGGCGGGAAGGGGTAACAAGGTGAGGGACAAGCAGGCTTAGTTCATGGAAACGCGTCGCGTACTCGCGCGCTTCACCGCTGTATTGCTTCAAGTTCCAAAATTCTTCCTCCAGGCGCTTAACTTCGTTGGGAGGGCAGAATTCTCGCGTCAGAATTTCCTTGAATTCCTCCCAGAGCATGCTAGAAGCAGTTTCTGCGCCACGCACATGAGCTACTCCATTCCACCATGTAAGCGCTCTAGATTCCAGGACACTGGAAGCATATAGGGTTCGTCTGTCAGGAGGGCATTGGGTATGGAGGAAAGTGTTTTCTATTTTCTCAAGCCACTGGAGCATCACGGTGGCTCCTTCAAGACCTGTGAACTTTGGAGTGTTACCCGCGTTAAAGGACTTAATGTTGTAACCAGAGGTGTTGGTATTGTTTTGGTTTAAGGCTTGGGCTATTGCGGCGGCCATTTCCTGGGAACGTTGCTGCCTGCGCCTGCGCGAGGCTTCTCTCCTCTGATGACGGCGAGATAGCGGAGGCATTCTATAAAAGTTTTAGTTTTAGTTAATATCTTAGCGCAAAGTATAATCTTATAAAGCTTGGTTTCGCGGGGTTAGATACCATCAACAGTCAAAGTAAAACATGAATTTGAATGCAAACTTAATACAGATAACAAATTCGAATCGAGAATCGACAATTCATGTATCACCATGACTTTCCGAATTCTCAATTTAAAATGACTAGTAAACGAGTATTGGAGATTGACGATTCATGTATCACCATGACTTTTCAATCCTCAATATAAAATATACAAGAAAATGAGTATTGGAGGTTGACAATTCATGTATCACCATGACTTTTCAAGTCTCCAACCTCAGAACATAATCGTAAATGGAATTTGAAAATCAACTATTCATGTATCACCATGACTTTTCGGATTTTCAATCCCAACAAACGAATATGTAAGTAAATTCAATAAAAATCGAAATTCAGCAAAAATCGAACTATCGCGAAATAAAACATAAAACCATACGCTGCGTCTGCGCAAGCATATTTATAAATAACGAGTAATTAACAATAAGCGCGCAAATATGAGATTTCTCTCATGCGCGAGAAGGGACTCTTAGGTATTCTAGGCCGTTACGTCTAACCACCTATCCTAAAGTCAACGAGCTCTGATACCAATCTGTAACACCCCGACCAAAGGCGGATTATACATCGGGGCGCCACATATTGTTTCATTACTCGTGACACTATTGGGTGTCAATATTTAATAAATATATTCATTCGCGCACGCGCAGAGTAAACACAAGATAACATAAATCAATATATTATAAGGCAAAATATTAGAACAACAACAACTTGTCTTGATACATTTTAATCTAGGACCAAAATAAAGAAAACTTCCTATGTGTCCACAAGCTCCAAATGCAGCTACTGCGAACCTGAACATGTGTTAAAATAAACGTCAAACACTTGCGTGTTGGTGAGAAATCAAGTTTAATAGATAATAATAGATAACAATAATCACTGCGCGCAACACGTGTATGTCTGGTGTTTAACAAGGGTGTAATCAGATTGTGATCAAACCTAAATAGATCATAGTTCATAGTTCAATCCGTGCTCCCAAATGAGCACAAAAACAAGAAAACATCTGTGCAAGTGTAAACAAAGAAAACCGTAAACGATAGGTCTCCCGTGTTCATCTAATGGATCCATGAAAACTTCGGAATAGGCCGAACAAAGCGGTTAATGATACACACATACAAATAAACAGCCAAGTAAACGTCCTCAACACATGGGATACTGCGCGACTAAAGTTCATAAACCAGTTTAAGACTCAAGTTGGTACGAACACATGAACATCCCAAAACATTAAAAATAAAAAGGGATTAGGTACGAGATTACTCACTTGATAAACGATGCGGTGTAAGATAAAGCAAGAACCAACTTTAAACAAGCACGAGTTAACCTATAAATAAGATTATTGTTTTAATGATTTGTTTTAAGTCTTGATTATAAGTTAGCATAATTAATAAGTAAATTATTATATATTATATATTATATATTACCGGAAATCAGGGCAGAACAGGAAGGAAGACGAAGGCAGAGAGAGGAGACGGCAGAGGAAGAACAACGACAAGGAGCAAGAGAGAACAGGAGAGTTTAAGTGCTTTGTGTGTGTAGTGTTAGGGAAATTAACATTATTATTTATAGGGAAACCCTAGGGAACACAATCCCTAGAAAAGGGGAAAAGATCTCAAAAAGTAAAAGATTTCAAAAGCAAAAGATATCAAAAGATATGGCAGTTGCAGGGTCAAAGGAAAAGCTGACAGGTAACAGTAAACAGACATGGGAGGGTCAGATAAAGGTACTGGTCAAGCATGGAAAAACAGATCTCAGAAGATAATGTCAGTCACTTTTTCTGCCAACCAATGGGGTTGGTGCGCATGCTGCGCCAAAAGTGGCTTTTTCAGACATAAAGCAGATTAGGTCAACGGCTCAAAAGATAAGACAACACAAAAGTAAACAAGCAAGTTAAAACAGAAGAAAGGACACAAGACAGCGCGAGAAAGCTTCGAGCGCGAAGGCAGACACAGAAGGTCAAGAGAGCGCGAGCGCAGACAGAACCAACCTTTGCGCGCCGCGGAAAGAACTATATTTCTAAGCGCGCCGCGGGAAGAACTTCAATTCTAAGCGCGTCGCGAGAAGAACTATATTCCTTAGCGCGTCGCGGGAAGAACGGTATCCATAGCGCGCCGCGGGAAGAACTAAAATCCTTAGCGCGCTGCGGGGACAGTTCGTCTC
The DNA here is from genome assembly GCF_021521415.1 of Bidens hawaiensis. Classification (NCBI taxonomy): domain Eukaryota; kingdom Viridiplantae; phylum Streptophyta; class Magnoliopsida; order Asterales; family Asteraceae; genus Bidens; species Bidens hawaiensis. The sequence goes on from NW_027492593.1 coordinate 309,967, forward strand.
GCATATCGCAGTAACAGGTGGTCTTCACGCAGGCTTCCTCGTAAGGAGTCTGGCGCGTGGAGCTGCGCAGACAACCTTAGGCGGGAAGAAACAAAGGACAGCAAGGAGCAAGGAGAAAAAAAGGGAAACAAGGCTTACGGGCGGGATGACAACAAGAGGGAAAAGAAGGCGGAGAGAGAGAAGAAGGAAGAGGGACGGGACGGCGGAAAGAAAGAGAGAGAAAGAGGCAGGAAGGAAAATATATTATTATTATTAAAGTAAAATATAAGTATAAATAAATATTAAATCATAAAAGAAAGAGATCGGGTCAGAGAAACGGGTACCTGGGTCGGGTCGGATCGGGGCAGATGTCACACTTGTGATCCTCTTCTTCTTCAGGATCCTCCTCCGATTCGTAAGGATTCTTGATTGGTGAGTTAAACCTCTTTTTATATGGCATCCTCACCCTCATCTTTGGTTTGTGACTCGGTTCTGCAGATGCTGGTGGGGTCTCGTATTGATAGTTCAATGGTGGTGATCCAAATTGCCACCTCCTTTGGTCTGAGTGACAATTCATCCAGCTTGATGATTCCGATTCAGTTTCCTGCTTGATTTTACTTTGCACCTCCTGTTCCTCGGAAGGATGGTAGGTTGTAATGTCGGAGGGGTAATACTGGGAAATGTTGTCCTCGGTATTGTCAGAGATTTCGATTGGACATTGTTGACTGCCTGGGAGATACACGGGTTGGCTTCCATACGGTAACACCGGATTGATTGGTTGATTGCGATTGAAAAAGCTAGTGTAATAACTATTGCTACTCTCCATATCGGATGGATCGTAATTGATTGTCGGTTTTGATCGAATGGCTACTCGGTGTCTACGACCAAAGTAGTTAGTATAGGACATCTGCATTTTAGTTAGATTAGGGATAAGAGGTTTACCTATCCTATCTTATCCCTAGGAATAATAGTAAAAATAATAATGGTTAAAGCTTAGGTACTAATGTTTAAATACCTAATTCGCTGAAACCGATGGCTCTGATACCAACCTGTCACACCCCGACTTAGGGCCTAGGCGTGTGACCACAAGTTGGTACCTGTTTTGTAAATATATCAGAGTTTATTGGTTAATTTTAGCGGAAGACTTTAGATTGAACATAATATTTATTTACATTGAAAATTTACTCGTGAATTAAATACCCGAGTGTTAGTTTACAAAAGATATGTTTTTATATTACAAGGATTATATATCAAAAACGCAGCCATCTTGTACGCGCTTATATCTTCATTACGACTCCAATCCTTGTTAATGCTACTAACACTTAGTTACCTACAAAGGGTGGAAAAATACGTCAGCTATATTCTGGTGAACAAGTATGACTCGATAAATCATTTTGAATGACGATTACAATACAAATGTAGTTTTCTTGACAATCTCAGCGAAAGCATTTCTACTTCCGGTATATGTACCACTGCCCTACACACACAACGGTATTCCCCGAGCCAAACGGCCCTGAACTGAGAACTGGTCATGACCGTTTAAGCTCGCGGCTTCATTGCCTTTGATTGATTGATTGAGCTTTAACAGTTATGTTTGGATCCATACACATGCGTATTCGGTCTGAGTTGATTTTATTCTCTACCTTGTATTATAACGTTTTAGAGATTTCATTATCTCATGTAGACATTGATTGACTCGTAAAGACAAACACCCGTTCGTCCTATTGAGTATAAACATGTTTTAACTGATTGAAAAGGTTAACGTATTCACCTGTACTGTTGGTGTTGGAAAACCTTGACAGATTGATTGATAGTGAATGATACTTAACCTATACACAATAGGTTCGTATGAATGTTTTGAACGATGATTAAGCTATGATTGTAAGCTTAACCTTGAAATCGTTTATCTTTGATTGTGATTGAAAACACTTGGTTTTATGTGACATTTGATATAGCATCCTTGGCCTAATAGGTTCTAACACGTTGGTAAGTTTCTCCAGGTAAGTAAACGGGTCCCTCGGTTGATTGGGATTTATGCGAATTACTTTTCCTTAGGCAAGAAACTTACTACTAGTGATATCCCCCTTTCAGTTACTACATGCCTGTCAAAATATATCCTTTGTTTGACATTACTTCTTCATGAAGTAAAGTTTATGAAAACATGATTGTGAATGAATGTCTGTAAAATACGATCAAGGTTAAAGGCCATAGCCTCAATTGATAGTCTAAGCTATAATTCAAATAACTTAAACGTAACTCCTACCTTAGATTGAATGCTTAGATTGATAATAAGAAAAAGGCAGGATCTTGATCTACTCGCTTATATGATTTCTACTTGATTATGACTTCGTTTCTTGCACGAACTTCGAGAAAAACGGCGCTTCGGCTTGTCACGGCTATTAGGCACGATTCCCTATGCTTAACTATGTGAAAGTCAAGGTGTGATGGGATGAATTGAGCTCATGCCCGTCACCCCCCTTTTATAGCCGAATTTTGATCCCATCGCGGTACGCGATGGGTTACTTGGGACCTGTCGCATACCGCGGCGCCGCCTTTTTACGCCGCCTTATGCGGTGGTGACACGTCGCCTGTCACAACGTGCCACGTGTTGACACGTTGTTGTACACGTGTCCGGTGATTCACCATGCCCATCGCGCTACGCGATGGGTTGATTATTACCCCGTCGCGGTACGCGACGGGAGCATATTTTCAGAATTTACAAATTTGGTCCTTGTACTTTCTAAGTTGGTATTTTTAAGCAATTAATTGTAAAGGGTAGAAGACGCGGTGTTACACCGGGACCATTGAACCATAAAACAAGCAAAGTAATTTGAAACACTCCACTTGGACCAGCTTAATAAGTCCGTACTTGATCTAAATTGGCCTATTTAGACCCAATTATTTTTCATCTAGGCGAAAGAATACACATGGACCAGTTTAATAAGCACATACCTTAAAATTGGTTTCTGAACCGAACACGGGACCGATATGTGTTGGGTCAATTGTTGTTTGGCCCAAATGTAAAGCCCAACCCATGAATTAGGGTTTTATTATATTTGGTAATGTCTTGGCTAGCAAGTTAGGTTAGTCTATATAAACCGAGTTATGGTTAGACATTAGAGTGTGTGAGGTTGGTGTAACCAAGTTAGGGTTCATCAAGAGTTAAACCGAGTTAGGATTTGAGAGAGTTGTAATAAGTTTTTAGAGTTTTATTTTCTGATTAATATAAACGAGGGTTATGCGTTTAGTTTGTGTTGATTATCGATACAGGACTTGAATTGGTATCAGAGCCAAGTTCAAGAAATCGATAAAACATGTACTCGAGACGGCGGCTACGATTGGGAGGCACGTCACGACATTGTTTTCTGTCTTTGAGAGCAAGGGCGGCGGAATCGACATGTTTTGGCTTGGTGATTTGCAGGTGAGTTGTACCTGCGATTGGTGCTACTACATAAGGTTTGTCGAAGGCGTTCCCAACAGAGGATAATTGTTTTCGACTTCGAGGTGGAAATCAAATCCAGTTGAGACAGTAATCGGTGTTGGAATTTTGAGCAAATTGAAAGCAAACAGGAAAGTTAACGATCTGACATCCGCAGTTAAGGTTCACGTTCTTGGATACCATGCTCACGTAATAAAAGGATAAAAAGTCAAAAGGGGTTTCCATGCTCACGTAATAAAGAAAAAGTATTATTTTAAACAGTTATTTTGTTTGAAGTACAAGTTATTCAAGAACAAGTTGGTTCGGTTCTGAAAAGTTATACAGACTGGGTGGCTTGTATTTTGTTCCAACGAAGTGGATCAAGGGTGTTCAAAGGCGATAATGGCAGGTGACAAAGAAGAGCTAATAATCCAACCCAAAGCGAGTGGGGGGGATATCTTGCAGGTTCCAAAGCTGAATGGAACTAATTACATCACATGGGCGATTGCGGTGGAAGCGATCTTAGATGATCAAGAGTTATGGGAAGTTGTTCAACCGAATGAGGGTGCGACTATTGATGCGAAGAAGAATAAAACGACAAGAATCGTTTTTGTTCCAAGTTATGGAAGGTAATTTTTCTTCTTCAGGTTTCTCAATACAAGAATGCTCAAGAAATATGGGCAGCTTTGAAAGCACAATTTGTTGGGGCCGAGAGAGTCCAAAAGGCTCGACTACTAACACCGAAAAGTGAATTTGAGAAACTCAAGATGGCGGAAGACGAGACTGTTGATCAGTTTGCGGGAAAAATAACCGGTATGGTTTCAAAGGCAATGGGTCTTGGTCACGTATTCGAGCAAGATGCATTGGTGAAAAAGTTACTTGACACGGTTCCAGACAAATACTTCAACTTGGTGGCCTCAATCGAGCAAACGATTGATCTCGATAGTATGAGGTTTGAAGATGCTGTTGGAAGACTTAAGGCGTTTGAGGAACGTCTACGAGGGAGAGAACGCGCTTCAAATTCACAAGGTCAGTTACTTTTCAATTGGACAAAAAGTAATTACAAAGGGAAATCGTATGATCAGTCCGGTAGCCGAGGTAAAGGTTGGCCGAGTTCACAGGGACGTGGAAGAGGCCGGGAAACCGGAGGTCAAGGCCGAGAGGATGAGGATCAAGATGGTTGTGAAAACCGAGATGGTCAACATCGTGGGCCAAGGTATACGGGTCAAAGAAAGGATCGTCAATGGAGAAGGAAGGATATGTCACAGGTTCAATGTTACCGTTGTGATGAGTTCGGTCACTTTACGTCTTCTTGTCCAAAACGTATGAAGAAAAAGGAAGAATCTAATTTGAACAAAATTGATGATTTTGATCCAAGTTTGTTTATGATAAAGGTGATAAGAAAACGGTTTTTCTAAATGAAGACGATATGATTCCAAAGCGTTTCGAAACCGAACTGATGGAGAAAGATGTTTGGTATCTCGACATCGGAGCATCGAATCACATGACGGGTAATAAAGCGTATTTTTATGAATTGAATGAACAAGTCACGAGAACGGTGAAGTTCAGAGATGAATCTTGTATTGATATCAATGTTGAAAAGGTCGTTAGGCGGTCCCTAGGTGGCCGACCTCCTTGGAGAGAGTACTCGTAGTACTCGGGGAGTACTCGGAGAGTACTCGGACATGATAAATATAAAGAAAATTAATTTTTTTGGTAATATATATATTTCAAATTGTTGGAATTACGTATGCCCGAGACACATACTTAAACTAATGTGGCTAACTGTGTTTGATCCAAGTCGGGTCATACCCAATAACAAGCTAGACAACACCAAATGTATTCTTTTAACGATTTGATCATTTAAATGAATACCGAACACTACGTGTTTAGAAAATTGGTTTTCTAAACAAACACACTTGAGGATTCAAATAAATTATTTGGATAATTTGTTTATATAAACTAATTATTTAATTGGTTAAATAATTAAATAGATGTATGCACATTTTATGAAAATGAGTTTTATAAAATGAATGGAGAAGTTTTAAATGTTAAAACACAAAACAAAAAAAAAAAAAAAAACAAACAAAACCGGCCACCCATGTGGGGTGGTGGTTTTACCCAATCAATAACAAGATGCTCTATGTAACTTGTCTTGGGTTCCTTTTAATCCTCCATTTCCCCATACATGCAAATTGTCTTGTTCTTTGATATTTTTCAAGTGTTGTAACAAGCAAACAAACTCTCTCTCTTTCTCTCCAAAACCCACGGCTCACTTGGGCATCATTTGGGAGTTTTGTGAGCTAGTTCAAGTGTTCAAAATCCTAGCAACTAGTTGGTGTTGTTGCTCAAAGCTTGGGGTATACAAAGCTTGAGGGTTTCTCTTTGCAACCTTGCCATTTGAAGACATCATCTTCTTCATCCATCTACATCTTCTTATAAGGTATAAGAAGGTACCATTTACATTTTGTAAGCATATTGTTCTTGTAATATTGATCCTTGTTCTTTGGGTTTTAGTTTTAACATAATGGTATGTTCATAACAAGTTTTAAAATCTAAGCTTCCGTTGCGTTTTCTAGTTAAATATGGTTAACTTGAACTTTGATAATCTTGTACAAAACCCAACAATGGCATCAAGAGCCGGTTACAAGGACTTATGCTTCTTACATGTTCATAGATTTCGGGTTTTTCATGGGTGAAAAAGGGGTCCGAAATTTGGGTGGATTTTACCCCTCATGGATTTGTAAGATCTTGACATGCATGAAAGATCTTAGGAAACCATTAATAACATTTGGATGTTGAAAATAAAAAAAAATAATAATAATAATTTGGGCCGTAGCCTCTTGGGGGGGGGGGCCGATTTTATTTGGTGATTTTGGGCATTGGTTGCTTAGGTTGCATGCTTAGAACATTTGGTATGTTTGGATGTGTCATAACCGAAACCTAGACCTTGGATGTGTTGATTGTTGTTTGTGTATGTTGATTATGTTTATTATTCAATATGGTTGTAATAATTCATAATCTTAGGCTTGTGTAATTTATTTATTCATAAGTTGGTTTGTAATAAATAGATTAGTTGCATTTTCTTTTTTTTAGAAAAATATGTATTAGGATACATTTTGTAAAAATTGAAGATGCAAGAATTGGTGGATTTGGGCCTTGGACCGAAATTTTGGGCTTGTTGGGCCTCACCGGCCCATCATGGGATTCAAGCCCATTAGGCCCATAAATTTCACTCTTGGGCCCAAGAAGACTTTTGGAAGTTTGGAGCCCATTAACAAGCCCAACAAGAACACAACAACTTGGAAAGGATACTTGAAGCATTTGGATGCAAGGTCAAGTGGGAGTCAACATTCCATCCTTGTGTCATGTTTTGTCCCTTAGGTGTGACTTATGACCTATACTTGTTTCGGCTAACAAGTATGGTCAAACTTAGCGGTTCTCGGTTATGACTATATTTTGCATGTGTTTGCTTGGTTGTTTGTTTTACTTATTGTAATGTGTGGTTGATAGATATTAGGATATCCAAACCGTCACATAGGAACGACAACAAGCATAAAACGGGTTCTAATATATATTTGGTAATATCGCGTCAATTAGTTTAATTAAATGGGTTTATTAAAACTAAGCGATTACTCACATATAATAAAATTGGTTTTATTATAACTTGAACCTTGAAAATTGGTTTTCAAAATCGCCATATTACTAAATGCATGTTAGGATATGGCATAATGTTTTTCAAACTAGAATATTGGAAAACTTAAAATCCCTTTTTCATAATTACCAAGGAAACAAGTCTTACACCATCCTTTTGTATGACACTTAACGTATTAGGGAACTTTAAATGGGATAAAGGTCACCTAACCATTTTGAGCAAACTAATATACTTAGGGTAATATTAACATATTTGTGGGATAAAGGTCACCTAACCACTTTTATGTTAATCTTACATGTTTATACAAGTAGGACGACTTGAATTGGAAACCATGTGATAAAGGTCACCTAAGCATGGGGATCTAATGGTGTTGATGGGATAAACATGCCAACACGAAATAAGGATTTCGAATGGTCCCATACCTCTAGAAGTTGCAAAAGGTTGCAATTGTCAAGATTGACTACCTTGTTAAATCAAATAACGGGATAAAGGTCACCTAACCGAAATTTGATTTATCGTTGGATTCTAGAATTTAATTATTATTTTAAAATTTGGAATAAAAGGGTATTAATAATTAAATTGTTTTTAATACTAAAATAAAACTTTGTTAAAATTTTGTAGATGGCCGCTAACAATGCAAACACCTCTACCCATAACACCCGTAACCTATCCTTAAGAACCATCCTTGAAAAGGATCGTCTAAACCATAATAACTTTATGGATTGGTATCGCAACTTGAGAATAGTTCTCAAACAAGAAGAGATATCATATGTCTTAGACGATCCCATTCCCGACGAGCCTAACGTGGAAGATGAGGAGGCGTATAACGATTGGGTCAAGTACACCAAAGATTCGGTGCAAGCCTCTTGCCTCATGTTAGGGACTATGATTCCCGAAATCCAAAAGGATTTCGAGCATCATGGGGCATACGACATGATAACTCAATTGAAGGAAATGTTCCTTCAACAAGCTAGAGCGGAACGTTTCGAAACGGTTCGAGCGTTTCATGCATGTCGTATGGAGGAAACCCAAAGCGTCTCATCTTATGTCCTAAAAATGAAAAGCTACATTGAAAAGCTTCGTAGGTTGAATTGTCCCGTATCTAATGAGTTGGCTACGGATTTGATCCTCAACTCTTTGACCAAAAGGTTTGAAACCTTTGTCATGAATTATAACATGAATGGATGGGACAAAAGCATTGGTGAGCTTCACGCAATGCTAAGAACGGCCGAAGCGGGAATGGGTAAAAGGGCTTTACCCGTTCTAACAATCAATGAAGGAAAAAGGGGACATAACTCCAACCCCAAAGCAAGTGTTGCTAAGGGCAAGGGCCACGTCCAAGGAAAGGGAAAGAGGAAAGCCATCACGGCCACCAAACCGAAGGAAAAGAAGCAAAAGGTTGCGGCGCAAGATCCATGCTTTGAGTGTGGAGAGATAGGTCATTGGAAAAGGAATTGTCCGACCTATCTCAATGCGTTAAAAGATAAGAGGGATGCGGGGCATACCTCAGGTATTATCTTTACTATACATATTGAACTAAATGTTATTTCTTCGAATACATGGGTACTTGATACCGGATGTGGAACTCACATTTGCAATTTGTTGCAGGGGTTCAAAAGAAGTAAACAACTCAACAAAGGGGACATTAGTCTCTTTATGGGCAATGGAGCAAGAGTTGAAGTCCAAGCCCAAGGAGACTACTTGTTAAAGCTTCCAAGTGGTTTGGAAGTAATTTTGAAGAATGTTTTGTATGCTCCTAAGTTAAGGAGAAACATTATTTCCGTGTCCCTTTTAAAACAATGTGGCTTTGATCTTAAATTTATAAATTGTGATATTCATGTTTTGATGAATGGCATGTTTTATTTTAAAGCTATACCCATGAATGGTATATATGAAATAGATCAAAGTGGTATGTCACATAGTAGTTCAATGTACAATGTCAACACCAAGAAACTCAAGAAGGACTTGGGTGATTCCTATCTTTGGCATTGTCGCCTTGGACATATAAGTAAGAATCGCATGCAAACTCTTCGCAAGAGTGGTATTCTAGAAACAAATGAGTATGATTCATTTGATGTATGTGAATCTTGTTTACAAGGCAAAATGACAAAGCAACCCTTTAATAAAACTTTTGAAAGGTCAAAAGAATTATTGGGTATCATACATTCGGATGTATGTGGTCCTTTTAGACCAATGACTAGGAATGGTGAAAGATACTTCATTACCTTTATTGACGATTATAGTCGATATGGTTATGTGTACTTAATGAAACACAAAGATGAAGCTTTTGAAATGTTCAAAGACTTCAAAACTGAAGTAGAAAGACAACTCAAGACCACAATCAAAGTACTTCGTAGTGATAGAGGAGGTGAATACCTAAGTGGTGTTTTTCAAGATCATCTTAAGAGTTGTGGAATTATTTCACAACTTACTCCACCTGGAACACCACAACATAATGGTGTGTCTGAAAGGAGAAATCGTACCCTATTAGATATGGTTCGATCGATGATGGCTAGAAGCACTTTACCTCTATCATTTTGGGGCTATGCTTTACTTTCCGCTGTTCGCATATTGAATATGGCTCCAACCAAGAAAGTGGAGAAGACACCTTTTGAAGTATGGCATGGAAAGGCTCCATCGCTATCATTCTTAAGAGTTTGGGGTTGTGAAGCTTATGTAAAGCAATACACCCCAAACAAATTAGAAGTCCGATCCACTAAGTGTATCTTTATAGGTTATCCTAAAGATGATTTAGGATATTACTTTTACGATCCTAGTGAGCAAAATGTTATTATTGCTCGAAAGGGTAAGTTCTTGGAAACTAAGTTCCTTGAGGAAGGAACTAATAGTAGAACAGTGAAATTTGATGAGGATCAAGAATCACAAGATGATACACAATTGGTTGATACTAGCACTCAACAAGAGGTTGTTGAAAGTGATCAAGTGGTTGATCAAAACACACAAAACGTTCGCAGATCTGGTAGAATTAGCAATCCACCTGAAAAATATGGATTTTTTGTAGAAGGTTGCTACGTGGTAGATTCGGATGAACCGACCACATACCGTGATGCAATGTCCAAGAATGATTGTGACAAATGGCTTGAAGCCATGAACGTTGAGATGCAATCCATGTATGACAACCAAGTTTGGGAATTGGTTGAACCACCACTCAACTCCAAAGCTGTTGGAAGCAAGTGGGTTTTCAAAAGGAAAACTGATATGCATGGAAACTTGGATACTTATAAAGCAAGACTTGTAGCTAAGGGTTTCACTCAAACTCAAGGGGTTGATTATGATGAAACTTTTTCGCCTGTGGCAATGCTTAAGTCTATTAGGATATTATTTGCCATAGCTGCACATTATGATTATGAAATTTGGCAAATGGATGTCAAGACCGCTTTCCTAAATGGATATCTTGAGGAAGATGTCTATATGGTTCAGCCTGAAGGTTTTGTCGATCCAAAACATCCTAATAAAGTATGCAAGTTAAAGAAATCAATCTATGGATTGAAACAAGCATCTAGAACTTGGAATCATCGTTTTGATGAAGAAATCAAAAGTTTTGGATTCATCAAGAACGCTGATGAGGCTTGTGTGTATAAGAAAGCTAGTGGGAGTATAATTACCTTCTTAGTATTGTATGTCGATGACATTCTACTATTTGGAAATGACATTCCAACCATGGAAAGCGTTAAGGCTTGGCTTGGAAGTAGATTTTCCATCAAGGATCTTGGTGAAGCTGCCTATATTTTGGGAATAAAGATCTATAGGGATAGGTCAAGGCGCTTGATAGGTTTGAACCAAAGTACATACATTGATAAGATCTTGAAAAGGTTCAAGATGGAAAACTCCAAGAAAGGTTTTGTACCTATTCAAAGAGGGACCATATTGAGTTCAGCTCAATGTCCAAGCTCAAAGGGTGAGCAAGAGACGATGAAACAAATCCCATATGCTTCTGCTATAGGATCCATCATGTATGCGATGATATGTACTAGACCTGATGTATCATGCGCTTTGAGCATGACAAGCAGATACCAACAGAATCCAGGAAACAGTCATTGGATGGCTGTTAAGAGCATATTGAAATACCTTAGGAGAACTAAGGATATGTTTCTGATATATGGATCTGGTGAGGAGGAACTCGCTATAAAAGGTTACACGGATGCGAGCTTCCAAACTGATCGAGATGATTCTCGATCACAGTCTGGGTATGTGTTCACACTTAATGGAGGAGCTGTCTCTTGGAAGAGCTCAAAACAGGAAGTGGTAGCATTGTCCACTACAGAATCAGAATACATCGCCGCTTCATTGGCAGCTCAGGAAGCTGCATGGTTGAAGAAATTCATTACTGATCTAGGGGTGGTCTCTTCCATTCAAGACCCTCTAGAAATCTTTTGTGACAACGAGGGTGCGATTGCACAAATCAAGGAACCTCGTTCGCACCAAAAGACTAGACACATAGAGCGGAGATTCAACTACATAAGGGATGAAGTTGAAAAGGGAAAGATATGTATTCGCAAAGTTGGAACTGATCAAAATCTTGCGGATCCATTCACGAAGCTCCTAGAAAGACCGAAACATGAGCGTCATGCGAGTGGCTTAGGACTTCGATATTCTAGTAATTGGATTTGATCTATTTTGTATTTACGTTTAAAAGACTTTTGTAATTTAACTCTTTTATATGATTATGGAATCTTGAGTTAAATTCTAATTTTGCATGTTTAATCCATGAATAAGTTATCTTATTCTAAAAGTCCGTAGTCGATCACATTTGTGGGAACAAATATGAAGCAAGACTATTATGAACTAGGATTGGTGGATATTCATAAGGAATGAATATGGAGCATAGGTTTGCTGCCAAGGTTCATAGATATTTGTGGGATACAAATATTGGAATGACCCGCTCTCAATATTACTACATGGAGTCGATGGACCTGATCATTAGTAATTTTGAGTAAAGGAGAATTTCATATTATCCTTAGACCTGAGATGTATACTGGGCCTTGATTTTCACCGAGTATTACACTTTGACTCTCCCCTTCGCTATTCGTAAAAGATGGTACATAAGGATGAGCTCGGGTGGAGTATAAAGTGATAGTGAGAGGGGTATACAGTCAAGATGGAATTTGTTCCTCTTATGTGTTGAGAGTTTAGATGTCTAAGGCCTGATAAAGTTGAATTGTAAAGAGAATGATCGCCTATGTCTCTTAGATCCAACATGACATCTAGTAACAAAGGGATATAATGATAAATTCACCTAAATCATATCAAGTAAGGGACTTGAAGGGATGATGTTATTGAATGGCACTTCGTCAAACACATTAGGGGTGGTGAACTGTTGTTAGGCGGTATTCACCACTTGCATTAATTTTCTATGTATCTCGTGCAAGTGGGAGATTGTTGGAATTACGTATGCCCGAGACACATACTTAAACTAATGTGGCTAACTGTGTTTGATCCAAGTCGGGTCATACCCAATAACAAGCTAGACAACACCAAATGTATTCTTTTAACGATTTGATCATTTAAATGAATACCGAACACTACGTGTTTAGAAAATTGGTTTTCTAAACAAACACACTTGAGGATTCAAATAAATTATTTGGATAATTTGTTTATATAAACTAATTATTTAATTGGTTAAATAATTAAATAGATGTATGCACATTTTATGAAAATGAGTTTTATAAAATGAATGGAGAAGTTTTAAATGTTAAAACACAAAACAAAAAAAAAAAAAAAAACAAACAAAACCGGCCACCCATGTGGGGTGGTGGTTTTACCCAATCAATAACAAGATGCTCTATGTAACTTGTCTTGGGTTCCTTTTAATCCTCCATTTCCCCATACATGCAAATTGTCTTGTTCTTTGATATTTTTCAAGTGTTGTAACAAGCAAACAAACTCTCTCTCTTTCTCTCCAAAACCCACGGCTCACTTGGGCATCATTTGGGAGTTTTGTGAGCTAGTTCAAGTGTTCAAAATCCTAGCAACTAGTTGGTGTTGTTGCTCAAAGCTTGGGGTATACAAAGCTTGAGGGTTTCTCTTTGCAACCTTGCCATTTGAAGACATCATCTTCTTCATCCATCTACATCTTCTTATAAGGTATAAGAAGGTACCATTTACATTTTGTAAGCATATTGTTCTTGTAATATTGATCCTTGTTCTTTGGGTTTTAGTTTTAACATAATGGTATGTTCATAACAAGTTTTAAAATCTAAGCTTCCGTTGCGTTTTCTAGTTAAATATGGTTAACTTGAACTTTGATAATCTTGTACAAAACCCAACACAAATATCATAAGTTTACCAATATTTATAACCAAATAAGTGAATATCAATATAAATAAGAGAAATACATTTTTAAATACAAAATTATTCTAAAAAATAATCATTATTAAAAAAAATGATATTCGTTCTTTAATAGTATAGAATTACGAATTATGCTGTACTTTTAAGTTAAAATAGGCCCAAGTTAACCGACTAGATGTAATTCTGGCTAATGTTGACCACGTTTGAACAATTTTCAGTAACTAGGCGGAGTTAAAGAAACTCCCCTCGGCACCATGCCTTGTAGCGAGTACTCGGCCTTGTAAACCTACTTTTACAACATTGCTTGATATTCGGGGAAAATGGTCAGTCTTAATTGAAGGAAAAATGGGGGAGCAACGTTTGTTGACCGATGTCTACTACATCCCGAGCCTACAGTGTAATATCATAAGTCTTGGTCAAGCAACGGAAGGTGGATGCGAGATTCACATGAAGCATGATTTGCTAACTATTAAAGATGATACATGTAAGCTTTTGATGAAGGTGACAAGGACCAAGAATCGATTGTACAAGATAAGTCTCAAGATAACAAGTCCCGGTAAACGAACTATCATTGGAATGAAGAATTTTGCAGGTAGGGATCTTCAAAGAATTTGACTGAAAGAATGCGAGCCGGTTACGAGTCAGATTCCAAACAAAGATCCAAGTTCCAAAATTCAAAGTCCAAAGAAGAGAGTTCAAGAAACTAAACGCGTGGTCAAGAAAGAGATTCAAAACCAAGGGAAGGCGTGTAATGATCAAACGAAGCAAATCTGTCTTCTAGCCAAGTGGAGCCGAAAGAACATTGCAAGAGATCATGAAAAGCCTCGGGAGAATCAAGAGAATGATGACAAGCGTGAAGTTGAAGACCCGCCAATTTCGAGTAGGAAATTAGGGGGTGAGTCAGGTGACTCGGGTACAACAATTGCAGGGGTGATTGTTGGGTCAATTGCTATTTGGCCCAAGTGTGAGGCCCAACCCAAGAATTAGGGTTTTATAATATATGGTAATCTCTTGGCTAGCAAGTTAGGTTGGTCTATATAAACCGAGTTATGGTTAGACATTAGAGTGTGTGAGGTTGGTGTAACCGAGTTAGGGTTTATCAAGAGTCAAACCGAGTTAGGGTTTGAGAGAGTTGTAATCAGTTTTTAGAGTTATATTTTTTGATTAATATAAACGAGAGTTATTCGTTTAGTTTGTGTGTTGATTATCGATACAGGACTTTAATATGTAATCCTCTCAAACATACCGGTCTAAAACCGGCGGTTAACCGACCGAAACCAATCAAGAAACCGATCACAACCCGGTTTTTTAATGAACCAGTTTATACTCAACCCATTTTTCACTTTTTGTTGATCAACGTGAACCGATTTCAACTCGTTTGTGCACCTGTTCTTGAAATTATCCAATTGGACCATTTTAATAAACCCATCAAATCAAATTGAACTTGCTGCAACAAGTGGTGCAAAAATAAATAAATGAACGAGTATTTAGGTTTTTTAATTGTTTTATTAAACGATTTTTATTAACCGGGGTTTTATGCATTTTATTATTATTTTTTATTAAAATACCATTTTTTCTGGTTGAATTCGGTTATAACCTAACCATCTTGATCTGTAGGGTTTTAGAGATAAAAAATGGGGGTGAAAACGAGCCAAGCTGCTCATGAGCTATTCGAGATCGTCTCGTAAAAATGTTCATTCGAGCCGAGCGTAAACGAATCCGAGCTAACCCACGAGCCTAAACGGGCCTGTCATTAATACAAACTTTATAATATATAATTTATATACTTTTAATAACTAATGATTTATATACAATATTATAATAAGTAAGTAAATAATATATGTTGAATATAAAGTTCCAATAGAAAAAATATATATATAATAATAATTATAAAGATATAAAAACTAAATAAGAAATAGTAAACGAGTCGAGCCCAAGCTAAACTCAAGCTTAAGAAAACTACTCACAGGTCGGACTCAAACATTAGTAATAGAAATCAAAACAAGACTCTATTCACTAGCAACCCTTAAAACCAATACCGAACCGGTTATTGGTCAATATGGTCAAAACAAGTGTTAAATTAAACCTGTTAACCTTCGACTTGTGTGTGAGAGAGAAATAGAAATAGAAAGAGGAAGAGGAAGAAGTAAATAATAATAATAATAAAATGGGTGGAGGCAAACAAGAACAAGTTCATCGAATCTCGAGCACAACTTCCGGTGGACTCGCCGGAATCTAGCCATCGTCGGAATATTCGGCGTCGCTGTTCCCTACTTGGTTTACAAGGGCACTGTTCGTGAATTTGTAAGTTTATTATTATAGTTAAATATAACTATATGTTTTGATTTATATCTGAATTTGTTATATATTCTGTTGAGGATTTGACTTCAATTTTAAACCCTAGCTGCTTGTTTTATGTATGTTTTTTTTGTTAACTTTAAGTTTTAGAGTTGGAAATTTACAAATTTTGGAGAATTGAAAATTAAAAATCTGAAAACTTTGTATGAAACCAAGCAAAATCAAGTCGAACCAAGCCGCTTGGTTCTAAACCAAACCAAGTTCAAGCTAAACATATCGGCATATCACTCGTTTCTTTAAATTCAAACCGTTCGGTTCGGTTCAGCTCGGTTTCAAACTAAACCAAGTATGAGCATGCCTGTGTTTGGTTCGGTTCGGGTACAGCCTTAGTTTGAAGTGTAAATTATGAATTTATGATGGCTTAAAGCTTTTGTAATGATGAATGACTAAGAAAACATTCTACCATTGCTAAACAAGCTTTTGTGAGCTGCATAATCACTTAATAAGTAGATAATGCTAAGTCATTATTTGACTCTTCACTCTCTAGTGTTTGCTGTTTGTATTACTTTAACGCTTAGTTTGATTGTAAATGACTATGAAGGATGAAATTATGTAGTAGTTTGTGAAATTATTAATAGTTTATAAAGAAGCTAATCATAATTTAACCTCCTTATGCTGTATTATTTGTGACCGTGAATAATATCATATCATTATTCATCCATTGTAAAATGTCATCCATCCAACTACGAGCTCTGAGCCTGAATTTCTTAATACATTGTTAACGGGCTAGGAGGAACAACTGATCAACAACAAACAAAATCGGCTTTAAAATGCACAGTTGATTAGTATTTTAGTGGTTTGAACTAACCATGAGGCATATCTAAACATCTGCAATCTCATTTCTATGTTGCGGTTCTCAATTTCATGATTTTGGCAATGATTGATAGTAATAAAAAACTTTTTGTTTAGGGTTTTAATATAGGGCTTTTTGTTGGACTGCATTTTAGGGTGATACGCGGGGTTTGAACTGTAAGTTATGGTGGCCTGAAGCTTTTGTAATGATCAATGGCTAAGAAAACATGACGCCATTGCTAGATACTACTGATTTTCATCAGGTGCTTGTGACCTGCGTAATCACTTGGTAGGTAGACAATGCTAAGTTATATATTAAAATTGTTAGGATAAAATCTTGGTGGTGCTATGTGATTGTTAGATTCGAATCATTCTGATATTTGGTTATGCTGTTATCTTGGTTTGAAATTGCGCACATCATGCGTGATGCCCTTGTTGCGTTGATGAGGGCGCATTATCACACTTGTTGCATTGCCTTTATGTTGTTTGAGCATAATGTGTGATAAATGATCTAGAGGAGAAGATTGGATTTTAGGTTAGGGCCTGTTTGTTTAGCACTGAATGAGATCATTCAGATGCCTACATCTGAATCGCTCAGAGGCAGGAGTGTTTGGCTCCTTCAAGAACTACATCTGAATGGATTTTTGAAGCTCTGAATCGGTCAGCTGAAAATGGAGTCTGAATGAGAAATATGACCAAAATAACCCCTAAATAATGCAGCGCTGCTTTCTCATCTGGATCTCCCCCAATCGACAGTGTTGTTGCTTCCCAATCGACGTTCCTTTCTCATCTGTGATCCCTCCCAACCCTCAACCAGGTAATCTTTTTTCTCCAATATCAATAGATGCGAATTTTATTACCGAAATTCATGAACCGTTTGGTTCGTTCTTTGTTCTCCCACCTGCTAAGGTGTTTGTGTGGTTATATTTTTTTTACATGGTAGTTATTAGATTGATAGTATTGGTCATTATTGTTAAGATTAGGGCTCAATTCTAGAGATTAGAGCTTCAATGGTGAAATAAAGATGGATTGTTCAAAAACACATATTGTAAGATGTCGATAATGAATTCTAGATAGGGGTGTTTGCAGTCCGGTTTTAAGGTCAAACCGTAGCCAAGCCGTTAGTAATGGTTTTTGGTTATCAAAAGCCGAAACCAAACCGTTGAAATTCTAAACCAAATCGTTTATAACGGTTTGGTTCCTGTTGGTTTCACGGTTTTTCTAATATGTAATTTGCTTTGAATAAGGACTTAAAAGGGTTTCACGAACATGAACAAGTTCATTTCCTTCATGGGCAACGCGAACACGAAATTTCGTGCAGTTATGTGTTCGTGAAACGTTCGTTAGACTAGTTAAAGCTTACCGAACGATCATGAACGGGCACGATTAAGGCTTCATTGTTCAGTTCGGTAAGGTCGTGCTCGTTCATTTATGTTCGTGAACGTCTAATAACGTGTTCTTCATTTACGTTCATTAAAGTTCGTTTGTTTTTTATACTTTTATAATATTTATTTTTTTTAGTTTCACTATATTAGACAAATTGTATTTCTTATCTGTGTAATGATGTTTCAAATTTCAGTTTGTTTATATTTGACGAGTTCAAACAGAAAATCATTGAACTCATTAGAACTATGTGGAGGAAATTTTGATTTTAAAGTAGATAACATTTGTTTAATTATTTGTTTTAGCAACTTGTGGTGGCACACCTCAATTCCTTATGTTGGACAACCAATCTGTTCATTGTAACACTTTTTGTTAATGAATCATCATGTTTTTATTTGTCAAAATACAGCACCTATCTACACATCAAAACCGTGCAGGTTATTACAGGATAATTGCTAGCAGATCTGGATTGGACCAGGGTACTTTGGTTTGTTAATGAGGTGGTTTAGCAGATCTGAGCGCACGTTAACAGGCATAAACAAATTATAGCAAGAAGTAACTCGGCGGGTCAATGGGATCGCACCTCAATTTATAGCAGAAGAGGTAAATATTTATCCATTTGATCTTTATGTATATTAGAGTTAGACTATTTAAAATTTTGGTTAATATCTGTTTGATGGAGATTCAAGACGAGAATACGGTGGACCTCCTGCACTCGATGCAAAGAGGTTTAACCCGAGAATACGGTGGACCTACTGCACTCGATGCAAAGAGAATACGGAAGCTAACACTTGTGCATGATGACGTGGAGAAAACTATAGGGCGGTCCGCTGATGAGCTTGATAATATGAAACATTTCTTCCCTTTTGGGGCAGCTTGTTTTTATTTTATACCGAGGGCATTTTGGGGGCTGAAATTTGGTTATCATGTTTTTAATACGTGTATCTCGATTATCATATAACTTTGGTTTAATGGGAATATGGATATTGTAGTTACTTTGTTCGTGTCAATCTTTGTGCATTTGCATTTTAAATATGGAATATGGTTTGCGTGGATGCTTAAATCGTGTGGTTTCCATTGGAACTTGTGTTATGGCTGCTCGTGTCCTTTTCCGGTCTTTCGATTGTCCAGGTTTTAAGCGAGTGTTGTGGAAAGGGTAGGTAGGTTTCACGGGCATTTGTTTTTTAACGAGTTACAAAATAATATGGCGGTAATTTAACTTTCACATTGCAACACTCCTAAGTTATTAGTTCAATTAGACCACTTTCGTCCATAAACATATTTGGAATGCCACTATAAAATATGACTATAAAAAGGGCTCCACGCTAGAGGTGCACAAATCGGGTTTTCTAAATACCCGGGTTCGGGTATAGAACCAGGTTCGAGTATGACCGGGTACGGGTATGACTAGGTATTAGTAATAATCGGGTAGGGTTCGGGTCGGGTATTGTCTCTAAAAATCATACCCTATGCATCGGGTTCGGGTCGGGTATAGAACCGGGTATTCTAAAACCGGTTATTTGAATACCCAATTATCGGGTATTGAAAAAACTCTATTTACGGGTTTTTTCGGGTTTTTTTCCGGTAATTTTTTATATAGATTGGATTTTTTTAAAAGTTTACACTTTTTAGGGGTATTATTCGGGTATACATCGGGTATTTGAAATACCCGGTTTCGGGTATTGGAAAACCTCGGTTCCGGGTTCGGGTATTACCGGGTACAAATCGGGTTTTCGGGTATTACCGGGTACAAATCGGGTCCGGTTCGGGTTCGGGTTTTAGTGCCAAAATGCATACCCTATCCGTA
Organism: Bidens hawaiensis; assembly: GCF_021521415.1. NCBI lineage: Eukaryota > Viridiplantae > Streptophyta > Magnoliopsida > Asterales > Asteraceae > Bidens > Bidens hawaiensis. The sequence goes on from NW_027492593.1 coordinate 329,668, forward strand.
CCCTACGAGTAGGGTTGGGTTCGGGTTCGGGTATTAAAAACCCGGGTATTAGAAAAACCGGTTCCGGGTATTTATTTCGGGTCCGGTTCCGGGTTCGGGTTTTTTGTGCACCTCTACTCCACGCTAGTTCATGATCATTTCTTTTTTTAACTATTTATCATTCAATGTTTTAACCAAACAAATACATTCATTTAGCACAAAATAGCTCACAGGGATAAGATAGTCATTTTGTACAGTTATTCAGATGTACAACCAAGCAGACTTTAACTTGTTCAGATCTTACTGGTTCAGAGTCTCTTAACCATTCAGACCTCTTATTCATTCAGCACTTAATGATTCAGCACAAGCCAAACATCCCCTTAGTGTCATATATAAGTATGGCTTTGTTTTGAATTATAGCTTGCTGTCATATATGAGTATGCCTTTGTTTTAAATTTAGCTTGCTGGGACAACAAGAAAGTGCAGTTCTTTATGCATGTTTTGGAATTCTAGTATTTTTCTTAAGAGCGCATCGCATACGTGATGCACTCGCATCAGATTTTGTGCCAAACGCATCAGAGCGCATTACACATTTTAAAACCAAGTTATTGATTATGATTTATGAAGCATGAAATTAAGCAATTAATAGGATTTCTGTAGTTGCCTTTTGTATGAGTTGATTAAACTATTAATAATTTATAAAGAAGCTCAACTGAATATAGTATGCCTGTGCTGTATAATCTGTGGCACTGCATCAATATATGTAGTGTATAATGTCATTTATAGTTAGTTTCCCAATTAGAATGTTAATATCATTCAAGCTTCTTTGTGCTTTTTAGTGAAACTCTTTTCAACCTGTTTGACCCATTCCGTTTTTAGCTATTTTCAACCTATTTGATTCATTTTGAAACTTAATATAACCTCAAGCAACACTCTTATAAGTAAACGGGTCTATATGCTATATATATTGACATTGATATTTTATGGATGGTTTTAACAGCATATGCAAGATGAAGATAACAACAGACCATACAGGAAGTTCCTCCCTTAAGATACAGTGGAAATTACTTCTGTTTTTATGTTGTTATTCTCGATTCTGTGAACCATTAACAATAAGTTGCCATATGCTAGTGTGGGTGACTCGTTTTTATCTTCTGGGCAAGATGAATGTTTATTGCTTCAAACTTCGGTCAAACAAAACAACTCGGTTTGAAAAATTCCAAGACTGTTTACCTGGTTTTGACTTAATAATCGTTTTAAGTTAAAATAACAATCGTGACAGTTTGATACTTGAAATATTAAACATGAACAATAATTTAGAGATGGTATAAGCTGAAGGTAATATAAACATGTGACAGTTTGATACTTGAAATATTAAACATGAACAATAATTTAGAGATGGTATAAGCTGAAGGCAATATAAACATGTGGCTAATACGCATAAAAGCCGTATGATGCATGTCGATTGTATTCTGTTCACGTAAAAGACGTATAATAGGAGAGTTGCGTTTTATGTTGTACCAGTTTAAAGTGAGAATTGGTATAAAAATTGATAAATTTAAGCAAAGGCAATTTAGTCAAGAAGTGGCATAGTGGAAGAAAGTAAGTATACTACTGAGCACAAAAAAGATAATTGGATTCATTTTCCGGAAAGTGTTTCTCAGGGTGGTTTAGGTAGACTCTTATATTCTAATAAAACAATAATAACGGATTTATTATTATTTTGCTAATTTATTATTCTATATATATTAAAAACCATATTTTTACACTCACCAGATCAACTGTCCATAAAATCTTAACATTATGGTCACACAAGTGTCTATGTTGCTATTACCTTACACAATCAACTCTGATTCATAATACCCAACCATCATCACCTTTTTCATATCATCCTTTTCACATTCACATAACAAACTTCATCTTTTTCACTTCGACATCACAATGAGAACTACACAAAGCTATTTCGCCTCCAACATCGCTTAGCCAATATGTAACTTTTTTTGTCACTGTCACACTCTCTCTATCTTCCTTTTTGTGAATTTCCTAAGAGAAATAAAAGCCGATTGAGACCCTATACACATCTTTCAGATTATCCGCTCCACCGTTGCGATTTCTCAATGAAACGCCATCCATTAGTGGGGGTGATTCCCTCTGATTGTTAGGCTATCAAACGTTATGTTATTGTTTAATTTTAAATAATAAGGTATGGATGTGAACTGTCACACCCCGACCAAAGGCGGCGGAACATGCCGGGATGCAACGATTGCCCATAAGCGCATGACACTATTAAAGCGACAATATTTAACAAACTCATTTTATTTCACAACATCGAAAATGTCACATAGCAATATTCATAAGTCAAATACAACAACATATAACAAAATATAGCAAATCAAATATTGTTCATTTTTGCTAATATCCTAAAGGTATTTGTGACGTTTTCTCTCCAAACTCCATAATCAACCTAGATGCAAACCTTTAACATTTCATAAAATAAAGTTTATCAACACAAAGGTTGGTGAACAATTCATAGTTTTGAGCATATATGCATATAATAAGAAAAGCCACAATCTTGTATACGAAACAACAAATATATAGCAATAATTTGGATAATATGAGGTCGCTAATAAGAATACACTAGCGGCACCGTCTATAAGAGAATACCAAATAGATTCGAATTTCATGAGATCGTTAATGAGAATACATTAACGGCACGGTGCTATAAGAGAATACCAGATAGATCACAGATTTATGAATCAACCTTCCAAAAGCGATAAACACATAAGCATATAAACACATAAACATAGAACACCATATCGAACATTTATTTAAGTAAAGTATACAATAACGTTTGTGGTTTAAGACTCAAGTATAAAGCATTTAATTTGAATAAGTATGAAATGTCTTATAAGGCCCCGTTTCCGGTAGCCCTACTTTAGCGTCGGATTTACTCATAAACGCAGTTCTTACAAATCAGAGTTAATTAACACTTTTCGCGGAATATAAAACATCATCCATTCTTTATAAAACATTAAATCTTTTCTTTGATACCATAACGCAAAACATTATAATTAAAACATCTTTTCTTCTGTCTTCGAATGCCAGCCGTTCAATCAATGCCATGTGTCGTCCTCATGCTAACTCTATAATCCGCTCACCTGCGTGCATACTAAAAGTCAGCTATGCTGAGTGACTTCTAGTTAATCAAGCAACTTGCCATACAACCACTACATACAATATATACGTATCCGAAGACACATAGTCCACTGTCTAACATACTACTGCTTAACCACTTAATTACCCCTACAGCTTAGCCTCTTAATTACCCCTACAGCTTAACCACTTTATGCCACTTGATGCCACTTGATGCCACTTTAATAACGAATATCGTTATGCCACTTTGCCACTTTAATTACGATTAACGTTATGCCACTTTAATAACGAAGTCATGTATAGGCTTACCCTACCACGTACTATCGTCATGCCACTAACACTCTTACTAGACTCTTGCCACTTCTATCACACTCTACCTCTACTTGTCTACAACACACTTTATATCAATACAATATTTACATAATAAGCAAGTCACATCATAGAATACATACACACTAACAACCACTTGACAATCACTATCCTTGGCGATACAGCCAATATCCGAAGATCGTTCACGTACCGACAAGCATTATATAATAGCTACTTGTATAACATCTATAGCATACACTTACCACTTAAGGTAAGTGTATTCACACTTCACATCGAGTATGCACACAACCCCGAAAACATAACAAGGAAATGGGGCTAGAAACTCACCTGAACTCGGTTACTTTTTCTGCTATTGGTTATTCCTCCTTGAGCTGTGCGCGACTAACTGTTTAATACTCTCAATGCTACTTAATTAGTCTTACTCGTCTAAGCCGGTTTTACTTCACTGAATCATTACCCGGTTAGTTAATCGTTACTCATTAACCTTTAAAGGAATCTTTCATAAATTATCAAAGTCCAAGGGCTATTATGTAATTATCTCATTCTTTCACAAGTCCAGGGGCTACTTCTGTAATTATTTCAAAGTCTAATTCGTTACAAAATCCTCCTTCATTCGCTATAACGAATGGCCTAGTTCGCTATCTCAATTATAACGAATTGAGTCTGATTCGCTAACTGATTCGTTACCTTATCTTCATCTGATTCGTTACTTGAACATAACGAACTGGTAGCTAACTCGTTACCTTGACAGAACGAATGGGCATTTAACGAATTAAGGGCTGATTCGTTATCAAGTCACACGAATGAGTCCCATTCGTTATGACCACGTAACGAATCACCCAACCTTAACGAATCATCAACAGTTCTTATCCAGACTTTGACTCAAGGGTCAAAGTCAAAATCGTTAAGAACACCCACAGTCAACAGAACTTAGATTTGCAGTTAAATCTTCGTTTCTTAACAAAACGTCACGATTTTGGTATCAATGGAATCGTCTGACCAGAGCCTACAAACCCCAATCATCAAATCGGCCAAACATTTACATTTAAAGGGTGCGATTTATGCATCTACATACGGGTTTCTTCATACTAACAATTAACCTATCAAACTGTAATCAATTTCAGTAAGTTTAGCTTTGTTGGATTTGTTTTTACCATACTAACACAGATCTATAAATTCTAGACAAAATCCGAACCTTAACGGACAAGTTCTCGATATAAACGTACCGTAAACGAGTCGAAATACGAACACGAGCTGGTCTTTGATGTTTCTTTGGTTCGTCACGACGATCTAGCACCAACAAGCCCGGGTTCTCGTCTTCGGATCTTGTCTCGGGTTATAGGATAAGGTTTGTGTTTGTTTTCCAAGGTGTAGGCTATGGTGTAGAGATAAAAATGGAAAGGATTAGGGTTTAAGGGGTATTTATACTCCCATAAGCCCATGGACCTAAGGTCCATCTTTCCTTTTTGGTCCATCTTTACTTCCCTTAAACCAAGCCTGTTACCCCCTTATCATTATTATTATATTAAATATTAATCTAGAAATTTCGGGATGTTACATGTCACCCCAAAACGAAAGATGGAAAACGGGGTATGAAAGTACTTACGTTCAAGTAATAAACTTGAAAGATGATAATTTGGAGATTTGCCGGAACGACGAGTTTAACGTACGAAGCCTAAATAAAAGAAAGTCTTGGATTAAAAAGTTGTCTTGAAAGTCTTAAGTAAAATAAATGTTGAGAAAAGTAAACAATTTAAAGTTCAAGGTTCAAAATGTAACTATTTAATAATTTATAATAATAACTCTTTAAAAATGTAAGTGTCACACCCTCAAAATCCACTAACGGAGTTTTACCGTCAGAGGGTGTGAACTGGCAGGATCGGAATCATTAGTTATAATCAAACCAAAGAAAAACGTTTAAATGAAAGTAAGTGCGGAAGCGTAAAACCTTAATTCAAAAGTTGCGTCACGCAGGACGACTTAAAACCAAATGTAACTGTTAAAATTAAGTTTGCAGAATAAAAGTGTTTTCATTAATGCATGCTCCTAAACCGCGCGCCCGCCTCGGCTACCTGAGAATAACATACTAAAAGTGTCAACACAAGGTTGGTGAGTTCACAAGTTAAATAAGATAAATCGTTTAGCGTTTTGCGTAACCTCGTTACGGCGTTTCAGTGTTGCGTAACCCCGTTACGACGTTTGAGTGTGTAACCACGTTACAGCGTTTGAGTGTGTAACCACGTTACAGCGTTTGAGTGTGTAACCACGTTACAGCGTTTAAGTGTGTAACCACGTTACAACGTTTGAGTGTTTTGCATTACCAGATAGTGTTATGTCAAATTATATATCGATAGGTAGCTAATCTATACAACAAGTATCGCTAAGTGGTTCGCGACCGAAGCTGACTGTTTATCAAGTGCCCGTCACCAGGTCCTCCAGACCATGGTAAGTGTTAGCCAAAATTTACACCCACTCAACCTCCAGTTGAGCTTAGCGTCGGGTGGGGTTTGTCAAACCCAGTAGTACTACCCAAAAGTGACTCGCTATTCCAAATATTAACCGGTCCGATGTGTGGGACTTCAAATGTTACGTATGCCGCTTAGCCTTTACAAGTGATATATAATTTATAACAAAATCTTTCATATGCGTTTATCTCAGAAAATATGTTTATCGGAGTATGTTATCTCCCCCAAGTGAAAAACGTTTGAAAACAGTTCAAAGAGCGGGGTAAGTGAAACTCACTGTTTGCGAAGAATATCCGATCTAGATCACCGAGTGATGCGCGTCGTAGAAAACTCTCTAGCGTTCTAAAATAACAAAGAGATTTTCTAAGTATCGGAATGTTTAACGAGTCTCTAGACTCGGCACATAATACCTATGCACGTAACATGTTTCGTGTTTCGTTTGTGAATCGTGTGTGACTTAAACAAGTAAAATTGTGATACGATACATGAGTGAGCAATTACTTTCGTGTCACGTACTAATAATGTATATCACTAGCAATTATTCCCGTAAGGGCATTTTGGTCAACAAACAAAGACTAACTAACCATTATTCCCCATAAGGGCAATTTGGTCAATTCATGGCAATCAACTAACAACTATTCCCCGCAAGGGTATTTTGGTCAAAATACAACAATTTTATAAAAACTATCATATTTCATGCATTCCTATACAACTCAGCAGCTAGTTTCGTTATGACAGAATTTCTACTTGAAAGACTGCACTAGTTCACCGATCATAACGTCTCAATTAATTCACCAAAAATCACCACAGAAGCATACATATCTTAGGTTTCCAGAACATATTTCATCTTATTTTTATTCCACATATTTTTCTTATAATGACCAAAACATTACAGCAAACTCATATCAGTCAGATTCATGCGCAACAGAATGTTATTTACAATTCCCGTTAAACGAAAAATCCAATAAATGCAAGACCACTTGGGTTTGGTTCCTAACTCAGTGAGTCAACCTCCAGAAGTGGAACCAACCCAATTGGTCTCGTAGTTCATGAGATATAACATTTACAACATAACCTAACAGCAGGTCTAACAGCTCAGCTTTGCATCACGTTTTTGTAAAATCATAAAAGTATACTTCCACTTATCCAAAAATTACGAATTTATACTTCATAGAAACTAGACTCAACCTAGTTTACTGCAGTACCCACAATCTCAATCAATTTTCACGTTTACACTTCGTTACAGTCAGTTAAACATCGTATATACGTTCTGTCCAGAATCTGTTCACATCAAAACTCATCATAATAACAATCTATGAACTATCATGCATCCATATAACCCTCTAGACACTATAACTACTATCCATGCATATCAATCACACCATACATACAAGATTAGGGTTTTATTTGAACTCACAATCAAGGACACAACAATTAACATGCAATACTATCAAACTAGTTATCAATCATCATCAATTAAATCAAGAATCACATGAATATCATAATACCAAGAAATCAGCCATAAAGGTTTACAATTAACCCAATAAAACTAACAATTAAACATAGAGGATACATAGAATAGTTGTGTATACCTTCCTAGCACCTTAATCTTCAATCAAACTTGAAAGATCTTGATTGTGTGTGTGTGTATATTAATCGATCTCAAGGAAATAAAGGGAGGGGATGGCTGCCGATTTTTGTAGGGGAATAGGTAGGAGGTTAGGGTTTAGGTTTACCATGTATTTATAAAGGAATATGTTACACTTTGGCCCCTCAACTCCTAAGTATTACTTTTTCTAGAACATTCTATCATAACTTGCACATTAAGTTAACATTAAGTATTACTTTTTCTAGAACATTCTATCATAACTTGCACATTAAATTAACATGACAATAATATTATCACATAACACATAATCCTAACACATAATTATCACATAATTAGTGTTTTAGTGTTTTTCGTTTATTCATCAATCGTTTGCGTTTCGGTGCAAATCCCGAAAGACTACTACACATGTAGTAAGTGTTAAGCGTCATTTAAACCCTAGTTTAAATGTAATGAGGTTTGCGTTTAGATTCAATAATCTAAAGTTTGAATTGACGGAGTTGCGTTAACGGAGTTAACCTGAAATTGACGATTGTCACATCATTCCCATGTTAAAGAATTTTCGTCCCGAAAATTTGAGTCAAGTCGTGATGAGTGTCTGAAAAAGTAAGAAAAATTTTCAGTTTGTCATATCATCCCCTAGTAGAAAGAAATTTCGTCCCGAAATTTAATTCATACCTCCGGTGATTTCTGACGGTTTGCCGGGTTTCGCGGTTTTCTATGTTTGGTCAGCCCTTCAAAAAGGTGAGGATACTTTTTCATCATTTGATTCTCGCGTTCCCACGTGAACTCCGGTCCACGTCTCGAGTTCCAATTAACTTTAACAATTGGAATTTTGCTGTGCTTGAGCGTTTTGGTTTCCCAATCCAAAACCTCAACTGGTTCTTCAACGAAGCGTAACTGTTCATCAACTTGTAGTTCCTCCAAAGGGACTACTTGAGTTTCATCGGATAGGCATGTGAAAAACATTGTGTACACTACTGAGTTCTGCTGGTAAGTCCAGTCGGTACGCCACTGGACCAACGCGTTCCGTTATCCGATAAGGACCAACATATCGTGGGTTGAGTTTGTTTCGCTTTCCAAAGCGAACCACACCTTTCCAAGGTGAGACTTTGAGTAACACTCGATCGTTTACTTGAAATTCGAGAGGTTTTCGGCGCTTGTCAGCGTAACTCATTTGGCGATCACGTGCTGCTGCCATGCGGTTTCGGATTTGAACAATCTTTTCCGAAGTTTCGAGTACCAGTTCTGGACCAGTGATTTGGCTGTCACCCACCTCTGCCCAGTAGAGCGGTGATCGACACTTCCGTCCGTCTAGTGCTTCAAACGGTGCTGCGTTAATACTTGCGTGGTAGCTGTTATTATACGAAAACTCTACCAAAGGTAAGTGGGGTTCCCAACTTTTTCCGAAATCCAACACGCATGCACGCAACATGTCCTCCTGGGTCTGAATAGTCCGTTCACTTTGCCCATCCGTCTGAGGATGGTATGCTGTACTCATATCGAGACGGGTGCCCAGTGCGCTTTGCAGCGACTTCCAAAAGTGCGAGGTGAAACGAGAATCTCGATCGGAAATGATCGAGACAGGCACTCCGTGTCTAGACACCACTTCTTTCATGTATACGCGAGTCAGTCTTTCCATTTTGTCCGTTTCCTTAATTGCTAGGAAGTGTGCCGATTTAGTCAACCGGTCAACGATCACCCAGATGGTATCGCATCCCGTCGGTGTCTTAGGCAAACCCGTAATAAAGTCCATTGAGATGTGCTCCCATTTCCACATTGGGAGTTCCGGTTGTTGCAGTAGACCAGATGGTTTCTGGTATTCTATCTTGACTCTGGCACAAGTCAAGCATTTGCTCACGTAGGTGGCAATGTCGGCTTTCATGTTCGGCCACCAGTAAAGTGCCTTTAAATCATGATACATTTTATCTGAGCCAGGGTGGATAGAATATCGGGACTTATGAGCTTCGTCCATCACTAGAGTTCTCAACTCTCCGTATCGTGGAACCCAAATCCGGTTCTCAAAATATCGGACCCCGTTCGATTTGGTTTCAAGTTGTTTGTCCATGCCCCGCATGAGTTCTGATGGAAGATTATCATCTTTCAAAGCTTCAAGTTGTGCATCGCGAATCTGGTCGGGTAAGCTAGCATGAATTGTGAGTTGCAATGCTCGTACTCGTCTGGGTTTATCGGTTTCTTTTCTACTGAGTGCGTCGGCCACTACATTGGCCTTGCCAGGGTGGTACTTGATGGCACAATCATAATCCTTAAGCAACTCGACCCAACGACGCTGTCGCATGTTCAGCTCCCTTTGATCGAAGATATGCTGGAGACTCTTGTGGTCGGTGTATATGGTAAACTTGGTACCGTACAAGTAATGCCTCCATATCTTTAGGGCAAATACCACAGCTCCGAGTTCCAAATCATGAGTCGTGTAGTTCTTCTCGTGAATCCTTAGTTGTAGAGAGGCATAGGCTATAACCTTCTCGAGTTGCATCAGCACACAACCGAGACCTTGTATAGATGCGTCACAGTGTACCTCAAAATTTTCCGTTCCCTCGGGGAGGGCTAAAATAGGGGCGCTACAAAGCTTGGTTTTCAACAGTTGAAAAGCGGATTCTTGCGCGTCACCCCAGTTGTACTTAGTGCCTTTTGTGAGTCAAAGCAGTGAGGGGTTGAGCAATCTTTGAAAATCCCTCGATGAAACGCTGGTAGTAGCCGGCCAGTCCTAGGAATTGCCGCACCTCAGTCGGAGTCTTAGGTGCTTCCCAGTTTTTGATGGCCTCTACCTTACCGGGATCGACATGGATACCATTCTCGTTGATCACATGTCCTAAAAAGTGAACCTCGCGAAGCCAAAATTCACATTTCGAGAGTTTAGCATACAGTTGTTCCTTCTTCAGTAGTTCCAGAATTATCCTTAAGTGCTCTTCGTGGTCAGTCTCGTTCTTGGAATAGACGAGAATATCATCGATGAAAACAATCACGAACTTGTCGAGGTACGCCTTGCATACTCAATTCATGAGATCCATAAATACGGCTGGTGCGTTGGTTAGGCCAAAAGGCATAACTGAAAACTCGTAGTGACCATACCGTGTTCTGAAAGCCGTCTTTGAAATATCATCTTCGCGCACTCTCAGCTGGTGGTAACCGGATCGTAGATCGATCTTCGAGTAGTAACTCGATCCCTGAAGCTGGTCAAACAAATCATCAATTCGGGGTAAAGGATAACTGTTCTTGACCGTCACCTTGTTCAATTCCCGGTAGTCGATGCACATTCGGAAAGTCCCGTCTTTCTTTCGGACAAACAAGACAGGGGCTCCCCATGGCGATGAGCTAGGTCGGATAAAACCTTTATCCAACAAATCTTGCAACTGAGTGGACAACTCCTGAAGTTCCGCCGGTGCGAGTCGATACGGGGCTCGTGCTATGGGTGCTGCACCGGGTGTCAACTCGATCTGAAATTCGACTTGACGAATAGGAGGGAGTCCAGGTAAATCCTCCGGGAAAACTTCCGGGAAGTCTCGCACAACCGGTATGTCTTCAATTCGTTTCTCCTCCGCGGGTTTCTCAACAATCTGCGCCAAAATTGCCGGATGACCCTTTCGTAAATACTTCTGTGCCTTCATAAGGGTAATGACGCTGGTGGTCATGCCGCTTCTCTCGCCTCGGACCGAAATGATCTCGCCAGAAGGGGTGGTAATATGGACTATCCTATCATGGCATATAATCTCCGCTCGGTTCTCGGATAACCAGTCCATGCCGACAACGACATCGAAACTACTAAGCGTAAAAGGAATAAGGTCGATGTCAAAGACATGACCTGACAGTTTCAACTTACATCCCGCAAGTATATGAGTTGTTACTACAGTTTTACCGTTAGCTAATTCAACAGGAAACTTAGCGTCTAACGGGGTTGGAGTAAGGTTTATTAGTTGGCTAAAGGCCTTTGACACAAAACTCCTATCAGCTCCAGTGTCAAACAAAACAGAAGCAAAACAATCGTTTACAGGGAACTTACCAAACACCACATGCGGATCTCTGCGGGCTTGACCTGATCCAATCACAAACGCTCTTCCTTTGCCATTTCCTCCACCGTTACTGCCACTTCCATTACCCCTATTATTGTCATTCTGTTTCAGCTTGGGGCAATCTTTCCGGAAATGACCTTCCTGTCCACATTCAAAACATCCCTTAGTCGTCATCGGTGGCTTAGGAGCACCCTTCGCCACAAGGTCAACTCTACATTCCTTCGCTTGGTGACCTATCTTTCCGCATCTTTGACACTTCACACTGACCAACATGATGATAGTTGCACCTATTGCACTTTGGATATCTCCCAGCATATCCGCTCGAACCCTGCCCGCTACCGTTGTTATTGTTGTTGTGACTTTGATTGTTAAAGCTCCGAGTGAATTCGGGCTTACGGTAGTGTTGTTGCGGTGGGAGGTTCGAGGATGAGGATCTGGTGTTGTCAAACTTCCTCTTTCCGCTGCTCGGGTTGCTGTTGCTGTTGTTGTCATTACTCGGGTTGTCACGGGCCTTAGTGGTTGAACCCCTAGGTGGTAACGCACCTTGGGCCACTGCTTGATCCGTCAGTTTGTGAGCTAACCGGATCGCTTGTTGTATCGTGGCTGGTCTGGAAGACGTCACCATGCCCTGAATCTGCGGTGCTAACCCATCAATGTACATTTCAATCCTCTTACTCGGCGGATCTACCATCCGTGGACACATCACCGCTAACTCGTGAGAACGGGTAGTGTAGGCTTCGATTTCCGAACCCACCATCTTCAATGACCAAAATTCCGACTCCAACTTTGAAATCTCCTCCCTCGGACAATACTCTTCTCGCATCAAGTCTTTGAACTCCTCTCAGTTCATAGCGTTAGCTAGTTCCAATCCAAGAATTTGCACATTTGCACATCGTCTGAGGACACCTCTGAGTGTGCCTCCTCCTCAGCCGGTTCTTCTTCAGGCTCCTCCTCGGGATCTTCCTCGGGGTCCTCCTCAGGTTCCTCTTCAGGATCTTCTTCAGGATCTGCCTCAGGCTCTGCCTCGGGTTCGGCTGCGTTCTGAGCAAGTTGCATTTGTAGGTCATCGCAACGCTCGAGTGCTATCTCGGTTCGGGTCCTTGCTTCTTGGAGTTGCTCTTGCAAGTCTATCATCTCGGCTTGCATCTTCATCATAACCTTCGTTTGTTGCTCACTAGTCTCTTGCATTTCTTTCATTGCCGCTGCCATGCGGGCAATCTCCTCCTGAGTCTCGGTTCCGTCTTTAAACAGTCTGGAAACATTTTCTCTCGTGTAGCGCATGTAACCCACATCACGCTCCCAACAAGAAACGACAGCTGCGAGAACTCGCTCCACAGGTTCGGTTATGGGTGGTAGGGTGTTGGGATAAGCAGGGTGGTTCGGGTGAGGTAACTGGGGAACTTGTTCGTGATAGACTATACGTCTGATCATGTTAGGGTACCAATCCCATCTAACATCGTTTTAGTAAATGCCTCCGGATAGGCGGTACCTTTTTGGTGCGGGTGTTTCGAGTTCCGGGACTACTCGGGGTGGCAATGCGGTAGGTAATTGCGGTTCCTTCCCGTGAGCATGAGTCATCAGATCGGACGATGATGAGGATGGCGTCGACATCTCTACAGGTATGCCGTGTATGCGCGCGTATGAGTGAAAGAGGTAAAGAGATAAGACAACAAAGACTACACAAACCTATGCAGTGCGTATCATTATAACTAATGGGTCGTCGCGGTTATAGTCTAGTATGCATGCAGCTTCTAGTTCGCTATAACCAATGGCTCTGATACCAATCTGTCACACCCTCAAAATCCACTAACGGAGTTTTACCGTCAGAGGGTGTGAACTGGCAGGATCGGAATCATTAGTTATAATCAAACCAAAGAAAAACGTTTAAATGAAAGTAAGTGCGGAAGCGTAAAACCTTAATTCAAAAGTTGCGTCACGCAGGACGACTTAAAACCAAATGTAACTGTTAAAATTAAGTTTGCAGAATAAAAGTGTTTTCATTAATGCATGCTCCTAAACCGCGCGCCCGCCTCGGCTACCTGAGAATAACATACTAAAAGTGTCAACACAAGGTTGGTGAGTTCACAAGTTAAATAAGATAAATCGTTTAGCGTTTTGCGTAACCTCGTTACGGCGTTTCAGTGTTGCGTAACCCCGTTACGACGTTTGAGTGTGTAACCACGTTACAGCGTTTGAGTGTGTAACCACGTTACAGCGTTTGAGTGTGTAACCACGTTACAGCGTTTAAGTGTGTAACCACGTTACAGCGTTTGAGTGTTTTGCATTACCAGATAGTGTTATGTCAAATTATATATCGATAGGTAGCTAATCTATACAACAAGTATCGCTAAGTGGTTCGCGACCGAAGCTGACTGTTTATCAAGTGCCCGTCACCAGGTCCTCCAGACCATGGTAAGTGTTAGCCAAAATTTACACCCACTCAACCTCCAGTTGAGCTTAGCGTCGGGTGGGGTTTGTCAAACCCAGTAGTACTACCCAAAAGTGACTCGCTATTCCAAATATTAACCGGTCCGATATGTGGGACTTCAAATGTTACGTATGCCGCTTAGCCTTTACAAGTGATATATAATTTATAACAAAATCTTTCATATGCGTTTATCTCAGAAAATATGTTTATCGGAGTATGTTATCTCCCCCAAGTGAAAAACGTTTGAAAACAGTTCAAAGAGCGGGGTAAGTGAAACTCACTGTTTGCGAAGAATATCCGATCTAGATCACCGAGTGATGCGCGTCGTAGAAAACTCTCTAGCGTTCTAAAATAACAAAGAGATTTTCTAAGTATCGGAATGTTTAACGAGTCTCTAGATTCGGCACATAATACCTATGCACGTAACATGTTTCGTGTTTCGTTTGTGAATCGTGTGTGACTTAAACAAGTAAAATTGTGATACGATACATGAGTGAGCAATTACTTTCGTGTCACGTACTAATAATGTATATCACTAGCAATTATTCCCGTAAGGGCATTTTGGTCAACAAACAAAGACTAACTAACCATTATTCCCCATAAGGGCAATTTGGTCAATTCATGGCAATCAACTAACAACTATTCCCCGCAAGGGTATTTTGGTCAAAATACAACAATTTTATAAAAACTATCATATTTCATGCATTCCTATACAACTCAGCAGCTAGTTTCGTTATGACAGAATTTCTACTTGAAAGACTGCACTAGTTCACCGATCATAACGTCTCAATTAATTCACCAAAAATCACCACAGAAACATACATATCTTAGGTTTCCAGAACATATTTCATCTTATTTTTATTCCACATATTTTTCTTATAATGACCAAAACATTACAGCAAACTCATATCAGTCAGATTCATGCGCAACAGAATGTTATTTACAATTCCCGTTAAACGAAAAATCCAATAAATGCAAGACCACTTGGGTTTGGTTCCTAACTCAGTGAGTCAACCTCCAGAAGTGGAAACAACCCAATTGGTCTCGTAGTTCATGAGATATAACATTTACAACATAACCTAACAGCAGGTCTAACAGCTCAGCTTTGCATCACGTTTTTGTAAAATCATAAAAGTATACTTCCACTTATCCAAAAATTACGAATTTATACTTCATAGAAACTAGACTCAACCTAGTTTACTTCAGTACCCACAATCTCAATCAATTTTCACGTTTACACTTCGTTACAGTCAGTTAAACATCGTATATACGTTCTGTCCAGAATCTGTTCACATCAAAACTCATCATAATAACAATCTATGAACTATCATGCATCCATATAACCCTCTAGACACTATAACTACTATCCATGCATATCAATCACACCATACATACAAGATTAGGGTTTTATTTGAACTCACAATCAAGGACACAACAATTAACATGCAATACTATCAAACTAGTTATCAATCATCATCAATTAAATCAAGAATCACATGAATATCATAATACCAAGAAATCAGCCATAAAGGTTTACAATTAACCCAATAAAACTAACAATTAAACATAGAGGATACATAGAATAGTTGTGTATACCTTCCTAGCACCTTAATCTTCAATCAAACTTGAAAGATCTTGATTGTGTGTGTGTGTATATTAATCGATCTCAAGGAAATAAAGGGAGGGGATGGCTGCCGATTTTTGTAGGGGAATAGGTAGGAGGTTAGGGTTTAGGTTTACCATGTATTTATAAAGGAATATGTTACACTTTGGCCCCTCAACTCCTAAGTATTACTTTTTCTAGAACATTCTATCATAACTTGCACATTAAGTTAACATTAAGTATTACTTTTTCTAGAACATTCTATCATAACTTGCACATTAAATTAACATGACAATAATATTATCACATAACACATAATCCTAACACATAATTATCACATAATTAGTGTTTTAGTGTTTTTCGTTTATTCATCAATCGTTTGCGTTTCGGTGCAAATCCCGAAAGACTACTACACATGTAGTAAGTGTTAAGCGTCATTTAAACCCTAGTTTAAATGTAATGAGGTTTGCGTTTAGATTCAATAATCTAAAGTTTGAATTGACGGAGTTGCGTTAACGGAGTTAACCTGAAATTGACGATTGTCACAGTAAGTTTGCTCGAAACCGGGTTAAAGTACCTAACCTTAATATTTACTTAACCTATGTTAAGTAATAAGATGGGAAAAATGCATAAATGAAAGTTCCTTTGAAATAAAGACACTAAAACGGGTCTTTAACGAGTGTTCGGGTTGTTGGTTCGGGTCTTGGTAATTGGTCAAACCCAAAATCAACTTTCCAAATAATGAAGTTATGAGATAACCCAATAAAACTTAATAATACTTAACCAAGTATATAGTTCTATTGTTTTAGAATTAACAACGCACGTTAAGCGAGTGTTCGGTTTTGTCGGTCCAAACTATGTTATGAGATCAAGTTGAATCCAACAATTTCAAGTACTTAAGAAAATAATTAAA
The DNA here is from genome assembly GCF_021521415.1 of Bidens hawaiensis. Taxonomy (NCBI): domain Eukaryota; kingdom Viridiplantae; phylum Streptophyta; class Magnoliopsida; order Asterales; family Asteraceae; genus Bidens; species Bidens hawaiensis. The sequence goes on from NW_027492593.1 coordinate 346,176, forward strand.
ATCAGTTTGTAAACTATTTTTAAAGAAATATACAAGTCTTGATCGCTAAAAACACACTTGTGTGTCTTAAGCGAGTAAGAATCGGTTTAGTTCGGTTTGGTTCAGTTTCCATCTTTCAAATAGTTCATTGATGGTCTCCACATGACCAAATATCCAAGAACTTGTATAATAATTTATAAATGAAGAAACTTAAGTTTTACAACCAAAAAGTTAACAATAAAGTCTTTAAACCAAAGTTCGGTTTTGGTTCGGTTTCCATCTCACAATAAGTTCATAAATGGATTCCACATGACCAGTATCAAAGAACTTGTAAAAATGATTTTAGAAACTCAAATCTAACATTAAACATGTTTAAACAACTATTCTAACAAAACCAGTAAGCAAAAGTTCGGTTTCCGGTCTAGAGCTATTTGCGGTTAATTAACCGAAGCATAGACTCTTAGATCCCATTACCATGGAACTTTGTAAATATGATGTACAAACTAAAATGAACAGAAGTTAGTCATGGTTAGTATGTATAAACAAGTTATATAAGTATATATATATATCAAGGACATGAAGTCCTCCATGAAGCCTTGCCTTACAAGGTCCGAAACCTCACCGATCGGAACCGGAGAAGTAACTACCAAAGGTAACAAGGGGTATTATATATATATATATATATGTTGTGCCACCATAATCAAGTGTTAGTAAGGTTAGATGAACAATAAGAATGAAAGACTATGATTAGTTTGACTTGGGCAGTCAAACTACTAATAATATGAAGAACAACCTTTGAATCTTTGAAGTTTTGAGAGAGAATTTGGAGTAAGAGCAAGTGTAAAAATGAAGGAGATGGGTGTGTATATATATGGTAAGGGTCAAGGCTTCTTTGCAAGGTTCTCTTTTATGTTTGCATGAAAATAGATTGGTTAAAAAAACAAGCAAAGCACAAAACAACAAGGAAAAATGAAAATGTGTGCAGATACCTCTAGGCGCCGCGCGACGGCCTTCCTTGCTCTCGCTGAGCGGTACGGCGTTCTCGGGGGGGGGGGGGGGGCTGGTCCAGCTCGTCTTGTGTGGTTCGTTATGCGTCCAGAAGTTCGTTTTTGATGTAATTTGCTCATTTTAAATGCGTTTTCGAATCCGTAAAAGGGGTTTTTCAAATTGAACAAATCGGAATGATTTGGTAACATAAAAATCCAATATTTTATATATCATGAGTTTCGGTTTACAAAATGAGTCAGTTTACAACATAAAACAATACGAATGCGAATACAATCGAGCCCCGAATTTGACGAATGTCACAGTATCCTCTACTTTAGGGAATTTCGTCCCGAATTTAAAATGAAGATGATGATGCGAACAAGTGTGGATACTTCTCTTTCATTGCGTCTTCTCGTTCCCAAGTGAATTCTGCGACACGCCGTGATTCTCATCGAACTTTGACTAACTGAATACGCCTACGCTTGGTTTTATTCTCGTTGCGATACATGATCTCAAGGGGTCGTTAGACCATGACCATCGACTCATCGACATGTACTTCGTCGAGAGGTATATGGAGATTGCCCTCGGCTAAGCACCTTTTTAAGGTTTGAAACATGAAACGTCGGATGAACACCGGCAATTTCTTGCGGTAGTTCGAGTCAATAAGCTACTTTCCCAACACGTTCAAAAATTATGTTTATCGAAGACATATTATTTCTCCCTTTTATGTTTCATATATTTCGTTTTAGATCTGAATTGGTGATCAAGTGATTGATATGAGTATATGACATATTATTTGAATTTTGAGAAATTAAATAATAGCAATTGATCTAATAAGAAGATGTGTGTGATATCTGGTAGGTGTAAAACCGTGACATTTTGGTATGTTTTGGTTCTCAATTTTATCATTTATGCAATGATTGATAGTAATAGGAAATTGATTTGTTTTTAGTGTTAAAATTTAGGGCTTTATGTTTGACTCTATTTTTCGGTTATACGCATTGTTTGATCTGTAAGTTATAGTTAATAAAGATTCTGTGTTTTGGTTCCCAGTTTCATCAGTTTGGTAATGATTAATAGTTATACGAAATTGATTTGTTTTTAGGGATTTTTGTTGAACTATACGTTTTGGTTATATGCATTGTTTGAACTGTAAGTTACGGTGGCTTAAAGCTCTTGTAATGATGTAAGGCCCCGTTACCGGTAGCCCTACTTTCGTGTTGGATTTACTCATAAACACAGTTCTAAATATCAGAGTTAATTAAAACATTTACGCGGAATATAAAACTTTCATAAAACATTACATAATTCATAACTTGTCTCAAAACATCCTTTGTCTTTCAACATTAAAGCATTAAAATTAAAACATCATAAGTCTTCAGACGCCAGACTCTTGTTCAATGCCACGTGTCTCCTCAAGCAAGCCGCCTCATCCTACTCACCTGCGTGCATACTAAAAGTCAGCTACGCTGAGTGAGTTCTAGTTAATCATACACTATACAATACACATAAACTTATATTCTTTCATTCATACTTTCATACTTTCATACTTTCATCCTTTCATACTTTCATTCTTTCTTTTGTATTAACTTACCTTCATATCTTACGTTATAAAGAGCATTACGCCCTACATTCCTCGAGTATTATTAGGGCTCGGTACCCTCCTTCCTCGAGTATTATTAGGGCTCGGTACCCTCCTTCCTCGAGTATTATTAGGGCTCGGTACCCTCTTTCCACGAGTATTATTAGGGCTCGGTTTCCCTCTTTCCACGAGTATTATTAGGGCTCGGTTTCCCTCTTTCCTCGAATATTAGTAGGGTTCGGTTCCCTAGTTCTCGAATATTATTAGGGTTCGATTCCCACTTCGTTACCATACAACCATACATCATACCTCGAGTATTATTAGGGCTCGGTACCCTTTTTCGTAACCATACAACCATGCAACCGTCATTTCCTTCTTTTATTAACTTTATCACGTTCATACACATAAGCATACATATCATACTTACCTTACACATAGCGTTACAACCTGACAGTACGTGCAATATCCGAAGATCGTTCACGTACCATCAAGCAATCATTCATACATATCATATCATTCACATAAGGCATACACTTACCTCTTAGGATAAGCGTATTAACAAACATATTGAGTATGCACACAGCCCCGAAAACATAACACATAAATGGGGCTAGAAACTCACCTGAACACGGTTACGTTCACCGTTAATCGTAATCCCTTTCTTCAGTTGTGCACGGCTGACTGTATAACAAGTACACGTATCAAACAACTATCACTACTCATATCATCTTTCCAGTCTTAACTACTACCCACAACGAACGGGGGTCCGGGGGCAGCGCCCCTGGCAGCGGGGTCTAGGGGCGGCAGCCCCTAGCAGGGTCCAAGGGCCAGAGCCCCTGGCAGGGTCCAAGGGGCATAAAGGACAACTTTGTAGCACGCCTTTCTTAAATAACGACATGAATTTTTGACGCTACGTTTTGATATGCCTAGCCGAGCCGACACTACAACTAACCAAAAATTTGTGGATTTTAATATATTAATAATTTTATTTTATTCAAGTTGTTTTCATTTCTTTACACACATGAGGTATTATAGAAAATTTCGGTATCATAACGAGCGATACCTTACGACTCCCCACTACAACGCACAAGCTGATGCAACTAGTATAAGCCTAAATCTCATGTTAGGCTAAATCTCATGCGCTGTGGCCGCAAATGATTTTTTAAAATTATTTTATTTGAGTCATCTTTTTGTTTCTTTAATAGGTTCATTTAACAATCTTAATTTTAGGGTCTATTTTCAGTGTTATAACGAACATAACCGATACTACCCGACTACGCCTTGAGAAGCCATTAACGCCCATGTTTTACGGATTTTTGTTTTAAATATGTTTTTTTGGCGTTTAGTTCCGGTACCTTAACCTTTCCACCTACCTGATACCGATTGAGTTCATGTCGATTCGCCCAAGTTTTACTTATTGTATGAAGGTCACTTTAAACATTTTTTTTGTATCAAAAGCTATTTGAGTGACGATTCTATTTTTGGTGTTCACTAATTATTTTTTTGGATTTAATGTCGGTACCGTATTGAACCTCGCTAACCGATACTGACGAATTCGTGTCGTTTTGATCATAAGCCCTACGTATGCCATATTGTTTTGGGCGCCTAAAGGTTTATTTCATGGGTTCATTGCCGCCAGGGGGCGGATTTAGGTACTTTTGACAGGTTTACGGGAACCCACTGAGTTTCAAAATTTATAAAAAATACCTATATAAATTATGAAAGTAAACCCACATATATTTTGAGAGTGAACTAATACACAAGATGAAACTTTGGTCTAGTGGTTAACTCCTTTCATTTGTTCCAGTAAACCCGGGTTCAAAACCCCTCTTCAGCTTACTGTATTAATTTAGTTGTTTTTTTTGTTTGAAGCTTCTTTGTCAGTTTTTTCCTTTTTTTTTTGTTAGTTTCATTTCTTTTTCTTTCTTTCTATCTTCACAATCCTTTATTCTTTCTTTTCTACCAGTTTACTATTCCTTAGTTTTATTTCTTTTTCTTTCTTTTATTTTTCTAATTTATTTTAACCTTGGTTCTTTACACATCACTAACACCAGCATAACCGTCCTCCACTTTCATGCGCCTCCTTCATAGTCTCCACCCTTGTTTTCAGATTCCTTCACTTCATAAGGTAATTATTTATTTATTTTGATGTTTTGCTTCAAGTATTTTTGTTTATTTATTGAAATTAGAATTAGAATGAATAATTATCTCGAAACTGAATCAAACAATTTAAATTTGATTTGTAAGCATTATGAATATTAAGAGATATTTTCAAAGTGAACCGTTGAAAATTCAGTCATCATCTTCAAGTAGAGAACAACTATAAATAGTTTATTTTTCAACTTAAAGGCAATCATATCTTTTTTATGTATGTTTTCGTTTCCATGACGATGTTTGTTTTTTTTGTTAATTTATCGTATTTTTATAAAGTAATTAACCTTATACGACCCGAATCGTTGAACCGACCCGAATAATTTTATGCCCGGTCGTATAAAACTAGAGTATCTAAAAATAGTGAACCCAATAAAAAAATCCTGATCCGCAACTGATTGCCGCGACGGTAACGAAGTCAACCGATACTTACCGAATTTTTATCGTTTCACCGCTACAACGCGCAAGGTTTTGATACCAAATCAAATTCGATTTTGACGGTGATCAAACCCTTAACTTCAAGGTCAACAACATTACACTAACATCTAACTTCAATTGCTCCGTCAGTTGGACCAAACCCTCCACCCGTACAATTAGAAGGTTAAAATAACATTTTTAAATACTATTTTTTTTTATATTAATTTACTTTTAACAACACTTCCTTGTCTAAATCACCTGTCACTTGCATGCATGAAAATAACTTAACTTTTATGAATGGATAGTAAATTCATAAAATCAAATTAGTATTTTTAATATGGTTTTAAGTTACGAAATATTATTTTAATGTCAATAAAAACAAATTACCATAAGTTATTTGAAAATTGTTACATAATAAATTATGAGTAAATATGTGAATATGCCAATAAATTAGGAGTCATTATATAAGCATCACAATTCAAGGATTTTCAAATAACCATATTTTTGAACTATCAATACTCAAAGAGTTATTCTTCCTACAATATTCACTCATGGAGAAAGCCACTACATTCAAGTTCGTTTCATCGTCACTTTGCTTATCACCACACGTATGTCATGTCGTCGTATCTATGATAATTTTACACACACGTATATATATACACATAATAGTTCTTAGTATTGATAAATATTTGGTTGGGATAATTAAATGCATATTTTTTTTTTTGCAGAGGTTCCATTCCAAAATTTTGCAATGATCTAGTTCCTGATCCTAGTAAGACCATATGTCCTCCTCCTTCATGTCAACATAAAGATGATTGTTCCCATTATTGTTATCCCAATCCTGAACCAGTTTGTCAAGGTGGTACATGTTGTTGTTGGTAAACTATGTGTTCGATGAATACGATGATAAATTTATTATAAATTTTTATTTATTTCTTTGAGTTTTTGGTTGAGTTGTTAGTCTCCTTATAGCGATTCGCGCAATTTAATTGAGAAATGGTAGAGGAGGGTTAAGTTATTATACAAAGGGGAACAAAAATGAGAATGATTTCTAGTCACACTAAAAAACCTCAACAAAAAACTAAAAAAATACATTAAAAAAATTTAATATTTAAACAAAATAAGTAAAAACACAAAAATGTTTACACCGTCTTTCTCGTTCTCATTAAAAGTAGAAAAAAAAAACAACACAATGGTAAGTGGTAAGTGATGCAAACATTCGTTCGTTTGACATTTCAGTTTTGTAATAAAACAAAACATAATAAAGGATAGATTAGGTAATGGTTTTCATCCAGTTTTAGTGGGTTTCCAGACAATGATAAACCAATCGTTGTTGAGTGTCCTAATTGTACTGACAACACATTATTTAGTGAGTTACAAGATTTGAAAACTTAGATTTGACAAACTACAAAACAAAACTTAGATTTGACAAACTACAAAACAAGTAGGACTAGAAAGTTAAAGAAATTATTTAAGTTGTTTTTATTTCTTTTCGCACATGAAGTATTATAGCAATGGTATCTTAACCAACTAAACTAATACCTATCAAATGGAAAAATTTTATTTCCATTAACTGTCTTAACACATTTTTCATTAGATTTTTAATTCATTTTCTAAACGAACTTGACTTTAAGCGAAGTTAAACCTTAGGCGAACTTAGCTTTAGGCGAAGTTATCAGGCGAACTTGGCTTTAGGCGAAGTTAAACCTCAGGCGAACTTAGCTCTAGGCGAAGTTATCATGCGAACTTGGCTTTAGGCGAAGTTACCTGTTAGGCGAACTTGGCCGTAAGCGAAGTTATCAATTAGGCGAACTTGGCCTCAGGCGAAGTTATCGCTTTGAAGGCGAAGTTATCGCTTTGAAGGCGAAGTTGCCTAGATCAGCCAAGGGTTTGATTTCTGTCCAGCATTTTGGGCGATTTTAACACCCTTGTTATGGTTCGACATCACCCACTACGTTTCCCAACCATTTTCGGTCGTATATACGCTATAAAGCTCGGATCTTTAAACTTCAAAGATCAAGAATCATACCTTTTTGAGCTTGTTTGGATCTCGTTTACTTGTTATCACAACTAATCGCTCTCTCTCTCTCTCTCTCGGATCTGCCCGGTTCTTCCCTCGGCCGGCGGCGAAGTTGTGTGGTGTGTGTGTGTTTTGGAGTGTGTTAGAAAAGTGATAGAATGAAAGATATTTTTGGGTTTAGGGGGTATTTATATCCCTTAAATCCCATGGACCTAAGGCCCATTCTCATTTAACCCATCTCAATTAATCCAAGTCCATGATCCGCTCCTTACCCGATATTAATTAATTACGCGAAATCACTAAACATAACTTCCTTTATTCAACATTATAAATTTTAGGATGTTACAAATGATGAATGACTGGGAAAACATGCTGCCATTGCTAGATACTTAAGATTTTCATCAGGTACTTGTGACCTGCGTACTCACTTGATAGCTAGGTAGCTCGACAATGCTAAAACTAACACTAACCTGCTAGTCGGATTCGAATTACTTTTTAACGGTTGATTCGATGGTAATTGATTATGAGGGATGCTATTAAGCAATTAATTGGGCTTCCTGTTTGTGCATGGAAATGAATTATACAGTTGGTTTTATCACTTTATATGCTCTAGTGGAATGTTAATATCAATCAAGTAAACTTGTTTGTGCATCTTTAGAAAAATCCCTTCTTGTATTACCAAAATAGTTATCTAAAAGGAAAATAAGCAATTGCTATCAAAGCTGTAAAGACCAGTTGGGAATATATTTTTTATAAGTTCCCATAAACTTTTGTTTTTAATTAAAAGTCCGATTTTATTATGCACAACTGAGAGTCTGTGGGTAATATAAGCATCTCAGATGGTTAATGATTAATAAAACGTTTAAACTAACAAGATCTTGATCTTAATCACCTAATGATTAATAAAACGTTTGAAGTTTAAACCAACCTTACAAGCTATACAACTACCAACTTTGTTGCGTATCTGAACTAAAGTACTAAACCAACTAAACTGATACCTATCAAGACATCGCTACAACATGCAGGCTGATTGCAACCAGTATAAGCTTAAATCTCATTCGTAGTGCAGCAAATGATTATTTATTCAATATTTTATACAAATTTTCTTTTTGATTTTTAATAGGTTTATTTAACAAGTTTAATTTTGGAGTTTAATTCCAGTATCGTAATGATCTTGATCGATACCAACCAAATTTTCATCGACAAACCATCGCTACGCCCAAGCTTTACCCATTTTTTTAATATGTTTTTTGGGGGTTTAGTTCCACAAACTTTTACCTTTGCGAACCTGGCAGATACCGATTGAATTCATGTCGATTCACGGCCACAGCGTTCAAGTTTTACCGATCGTATAAAGGTCATTTTAAATGTGTTATTATTATTTTTTTGTATCATAAGTTATTCGAGTGACCATACTAATTTGGGTGTTCACTAATTATTTTTTTGGGTTTCGTGCCGGTACCATAGTGAACATCATTAACTGATACCGACTAAATTCGTGTTGCGTTGATAATAAGCTCTACGTGTTCCATATTGTTTTGGCTATAAAAAGATTTATTTTTTAGATTTATTTCAGCTACAGTTTTTAACACAGGTTTTGATACATAATTAATTAATAAAGAGGACAACTCAAACACATCCCAATTCCGCAAGCATGTATTAAACCATTGTGCCACAATGTTACTCTTAAATATCCTAAATATAATAAGATTGGATAAATATAATAAGATTAAACTTTTACATTTTTTCAAACAACTTAATTGCATCAAATCCGTCTTTAACGGGACTCAAACCCCTGATCTCAAGAGCAGCAACAACACTACACTAACATCTAACTTCAGTTGCTCTATCATTTAGACCAAACCCTTCACCCGAACAATTAGAAGGTCAAAATAACTTTTTTTTATTAACTTACTTTTAACAGCAACATTTCCTTGTCTAATCACTTCTCAACCTACACATTCAAGTTTAAAAATATCTTAACTTTTATGAACGGATACATAAATCATATTAATATTTAAAATATGGTTTTAAGTTACGAAATATTATTTTAATGTCATTAAAAACAAATTACCAGAAGTTATTTTAAAATCGTTACATAATAAATTATGAGTAAATATGTGAATATGCTAATAAATTAGGAGTCATTATATAAGCATCACAATTCAAGGATTTTCATATACCCATATTTTTGAACTATCAATACTCAAGAGTTATCCTTTCTACATTTATACATGGAGAAAGCCACTGCATACAAGTTCGTTATCATCGTCACTTTGCTAATCACCACACGTATGTCATGTCGTCGTATCTATGATAATTTTACACACGTATATATATACACATAATAGTTATTAGTATTGATAAATATTTGGTTGGGATAATTAAATGCAATTTTTTTTTTGCAGAGGTTAGCAGTGAAGGTTGCATTCGAAAATTTTGCAATGATCTAGTTCCTGATCCTAGTAAGACCATATGTCCTCCTCCTTCATGTCAAGATAAAGATGATTGTTCCCATTATTGTTATCCCGATCCAGAACCAGTTTGTCAAGGTGGCACGTGTTGTTGTTGGTAAACTATGTGTTCGATGTATACGATGATAAAATTATTATAAAGTTTTAATTTATTTCTTCGAGTTTATGGTTGAGTTGTTAGTCTCGTTACAGTGATTCACACAATTTAATTGAGAAATGGTAGAGAAAAAAATATTGTTGATTTGAATACTAGATGAACAAATAAACAAAAACACAAATCATATCATACATTCATACATAAATAATTAAAAAAAAGAAACAAACATAAATAATGCACTTAAAAGTAGATGTGAGTAGTAATTAGTACATATTGTTTCATTGCTGAAGTTGTAGTTGTACATGATGCAAAATTAGTCATACATGGATGAACAGTTCTGGTTTATGAGTGAAATGGATTTGTCTTTTCAATATATATATTAATTTTACTTTTTATTGGCTCTATTGTTTTCTAAAACTAACACAAACATGTACTTAAAAGTAGCACAGATTTAGCAATGCATAGAAATAGTTGTAAAAATCTTTCCTAGTGTTGATTGTAACAACTCGGTTTTTTCATTTTTAAATTCTTAACCTATTTCATTGTTCGGAGAATTTTTAACACACTCATCGAGTTAATTTATGGTTATAGTATTTATCTTAATTATTTATTTATTATGTTTATTTAAAACTTTCAAAATATGACAATTATAGCCCAACCTTAAACTAGTACCCAAATGTGATTCCATTTAATATATTTTAGGATAAATATATATTTTAACGTTTGTCTTAAATTATTTTAGGATAAATTTCCTTGAGAATTTCCTAGCTTTGTATTTGCTCTTTTTCGCTTAGAACTAGGGAGTGTGACAAGATTCTACGTCATTATGGGAATTGTCATGCGACCGACGCTTTAAGCGTTTAACGTAACCGGCTAAACGGTTACACCCTTTATTGTGATTTATTATTTTTAAAATGTCTAGTCAGGTGTAAAATCCATGGGACGCCATGGACACGCCAACTGCACATTTGCACAACTTGTTATATTTGTGATATTTTGTTGTAGCATTATCATCTGTGGTGATACACGAGATGTTTCAACTACCTGTGCTTGAGTTCGTTTATTCGTTATTTAGTTTGGTCGGTCAAATCGTCAGGTAACGCTCATGGGCCGACAAACTCAATTGATTCGTTGATTTGTCAATTAAGTTGGTTCATTCAAATTGCCATGTAATGCTCATGGGAGGCCAACTCACGCATTTGTATTGGTTTTGGTATGCTAATAAGTTGGGGAAACAAAATGTCATGGAAAGCTCATGGGAAACCCAACACCTCGAAGAACATTCGTTAATTGTTTTAGTTGTTTGATTTTATACGAACCAATTTATGATTTGATTTAACTATTCAGTTATTCTATTATTCTATTATTAAACTATTCAATTCCTTATTTACTAAATCATTTTTGAATCAAGATCTATTGATTCGATCTACTCATACACTCAAAAAAATTTATTCTCCTGATCGGATACAAATCACTCATTCATCAAGATTTGGTTATCGCAAGCCAACGAAAACAATTTACACTATATTACTAAAATTTGGTTTTCACCTATTCATCTTATCACGTTATTATAATATCAATACCTCAAGTGATTTAAATAATATAGCACAATTTAATACTTATGATATCATATACATAATCCATAAAACATAGTTCAAGCATTCAACATCAAATTCTAGTTTGTTAAAAACATGTTAAACTTTGATAAAACTCATTCACTCATCAAATTAACTCATTGATTTTCAATTTAGATTCTAACTTATCCTTAAGTTATGAATAAACACCAGCTTAACATATTTTAAATTCATTTTTCTTAATAACTCATATGAAATCTACACAACTATCCAATCTTCTCATTAAATAACATCTTTATTAATCATAGAATGTTTTCTCAACATTAAACCACATTAATCATTTATTTTCTATAACCGTCTCATGGCCACATATTAGGCAAGGAGATAGCTCATGCGATCTCTAAAATATAAACTCAATTCCAAAACATAAATACAATCAATTTAATCTTGTTTATTAACTTCTTCGCTAATAAATTCAATCATTTTGCCCCTACTCATGCTCATAACAACAACAACAACAAACGCACATCTAAACATCAACTATATGCAGTCAAGAAAATAAACAATCAATCTCGGCAAAATCGTAATGCCTCAAACAATAAACATTACGTCAAAAAAAATCACTCGTTATGCTTCACTTGCCACTATCACTATTCGATTCAATCCTCATATCGCTTTATACCCAATGTAATCACCTACGCCACGTGTGTTCTGGATTTAATAATGTTCATCAAGCCCAAAATTTTCAAACTTATTTTTCTAAATTCTACTTTACAACCTAATCAAAATATCAATTCAATCAACTTCAATTATTCAAATTTTATAGAATTAATTAATCAAGTTATTTTCAGGTAAATCAAATCAATCATAACTAAGTTTATCAAAGAAGATGTTTTTGTTATTTTTATCTAAGCATATTTTATCTTTCTCAATCGTACCTTATAACAAATCTTTATTTGATTTTTGGATCTAAAACAATTTCAACTCTAATAATTTATAAATTTTAAGTAATCATGCTCATACAATATAATCTATCTTTTCAAAGACACTTGTTATACTTTCAAAGATGTTTTGAAATTTTAATACTTTATTAAAATAACTCAAAACTTTAACTCATTTTTAGCAATATTTTACACAATGACTATCTTTTATTTATAACCAAAAATATATTAAAATTCTTGTTTTCTCTAAAAATCATGTCTTTCAAATGTTTTGTAACCCGCATGATGGAACGAGTTATGTGGACCATCCGACGATCTAAGTAATTATGGAGGCCTACATAATTACCGAAGTACTCGCATGGGAATCATAATGCGTGCAATTGTATCTCATAATATAGAATCAAAAGTAGTTGAGATAACGGTACAAATGTAAAGACATGGTGGATACGTCGCCGGTACATCCTATATATAAGTGCCCTTATCGGATTTTCATTTGGAGCGTTACTTCGACTACTCAAGGTTCCATTATTATGATTAAAAATTTTAAACGTTGTTTTAAAGGTTATTCCTTAAAAACTAAATTATGTTAACTATATTATTTGTTGTTTAGTTTTCTCTAATTTCGGGACGAAATTTCCAAAAGTAGGGGAGACTGTAACAACTCGGTTTTTCCATTTTTAAATTCCCGACCCATTTCAAAGTTCGGAGAGTTTTTAACGCGCTCATCTAGTTAATTTATGGTTATAGTATTTATCTTAATTATTTATTTATTATGTATATTTAAAACTTTCAAAATATGACAATTATAGCCCAACCTTAAACTAGTACCCAAATGTGATTCCATTTTCAAACAATAAGGACCTTTTTGCAAAAGAGGATAATTAATTAATTATTGTACATTATAATCCTTTTACCCATTTACCCAAACACATATAAAGATCCAACCCGTAACCCATGACCCGAATCAAGTTTCTTGAGCCCTAATCTTCATCTATTATTGGAAATGATCTGTGATTCTATTTCTTTACATAAAATCGGCTTAACCGACGTAGACAATTAGGAAACAACAATCATTAGGATACGAATTGCTTATAACACGAACCGGGTGTAACTCGTAAATCATAAAACATACCAAGTGACCATTGTAATGCAATTAATTCTCCCTATGTGATCTACATAGCAACGCCTACAATACCCCTTGGCTAATTAGATTTTCGTGGACTCGTGATCGCAAATCTGGAGCTTGGTATGCCGTTCGTATGATGTATCGATTAACCATGTATTAATCATCCTTGTAAGTAGTTAATTTATGCTTTTTGTTCGTATTTACTCATAGATTCATAACGCTAACAAAACTGGATCCAACATACAACAGATTAACGAATTGAAAGCTTAGGGTTCATAATATGCGTTCGTAGATATTTTTATATTATATAGTACTCAACCGCAATTGTTTATCATTGTGTGTTTATCAGCTTGCATAACTTGGTATTTGCTTACTTGCTTTATTTGAACATTGTTACTTATTTCGGCAACCGATGTCCATTTTTATGCAACGGTTTAATCCTTGCTTGGTAACCAATGTCCATTTATATGGATTGGTTGAGCCCTTTCTTTATGGTTGATTATTTGTGTATGTGTTATAACTTAACTGTTTATTCTCACAGGAACAGTTTGTATCTTTCTTTATTTATTATATATTATTATTGTTGTGTCTTAAACTGGTGCTTTACTCACTCAACATGTGTTGTTGACAAACTTTTCTATTTTATACGCATATGCAGGTTATCATGTGATTTAGTTGCAAGATTTGGTGAAAAACTTAGGATTGCATGTTAGAGAGAAGAAACAATAACTTAAATTTTATTTTTACCTTATATTTGTTATTTATGAAATCATGTAGTTTGACTTATTGAAAATAAATAATTGATATTGTCATTTTAAATATTGCATGATAGTACCTTGAGAGCTGTGACAATCATGTCACGCCGCGACATTTCCGCCTTAGGTTGGGGTGTGACATTGATTAATCGCTAGTCGCTGACTAAACCCTATTTGGTCTACAAGAATAAAGAATCATGGCTATTTTGATCAAACACGATAAACAAATGAAAATCGGGTCGAATGTCTTGTAAAATTATATAATTGTATAATGTTGATTGTAAAATAAACCGAGCCGGCTCTAGATGCAGCAACAACTTGCAATCATGTGATAATGAATTATGATACAACACGAACACTAGGGGCAAACAAGCCGAGCCGTAATATGGCATAAAGGACAACTTTGTAGCACTCCTTTCTTAAATAACGACATGAATTTTTGACGCTACGTTTTGATATGCCTAGCCGAGCCGACACTACAACTAACCAAAAATTTGTGGATTTTAATATATTAATAATTTTATTTTATTCAAGTTGTTTTATTTTCTTTACACACATGAGGTATTATAGAAAATTTCGGTATCGTAACGAGCGATACCTTACGACTCCCCACTACAACGCACAAGCTGATGCAACTAGTATAAGCCTAAATCTCATGTTAGGCTAAATCTCATGCGCTGTGGCCGCAAATGATTTTTTAAAATTTTTTTATTAGAGTCATCTTTTTGTTTCTTTAATAGGTTCATTTAACAATCTTAATTTTAGGGTCTATTTTCAGTGTTATAACGAACATAACCGATACTACCCGACTACGCCTTGAGAAGCCATTAACGCCCATGTTTTACGGATTTTTGTTTTAAATATGTTTTTTTGGCGTTTAGTTCCGGTACCTTTACCTTTCCACCTACCTGATACCGATTGAGTTCATGTCGATTCGCCCAAGTTTTACTTATTGTATGAAGGTCACTTTAAACATTTTTTTGTATCATAAGCTATTTGAGTGACGATTCTATTTTTGGTGTTCACTAATTATTTTTTTGGATTTAATGTCGGTACCGTATTGAACCTCGCTAACCGATACTGACGAATTCGTGTCGTTTTGATCATAAGCCCTACGTATGCCATATTGTTTTGGGCGCCTAAAGGTTTATTTCATGGGTTCATTGCCGCCAGGGGCGGATTTAGGTACTTTTGACAGGTTTACGGGAACCCACTGAGTTTCAAAATTTACAAAAAATACCTATATAAATTATGAAAGTAAACCCACATATATTTTGAGAGTGAACTAATACACAAGATGAAACTTTGGTCTAGTGGTTAACTCCTTTCATTTGTTCCAGTAAACCTGGGTTCAAAACCCCTCTACAGCTTACTGTATTAATTTAGTTGTTTTTTTTGTTTGAAGCTTCTTTGTCAGTTTTTTCCTTTTTTTTTTGTTAGTTTCATTTCTTTTTCTTTCTTTCTATCTTCACAATCCTTTATTCTTTCTTTTCTACCAGTTTACTATTCCTTAGTTTTATTTCTTTTTCTTTCTTTTATTTTTCTAATTTATTTTAACCTTGGTTCTTTACACATCACTAACACCAGCATAACCGTCCTCCACTTTCATGCGCCTCCTTCATAGTATCCACCCTTGTTTTCAGATTCCTTCACTTCATAAGGTAATTATTTATTTATTTTGATGTTTTGCTTCAAGTATTTTTGTTTATTTATTGAAATTAGAATTAGAATGAATAATTATCTCGAAACTGAATCAAACAATTTAAATTTGATTTGTAAGCATTATGAATATTAAGAGATATTTTCAAAGTGAACCGTTGAAAATTCAGTCATCATCTTCAAGTAGAGAACAACTATAAATAGTTTATTTTTCAACTTAAAGGCAATCATATCTTTTTTATGTATGTTTTCGTTTCCATGACGATGTTTGTTTTTTTGTTAATTTATCGTATTTTTATAATGTAATTAACCTTATACGACCCGAATCGTTGAACCGACCCGAATAATTTTATGCCCGGTCGTATAAAACTAGAGTATCTAAAAATAGTGAACCCAATAAAAAAATCCTGATCCGCAACTGATTGCCGCGACGGTAACGAAGTCAACCGATACTTACCGAATTTTTATCGTTTCACCGCTACAACGCGCAAGGTTTTGATACCAAATCAAATTCGATTTTGACGGTGATCAAACCCTTAACTTCAAGGTCAACAACATTACACTAACATCTAACTTCAATTGCTCCGTCAGTTGGACCAAACCCTCCACCCGTACAATTAGAAGGTTAAAATAACATTTTTAAATACAATTTTTTTTATATTAATTTACTTTTAACAACACTTCCTTGTCTAAATCACCTGTCACTTGCATGCATGAAAATAACTTAACTTTTATGAATGGATAGTAAATTCATAAAATCAAATTAGTATTTTTAATATGGTTTTAAGTTACGAAATATTATTTTAATGTCAATAAAAACAAATTACCATAAGTTATTTGAAAATTGTTACATAATAAATTATGAGTAAATATGTGAATATGCCAATAAATTAGGAGTCATTATATAAGCATCACAATTCAAGGATTTTCAAATAACCATATTTTTGAACTATCAATACTCAAAGAGTTATTCTTCCTACAATATTCACTCATGGAGAAAGCCACTACATTCAAGTTCGTTTCATCGTCACTTTGCTTATCACCACACGTATGTCATGTCGTCGTATCTATGATAATTTTACACACACGTATATATATACACATAATAGTTCTTAGTATTGATAAATATTTGGTTGGGATAATTAAATGCATATTTTTTTTTTTGTAGAGGTTCACAGTGAAGGTTGCATTCCAAAATTTTGCAGTGATCTAGTTCCTGATCCTAGTAAGACCATATGTCCTCCTCCTTCATGTCAACATAAAGATGATTGTTCCCATTATTGTTATCCCAATCCTGAACCAGTTTGTCAAGGTGGTACATGTTGTTGTTGGTAAACTATGTGTTCGATGAATACGATGATAAATTTATTATAAATTTTTATTTATTTCTTTGAGTTTTTGGTTGAGTTGTTAGCCTCCTTATAGCGATTCGCGCAATTTAATTGAGAAATGGTAGAGGAGGGTTAAGTTATTATACAAAGGGGAACAAAAATGAGAATGATTTCTAGTCACACTAAAAAACCTCAACAAAAAACTAAAAAAATACATTAAAAAAATTTAATATTTAAACAAAATAAGTAAAAACACAAAAATGTTTACACCGTCTTTCTCGTTCTCATTAAAAGTAGAAAAAAAAAACAACACAATGGTAAGTGGTAAGTGATGCAAACATTGGTTCGTTTGACATTTCAGTTTTGTAATAAAACAAAACATAATAAAGGATAGATTAGGTAATGGTTTTCATCCAGTTTTAGTGGGTTTCCAGACAATGATAAACCAATCGTTGTTGAGTGTCCTAATTGTACTGACAACACATTATTTAGTGAGTTACAAGATTTGAAAACTTAGATTTGACAAACTACAAAACAAAACTTAGATTTGACAAACTACAAAACAAGTAGGACTAGAAAGTTAAAGAAATTATTTAAGTTGTTTTTATTTCTTTTCGCACATGAAGTATTATAGCAATGGTATCTTAACCAACTAAACTAATACCTATCAAATGGAAAAATTTTATTTCCATTAACTGTCTTAACACATTTTTCATTAGATTTTTAATTCATTTTCTAAACGAACTTGACTTTAAGCGAAGTTAAACCTTAGGCGAACTTAGCTTTAGGCGAAGTTATCAGGCGAACTTGGCTTTAGGCGAAGTTAAACCTCAGGTGAACTTAGCTCTAGGCGAAGTTATCAGGCGAACTTGGCTTTAGGCGAAGTTACCTGTTAGGCGAACTTGGCCGTAAGCGAAGTTATCAATTAGGCGAACTTGGCCTCAGGCGAAGTTATCGCTTTGAAGGCGAAGTTATCGCTTTGAAGGCGAAGTTGCCCAGATCAGCCACGGCTTTGATTTCTGTCCAGCATTTTGGGCGATTTTAACACCCTTGTTATGGTTCGACATCACCCACTACGTTTCCCAACCATTTTCGGTCGTATATACGCTATAAAGCTCGGATCTTTAAACTTCAAAGATCAAGAATCATACCTTTTTGAGCTTGTTTGGATCTCGTTTACTTGTTATCACAACTAATCGCTCTCTCTCTCTCTCTCGGATCTGCCCGGTTCTTCCCTCGGCCGGCGGCGAAGTTGTGTGGTGTGTGTGTGTTTTGGAGTGTGTTAGAAAAGTGATAGAATGAAAGATATTTTTGGGTTTAGGGGGTATTTATATCCCTTAAATCCCATGGACCTAAGGCCCATTCTCATTTAACCCATCTCAATTAATCCAAGTCCATGATCCGCTCCTTACCCGATATTAATTAATTACGCGAAATCACTAAACATAACATCCTTGATTCAACATTATAAATTTTAGGATGTTACAAATGATGAATGACTGGGAAAACATGCTGCCATTTCTAGATACTTAAGATTTTCATCAGGTACTTGTGACCTGCGTACTCACTTGATCGCTAGGTAGCTCGACAATGCTAAAACTAACACTAACCTGCTAGTCGGATTCGAATTACTTTTTAACGGTTGATTCGATGGTAATTGATTATGAGGGATGCTATTAAGCAATTAATTGGGCTTCCTGTTTGTGCATGGAAA
Source organism: Bidens hawaiensis (assembly GCF_021521415.1). NCBI lineage: Eukaryota > Viridiplantae > Streptophyta > Magnoliopsida > Asterales > Asteraceae > Bidens > Bidens hawaiensis. The sequence continues at coordinate 364,983 of NW_027492593.1, forward strand.
TGAATTATACAGTTGGTTTTATCACTTTATATGCTCTAGTGGAATGTTAATATCAATCAAGTAAACTTGTTTGTGCATCTTTAGAAAAATCCCTTCTTGTATTACCAAAATAGTTATCTAAAAGGAAAATAAGCAATTGCTATCAAAGCTGTAAAGACCAGTTGGGAATATATTTTTTATAAGTTCCCATAAACTTTTGTTTTTAATTAAAAGTCCGATTTTATTATGCACAACTGAGAGTCTGTGGGTAATATAAGCATCTCAGATGGTTAATGATTAATAAAACGTTTAAACTAACAAGATCTTGATCTTAATCACCTAATGATTAATAAAACGTTTGAAGTTTAAACCAACCTTACAAGCTATACAACTACCAACTTTGTTGCGTATCTGAACTAAAGTACTAAACCAACTAAACTGATACCTATCAAGACATCGCTACAACATGCAGGCTGATTGCAACCAGTATAAGCTTAAATCTCATTCGTAGTGCAGCAAATGATTATTTATTCAATATTTTATACAAATTTTCTTTTTGATTTTTAATAGGTTTATTTAACAAGTTTAATTTTGGAGTTTAATTCCAGTATCGTAATGATCTTGATCGATACCAACCAAATTTTCATCGACAAAGCATCGCAACGCCCAAGCTTTACCCATTTTTTTAATATGTTTTTTGGGGGTTTAGTTGTAACACCCCGACCAAAGGCGGATTATACATCGGGGCGCCACATATTGCTTCATTACTCGCGACACTATTGGTGTCAATATTTATTAATACACATTTTATCGCGCACGCGCAGCGGGGAAAATAAAGAACATAAATCAAACATAAATCAATATATTATAAATTATAACATTCAAACAACATTAACTTGTCTTGATACATTTTAATTCTAGGTCCAAAAGTAAAAACGTCCTACGTGTCCACAAGCTCCAGAACAGCTACTGCAAACCTGAACATGTGTTAAAATAAACGTCAAACACTTGCGTGTTGGTGAGAAATCAAGTTTAATACAATACATAGATAACAATAAATCTGCGCGCAACATGTGTATGTCTGGTTTTCAACAAGGGTGTAATCTGATCGGGACCAACTCTAAGAGACAAGACTGCCAGTGCTCACAATTGAGCTCACAAACAAGACTAACTGTGCTAGTGTAACAAAAGAGAAAATCATAAACGAATGTTCTCCCGTGTTCATCTAATGGTACCATGAAAACTGCGGAATAGACCGACAAGACGGTTAATGATCCACACATACAAATAAACAGCCAAGTCTACGTCCTCAACACATGGGATACTGCGCGACTAAAGTTCATAAACAAGTTTAAGACTCTAAGTTTGTATGAACACATGAACATCCCAAAACATTAAAAAGCAAAAAGGGATTAGGTACGAGATTACTCACTTGATAAACGATGCGGTGTAAGATAAAGCAAGAACCAACTTTAAACAAGCACAAGTTAACCTATAATTAAGATTATTGTTTTAACGATCTGTTTTAAGTCTTGATAATAAGTTAGCATAATTAATAAGTAAATTATTATATAATATATATATATTACCGGAAAAGCAGGGCAGAACAGGGAGGAAGACGGAGGCAGAGAGGAAGACGGCAGAGAGAGCAAGGAGCAAGAGAACAGGAGAGATTAAGTGTTTGTGTGTGATGTGTTATGAAAATATTATTATTATTTATAGGAAAACCCTAGGAGACACAAACCCTAGAAAAAAGGGGAAAAGATCTCAAAAAGTAAAAGAAAAGATATCAACGGTAAAAAGTTCTGAAAAGTAAAGATATCAAAAGATATGGCAGCTGCAGGGGGCAAGATAAAGCTGACAGGGAACAGTAAAAAGCATGGGCGGATCAGATAAAGGTACTGGTCAAGCATGGCAAAAGCAGATCTCAAAAGATAATGTCAGTCACTTTTTCTACCAACCAATGGGGTTGGTACGCATGCTGCGCCGAAAGTAACTATTCAGACATTAGATGGGTTAGGTCAACGGCTCAAAAGATAAGACAACACAAAAGCAAACGGCTAGATTAAACAGAAGAAAACTCAAAGGGGTTTAGCGCGAGAAGGCTAAGTGCGCGAGCGCGAAGGCTGGCACAACAATCCTTAGCGTACTGCGGGAAGAATCACAAATCCTTAGCGTGCTGCGTGAAGAACAAGAATTCTAAGCGCATCGCGGGAAGAACATACATTCTTAGCGCATTGCGGGAAGAACATGCATTCTTAGCGCGCTGCGGGAAGAGTTCTCTTCACGCATCGCAGGAACAAGATGTCTTCACGCAGGCTTCCATGTAAGGAGTCTGGCGCGTGGAGCTGCAGACATCCTTAGGCGGGAAGAACCAAAGGACAAGCAAAGAGTTAGAGGGAAACAAGGCTTAAGGGCGGGACGGCGACAAGAGGGAAAAGAAGGCGGAATGAGAGAAGGAAGAGGGAGGGGACGGCGGAAAGAAAGAGAGAGAAAAAGGCGGGAAGGAAATATATATTTTTATTAAAAGTAAAATATAAGTATAAATAAATATTAAGTCATAAAAGAAAGAGATCGGGTCAGAGAAACGGGTACCTGGGTCGGGTCGGATCAGGGCAGATGTCACAGTCTCCCCTACTTTAAGAAATTTCGTCCCGAAATTTATCTCGAAGTAGGTTGCGCAGAGAACAGGTGCGGGTACTTGATCTTCATGTGATCTTCCCTTTCCCATGTAAACTCGGCTCCGCGCTTGGACTCCCAACGAACTTTCACGATAGGGATACGACTGCGCTTGGTTTGCTTAACCTCGCGATCCATAATCTCAACAGGCTTCTCAACGAAATGCATAGTTTCATCAACTTGAACTTCATCAAGTGGAATGCGAAGGTTCTCGTCAGCTAAGCACTTCTTGAGATTGGAAACATGGAACGTTGGATGCACATTACTGAGCGCGAGCGGCAGGTCAAGTCTGTAGGCAACTTTTCCCACACGCGCGAGAATCTTGAATGGACCAACATAACGAGGAGCAAGCTTACCCTTCTTCCCAAAGCGGACAACACCTTTCCAAGGCGACACTTTGAGGAGAACAAGATCACCAACTTGAAATTCGAGAGGCTTTCGCCTACGATCTGCGTAACTCTTCTGTCGGCTTCTGGCAGTCAGCAGATGATCACGGATCTTGGCGATTTTATCGGTTGTCTCTTGAACAAGTTCGGGTCCTGTGATTTGAGTTTCACCCACTTCGCTCCAACAAATCGGGGAGCGGCATTTACGACCGTAAAGTGCTTCAAATGGGGCCATACCGATACTGGAATGATAGCTGTTGTTATAAGAAAACTCGATCAAAGGCAGGTGTGAATCCCAATTACCTCCAAAATCAAGAACACAAGATCGGAGCATATCCTCAAGAGTTTGAATAGTTCGCTCAGACTGTCCGTCAGTCTGAGGATGATATGCCGTACTCATGTCCAAGCGAGTTCCTAGCGCAGATTGGAGAGATTTCCAAAAGCGAGATATAAAACGGCCATCGCGATCGGATATGATGCTCAAAGGAGTACCATGGCGGCAGACGATTTCCTTGACATAAAGCTGCGCGAGATGCTCAACACGGTAGTTTTCACGAATGGGCAGAAAGTGAGCAGATTTAGTCAATCGATCCACTACTACCCAAATGCTATCATGTTTGCTTGCTGTCAAAGGTAACTTGGTAATAAAGTCCATCGCTACACATTCCCATTTCCACGTAGGAATTTCTGGTTGTTCGAGCAAACCAGATGGGCGTTGGTGTTCAGCTTTAACTTTAGAACAAGTCAGACATCTAGCTACGAACACAGCAATATCCTTTTTCATACCGGGCCACCAATAAGTTATGCGCAAATCCTTGTACATCTTATCAGCGCCAGGGTGAATAGAATATCGAGATTTGTGCGCTTCACTCAGGATATCAGCGCGAAGATTCTCATCACAAGGGATCCAGATGCGATTGAGATAGCAGAGAATTCCACTCAGATTAGGGACAAAGAGTGCTTCCGCGCCACACGCTAACTCGGCGCGAAGGTTACCATTACTGATGGATGCGCGCTGCGCGTCACGAATACGCGATTCAAGGTTGCTTTGAATCGGCGCGAAGTGAAGCTGGGTGCGCGGCAAGATACAGTTAAGTTGGCAGGGTTTTCGGCTGAGCGCATCGGCTACCACATTAGCCTTACCAGGATGATACCGGATCTCACAATCGTAATCGCTGATGAGTTCGTTCCATCGGCGTTGCCTCATGTTAAGTTCCTTCTGATCAAAGATATGCTGAAGGCTTTTATGGTCAGTGTAGAGGATGCATTTAGTACCATAAAGGTAGTGTCTCCAGATCTTCAAGGCAAAAACAACTGCACCAAGCTCGAGGTCGTGAGTTGTATAATTCTTTTCATGAACCTTAAGTTGCCTTGATGCGTAAGCGATAACCTTGCCTCGTTGCATAAGAACACAACCGAGACCTTGGTTGGATGCGTCGCAATACACGACAAAATCATCATTACCCTCAGGTAGCGCAAGAACAGGAGCTTCACACAACAAACGCTTGAGCGTTAGAAAGGCTTCTTCTTGCTTCGAGCCCCAAATATATGGTTTACCTTTGTGCGTCAGAGCTGTTAAAGGCAAAGCGATCTTCGAGAAGTTCGAAATAAAGCGCCGGTAATAACCAGCTAAGCCTAGAAAGGAACGGATCTCAGAAGGAGAGGATGGCGTAATCCAGTTCTTGATTGCTTCAATCTTGGATGGGTCGACATGAATACCCATCTTGTTTACAACATGACCAAGAAACTGTACTTCATCAGACCAGAATTCACACTTGGAAAGCTTAGCATAGAGCTGCTCGGTTCGAAGCTTCTGCAACACTAACCGAAGATGTTGCTCATGCTCGGCCTTGGTCTTAGAATACACCAGAACATCATCGATAAACACGATCACGAATTTATCCAAGAAAGGCCTACACACCCGATTCATAAGATCCATGAAAACGGCGGGTGCGTTGGTTAGACCGAAGGACATGACCAAGAATTCAAAATGGCCATAACGAGTACGAAAAGCAGTCTTCGGAACATCTTCATCGCGGATGCGCAACTGGTGATAGCCAGAGCGGAGATCAATCTTCGAGAAACAAGAGGCACCTTGGAGTTGATCAAAGAGGTCGTCAATACGCGGTAAGGGATACCGGTTTTTAATGGTGAGTTTGTTCAACTCGCGGTAATCAATACACATGCGAAACGATCCATCTTTCTTTTTAACGAACAACACCGGAGCACCCCAGGGCGAAGAGCTAGGGCGAATGAATCCTTTAGTAGTCAACTCTTGGAGTTGGCTGGCCAATTCTTGCATCTCAGCGGGTGCAAGACGGTAAGGAGATTTAGCAACGGGGGAAGCACCAGGGACAAGATCAACACGAAACTCGACTTCACGAGCGGGAGGGATACCAGGAAGATCATCAGGAAAAACTTCAGGAAAATCACGCACAACAGGGATATCGCGAAGCTTCTTTCCTTCATCGGGTTTAACCACATGGGCTAGAAACGCAATACACTTCTTCCGCATGAGTCTTTGGGCTTCGGCGCAAGACATAAGTTTAAGACCACTGGAGGGTTTTTCGCCGTAAATATGAAGATCACCATTTTCTCGAGGTATGCGAATCAATTTCTTGGCGCAAATAACTTCGGCGCGATTCTTCGAGAGCCAGTCCATACCAATGATAACATCAAAGCTTCCAAGAGGCATAGGGATGAGGTCGATCAGAAAATCGTTTTCGTTAAGGTTAAGCGTGCAATCTTTAATTACCGAGTTTATTAAAACAGTTTCGCCATTAGCCAATTCAACTGAAAAATCTTCTTTTAAGTTATCGCGCGGTCGCGCAAGCTTCCGCTCAAAGGCGCGAGAGATAAAACTTCTATCGGCGCCAGTATCAAAAAGCATAGATGCATAAAATCCGTTAAGCAAAAATGTACCATTAACTACGTCGTTATTCGCTTGCGCTTGGTGCGCGGTTATGTTAAAAGCTCGTCCGCGCGTCACTTGGTTCGAAATCTGGTTCACCGGATTCGCTTGTGTGATTTGCACTTGCAGTCTCGGGCACGCGTTCCGGAAATGACTGGGATCACCGCAGTTAAAGCACGATCTGGGTCGTGGGTTTTGGTAGATTGATTGTGGGTTCTGCGGGTAGACTGGTGGTGTTGGCGCAATTGGATTTGCGGGAAGGACTCTACAGTTTTCAGCAGTGTGACCAGTACGGCCACATCGGGTACAAAGTCGACACGGGGTTTGGGTTGGGTGGTGAAATCTACAGGTTGGGCAAAAGGGATGGTTTCCTGTGTAAGGTTTCTTAGGAGGCGGGGCAGGGAGTGCTGGATTGGTTAAGGCATAGTTATGGACTGCAGGAGGTGCTGGGTAGGTTGACAGTGGGTTAGGCGCGTAAACTGGGGGTTGGTAAACGGGTTGCTGGACAATGGGCGGGTTGGTAAGCGCATAGGCCTTGCGCCTGCGCTTGAGGTTGTTACGGTTTGAGGGTTCTGGTTTGGTTTCTGCGGGTTCAGGGACAGTTTTGGTGGTTTTGGTCTTCTCAGTTCCCCGCAGGAACAGGGTTCCTGCTCTGACATGGTTGTCGCTAAGCACAGCGGCCAACTCGATGGCGTCAGAGAGGGTAACTGGGTTTCTGGCCCATACAAAATCTTGAATTTCCATGGGGAGACCCCCAAGGAATTTCTCGATGGCTCGGCGGGAAGGGGTAACAAGGTGAGGGACAAGCAGGCTTAGTTCATGGAAGCGCGTCGCGTACTCGCGCGCTTCACCGCTGTACTGCTTCAAGTTCCAAAATTCTTCCTCCAGGCGCTTAACTTCGTTGGGAGGGCAGAATTCTCGCGTAAGAATTTCCTTGAATTCCTCCCATGTCATGCTAGAAGCAGCCTCTGCGCCACGCGCATGAGCTACTCCATTCCACCATGTAAGCGCTCTGGATTCCAGGACACTGGAAGCATATAGGGTTCGTCTGTCTGAGGGGCATTGGGTGTGAAGGAAAGTGTTTTCTATCTTCTCAAGCCATTGGAGCATCACGGTGGCTCCTTCAAGGCCTGTGAACTTCGGAGGGTTACCCGCATTAAAGGACTTAATGTTATAACTCGAGGTGTTGGTATTGTTTTGGCTCAAAGCTTGGGCTATTGCGGCGGCCATTTCCTGGGAACGTTGCTGTCTACGCATGCGCGAGGCTTCTCTTCTCTGAAATCGGCGAGATAGCGGAGGCATTCTATAAAAGTTTTAATTTTAGTTAATATCTTGGTTTTTATCGCAAAGTTTAACTTTATAAAGCTTGGTTTCGCAGAGTTAGATACTATCAAAAGTTAAAGTAAAATAAATGATCCTAAATGCAGACTTAATAAAGGTAACAAATTCGAATCAAGAATCGACAATTCATGTATCACCATGACTTTCCGAATTCCCAATTTAAAATATACGGGCAAACGAGTATTGGAGATTGACGATTCATGTATCACCATGACTTTCCAATCTTCAATATAAAATATACAAGAAAATGAGTATTGGAGGTTGACAATTCATGTATCACCATGACTTTTCAAGTCTCCAACCTCAGAACATAATCGTAAATGGAAATTGAAAATCAACTATTCATGTATCACCATGACTTTTCGGATTTTCAATCCCAACAAACGAATATGTAAGTAAAATCAATAAAAATCGAAATTCACAAAAATCGAAATATCGCGGAATAAAACATAAAACCATGTACTGCGCAAGTGCGAGCATATTCATAAATAACGAGTAATTAACAATAAGCGCGCAAACATGAGATTTCTCTCATGCGCGAGAAGGGACTCTTAGGTATTCTAGGCCGTTACGTCTAACCACCTATCCTAAAGTCAACGAGCTCTGATACCAATCTGTAACACCCCGACCAAAGGCGGATTATACATCGGGGCGCCACATATTGCTTCATTACTCGCGACACTATTGGTGTCAATATTTATTAATACACATTTTATCGCGCACGCGCAGCGGGGAAAATAAAGAACATAAATCAAACATAAATCAATATATTATAAATTATAACATTCAAACAACATTAACTTGTCTTGATACATTTTAATTCTAGGTCCAAAAGTAAAAACGTCCTACGTGTCCACAAGCTCCAGAACAGCTACTGCAAACCTGAACATGTGTTAAAATAAACGTCAAACACTTGCGTGTTGGTGAGAAATCAAGTTTAATACAATACATAGATAACAATAAATCTGCGCGCAACATGTGTATGTCTGGTTTTCAACAAGGGTGTAATCTGATCGGGACCAACTCTAAGAGACAAGACTGCCAGTGCTCACAATTGAGCTCACAAACAAGACTAACTGTGCTAGTGTAACAAAAGAGAAAATCATAAACGAATGTTCTCCCGTGTTCATCTAATGGTACCATGAAAACTGCGGAATAGACCGACAAGACGGTTAATGATCCACACATACAAATAAACAGCCAAGTCTACGTCCTCAACACATGGGATACTGCGCGACTAAAGTTCATAAACAAGTTTAAGACTCTAAGTTTGTATGAACACATGAACATCCCAAAACATTAAAAAGCAAAAAGGGATTAGGTACGAGATTACTCACTTGATAAACGATGCGGTGTAAGATAAAGCAAGAACCAACTTTAAACAAGCACAAGTTAACCTATAATTAAGATTATTGTTTTAACGATCTGTTTTAAGTCTTGATAATAAGTTAGCATAATTAATAAGTAAATTATTATATAATATATATATATTACCGGAAAAGCAGGGCAGAACAGGGAGGAAGACGGAGGCAGAGAGGAAGACGGCAGAGAGAGCAAGGAGCAAGAGAACAGGAGAGATTAAGTGTTTGTGTGTGATGTGTTATGAAAATATTATTATTATTTATAGGAAAACCCTAGGAGACACAAACCCTAGAAAAAAGGGGAAAAGATCTCAAAAAGTAAAAGAAAAGATATCAACGGTAAAAAGTTCTGAAAAGTAAAGATATCAAAAGATATGGCAGCTGCAGGGGGCAAGATAAAGCTGACAGGGAACAGTAAAAAGCATGGGCGGATCAGATAAAGGTACTGGTCAAGCATGGCAAAAGCAGATCTCAAAAGATAATGTCAGTCACTTTTTCTACCAACCAATGGGGTTGGTACGCATGCTGCGCCGAAAGTAACTATTCAGACATTAGATGGGTTAGGTCAACGGCTCAAAAGATAAGACAACACAAAAGCAAACGGCTAGATTAAACAGAAGAAAACTCAAAGGGGTTTAGCGCGAGAAGGCTAAGTGCGCGAGCGCGAAGGCTGGCACAACAATCCTTAGCGTACTGCGGGAAGAATCACAAATCCTTAGCGTGCTGCGTGAAGAACAAGAATTCTAAGCGCATCGCGGGAAGAACATACATTCTTAGCGCATTGCGGGAAGAACATGCATTCTTAGCGCGCTGCGGGAAGAGTTCTCTTCACGCATCGCAGGAACAAGATGTCTTCACGCAGGCTTCCATGTAAGGAGTCTGGCGCGTGGAGCTGCAGACATCCTTAGGCGGGAAGAACCAAAGGACAAGCAAAGAGTTAGAGGGAAACAAGGCTTAAGGGCGGGACGGCGACAAGAGGGAAAAGAAGGCGGAATGAGAGAAGGAAGAGGGAGGGGACGGCGGAAAGAAAGAGAGAGAAAAAGGCGGGAAGGAAATATATATTTTTATTAAAAGTAAAATATAAGTATAAATAAATATTAAGTCATAAAAGAAAGAGATCGGGTCAGAGAAACGGGTACCTGGGTCGGGTCGGATCAGGGCAGATGTCACATTAGTTCCACAAACTTTTACCTTTGCGAACCTGGCAGATACCGATTGAATTCATGTCGATTCACGGCCACAGCGTTCAAGTTTTACCGATCGTATAAAGGTCATTTTAAATGTGTTATTATTATTTTTTTGTATCATAAGTTATTCGAGTGACCATACTAATTTGGGTGTTCACTAATTATTTTTTTGGGTTTCGTGCCGGTACCATAGTGAACATCATTAACTGATACCGACTAAATTCGTGTTGCGTTGATAATAAGCTCTACGTGTTCCATATTGTTTTGGCTATAAAAAGATTTATTTTTTAGATTTATTTCCGCTACAGTTTTTAACACAGGTTTTGATACATAATTAATTAATAAAGAGGACAACTCAAACACATCCCAATTCCACAAGCATGTATTAAACCATTGTGCCACAATGTTACTCTTAAATATCCTAAATATAATAAGATTGGATAAATATAATAAGATTAAACTTTTACATTTTTTCAAACAACTAAATTGCATCAAATCCGTCTTTAACGGGACTCAAACCCCTGATCTCAAGAGCAGCAACAACACTACACTAACATCTAACTTCAGTTGCTCTATCATTTAGACCAAACCCTTCACCCGAACAATTAGAAGGTTAAAGTAACTTTTTTTTTATTAACTTACTTTTAACAGCAACATTTCCTTGTCTAATCACTTCTCAACCTACACATTCAAGTTTAAAAATATCTTAACTTTTATGAACGGATACATAAATCAAATTAATATTTAAAATATGGTTTTAAGTTACGAAATATTATTTTAATGTCATTAAAAACAAATTACCAGAAGTTATTTTAAAATCGTTACATAATAAATTATGAGTAAATATGTGAATATGCTAATAAATTAGGAGTCATTATATAAGCATCACAATTCAAGGATTTTCATATACCCATATTTTTGAACTATCAATACTCAAGAGTTATCCTTTCTACATTTATACATGGAGAAAGCCACTGCATACAAGTTCGTTATCATCGTCACTTTGCTAATCACCACACGTATGTCATGTCTTCGTATCTATGATAATTTTACACACGTATATATATACACATAATAGTTATTAGTATTGATAAATATTTGGTTGGGATAATTAAATGCAATTTTTTTTTGCAGAGGTTAGCAGTGAAGGTTGCATTCGAAAATTTTGCAATGATCTAGTTCCTGATCCTAGTAAGACCATATGTCCTCCTCCTTCATGTCAAGATAAAGATGATTGTTCCCATTATTGTTATCCCGATCCAGAACCAGTTTGTCAAGGTGGCACGTGTTGTTGTTGGTAAACTATGTGTTCGATGTATACGATGATAAAATTATTATAAAGTTTTAATTTATTTCTTCGAGTTTATGGTTGAGTTGTTAGTCTCGTTACAGTGATTCACACAATTTAATTGAGAAATGGTAGAGAAAAAAATATTGTTGATTTGAATACTAGATGAACAAATAAACAAAAACACAAATCATATCATACATTCATACATAAATAATTAAAAAAAAGAAACAAACATAAATAATGCACTTAAAAGTAGATGTGAGTAGTAATTAGTACATATTGTTTCATTGCTGAAGTTGTAGTTGTACATGATGCAAAATTAGTCATACATCGATGAACAGTTCTGGTTTATGAGTGAAATGGATTTGTCTTTTCAATATATATGTTAATTTTACTTTTTATTGGCTCTATTGTTTTCTAAAACTAACACAAACATGCACTTAAAAGTAGCACAGATTTAGCAATGCATAGAAATAGTTGTAAAAATCTTTCCTAGTGTTGATTGTAACAACTCGGTTTTTTCATTTTTAAATTCTTAACCTATTTCATTGTTCGGAGAATTTTTAACACGCTCATCGAGTTAATTTATGGTTATAGTATTTATCTTAATTATTTATTTATTATGTTTATTTAAAACTTTCAAAATATGACAATTATAGCCCAACCTTAAACTAGTACCCAAATGTGATTCCATTTAATATATTTTAGGATAAATATATATTTTAACGTTTGTCTTAAATTATTTTAGGATAAATTTCCTTGAGAATTTCCTAGCTTTGTATTTGCTCTTTTTCGCTTAGAACTAGGGAGTGTGACAAGATTCTACGTCATTATGGGAATTGTCATGCGACCGACGCTTTAAGCGTTTAACGTAACCGGCTAAACGGTTACACCCTTTATTGTGATTTATTATTTTTAAAATGTCTAGTCGGGTGTAAAATTCATGGGACGCCATGGACACGCCAACTGCACATTTGCACAACTTGTTATATTTGTGATATTTTGTTGTAGCATTATCATCTGTGGTGATACACGAGATGTTTCAACTACTTGTGCTTGAGTTCGTTTATTCGTTATTTAGTTTGGTCGGTCAAATCGTCAGGTAACGCTCATGGGCCGACAAACTCAATTGATTCGTTGATTTGTCAATTAAGTTGGGTCATTCAAATTGCCATGTAATGCTCATGGGAGGCCAACTCACGCATTTGTATTGGTTTTGGTATGCTAATAAGTTGGGGAAACAAAATGTCATGGAAAGCTTATGGGAAACCCAACACCTCGAAGAACATTCGTTAATTGTTTTAGTTGTTTGATTTTATACGATCCAATTTATGATTTGATTTAACTATTCAGTTATTCTATTATTCTATTATTAAACTATTCAATTCCTTATTTACTAAATCATTTTTGAATCAATATCTATTGATTCGATCTACTCATACACTCAAAAAAATTTATTCTCCTGATCGGATACAAATCACTCATTCATCAAGATTTGGTTATCGCAAGCCAACGAAAACAATTTACACTATATTACTAAAATTTGGTTTTCACCTATTCATCTTATCACGTTATTATAATATCAATACCTCAAGTGATTTAAAATAATATAGCACAATTTAATACTTATGATATCATATACATAATCCATTAAACATATTTCAAGCGTTCAACATCAAATTCTAGTTTGTTAAAAACATGTTAAACTTTGATAAAACTCATTCACTCATCAAATTAACTCATTGATTTTCAATTTAGATTCTAACTTATCCTTAAGTTATGAATAAACACCAGCTTAACATATTTTAAATTCATTTTTCTTAATAACTCATATGAAATCTACACAACTATCCAATCTTCTCATTAAATAACATCTTTATTAATCATAGAATGTTTTCTCAACATTAAACCACATTAATCATTTATTTTCTATAACCGTCTCATGGCCACATATTAGGCAAGGAGATAGCTCATGCGATCTCTAAAATATAAACTCAATTCCAAAACATAAATACAATCAATTTAATCTTGTTTATTAACTTCTTCGCTAATAAATTCAATCATTTTGCCCCTACTCATGCTCATAACAACAACAACAACAAACGCACATCTAAACATCAACTATATGCAGTCAAGAAAATAAACAATCAATCTCGGCAAAATCGTAATGCCTCAAACAATAAACATTACGTCAAAAAAAAATCTGTGACAATCGTCAATTCCAGGTTAACCTCGTTAACTCAACTCCGTTAATTCAAACTTTAAAGATCGTTGAATCTATAACGCATACTTCATTACATTTAAACTAGGTTTTAAATGACGCTTAACATTTACTACATGTGTAGTAGTCTTTCGGGATTTGCACCGAAACGCAAACGAGTTGATAAATAAACGACAAACGTCAAAACACGAACTATGTGATTACTATGTGTTAGGATTATGTGCTATGTGATAATATTATGGTCATGTTAACTTATTGTGCAAGTATGATAGAATGTTCTAGAAAAACAACACTTGGAAAGTAGAGGGATTAGAATGTAACTTGTATATCTATAAATATATTATTAACTTAACCCTAACTATTATTATTATCCTAACCCTAACCTACAAGTTCCGATCGGCTCTCTCTCACCTCCCTTCTCCACGGCTGCCGTCCACAAGAACACCCACATACACCATCAATTCAAGTCTTTGATCCAAGAACTAAGTGCTAGGAAGGTATATTTGATCATCCTTCACATCCTTGTTGATTGAATTTGATGTTTGTTGGGTTAATAACAAACCCTAGCTGGCCGATTCTAGGTGTTATATTGTTCATGTGATTCTTGAATTGATTTGATGATAAAGTGATAACTAGATTGATATTGATACATGATTGATTGTTGTTCTTGATTTGAATTAAAACACAAACCCTAATCTTGTATGTATGGTGTGATTTATATGCATGGATAGTAGTTATGGTGTCTAGAGGGTTATATGGATGCATGATAGTTCATAGATTGTTATGATGTTGAGTTTTGATGTGAACAGATTCTGGACAGAATATATATACGATGTTTAACTGACTGTAACGAAGTGTAAACGTGAAAATTGATTGAGATTGTGGGTACTGCAGTAAACTAGGTTGAGTCTAGTTTCTATAAAGTATAAATTCGTAATTTTTGGATAAGTGGAAGTATACTTTTATGATTTTACAAAAACGTGATGCAAAGCTGAGCTGTTAGACCTGCTGTTAGGTTATATTGTAAATTCTATATCTCATGAACTACGAGGCCAATTGGGTTGGTTCCACTTCTGGAAGTTGACTCACTGAGTTAGGAACCAAACCCAAGTGGTCTTGCATTTATTGGATTTTTCGTTTACCGGGAATTGCAAATAACATTCTGTTGTGCATGAATCTGACTGATATGAGTTTACTGTAGTGTTTTGATCATTATGAGAAATCTATATGGAATAAAAATAATATAAAATATGTTCTGGAAACCTAAGACATGTATGTTTCAGTGGTGATTTTTGGTGAATTAATTGAGATGATATGATCGGTGAAATAGTACAATCTTTCAAGTAGAAATTCTGTCACAATGAAACTAGCTGCTGAGTTGTGTAGGAATGCATGAAATATGATAGTTTTTATATAATTGTTGTATTTTGACCAAAATACCCTTGCGGGGAATAGTTGCTAGTTTGATTGCCATGAATTGACCAAATTGCCCTTATGGGGAATAATGGTTAGTTAGTCTTTGTTTGTTGACCAAAATGCCCTTACGGGAATAATTGCTTGTAAGTATGTTATTAATACATGACACGAAAGTAATTGCTCACTCGTGTATCGTATCACAATTGTACTTGTTTAAATCACACACGGTTCACAAACGAAACACGAAACATGATACGTGCATAGGTATTATGTGCCGAGTCTAGAGACTCGTTAAACGTTCCGATACTTAGAAAATCTCTTTGTTATTTTAGAACGCTAGAGAGTTTTCTACGACGCGCATCACTCGGTGATCTAATTTGGAATATTCTTCGCAAACAGTGAGTTCACTTACCCCGCTCTTTGAACTGTTTTCAAACGTTTTTCACTTGGGGGAGATAACATACTCCGATAAACGCATTTTTGAGATAAACACATATTTAAGATTTTGTTATAAATTATATATATCACTTGTAGAGGCTAAGCGGCACGTAACCCTTGAAGTCCCACGCATCGAACCGGTTAATATTTGGAATAGCGAGTCACTGTTGAGTAGTACTACTGGGTTTGACAAACCCCACCCGACGCTAAGCTCAACTGGAGGTTGAGTGGGTGTAATTTTGGCTAACACTTACCATGGTCTGGGTTGACCTGGTGACGGGCACTTGATAAACAGTCAGCTTCGGTCTCGAACCACTTAGTAATACTTGTTGTATAGATTAGCTACCTATCGATATATAATTTGACATAACATTATCTGGTAACACTTAAACGCTGTAACGTGGTTACACACTTAAACGCCGTAACGTGGTTACGCAAAACATTTAAACGCCGTAACGTGGTTACGCAAAACTTTTAAACGCCGTAACGTGGTTACGCAAAACACTTAACGAAAACGCTGAACTCAAACGCTAAACGATTTATCTTATATAACTTGTGAACTCACCAACCTCGTGTTGACCCCTTTTAGTATGTTATTCTCAGGTAGCCGAGGCGGGCGCGCGGTTTAGGAGCATGCATTAATTGTTAAACATCTTACTCTGCAAACTTAATTTTAACATTTACATTTGGTTTTAAGTCGTCCTGCGTGACGCAACTTTTGAATTAAGGTTTTACGCTTCCGCACTTATTTTTCATTTAAACGTTTTCTTTGGTTTGGTTATAACTAATGATTCCGATCCTGCCAGTTCACACCCTCTGACGGTAAAACTCCGTTAGTGGATTTTGAGGGTGTGACAGATTGGTATCAGAGCCATTGGTTATAGCGAACTAGGAAGCTGCATGCATACTAGACTATAACCGCGACGACCCATTAGTTATAATGATACGCATTGCATAGTTTTGTGTACTCTTTGTTATCTTATCTCTCTACCCCTTCTCACTACGCGCGCATACACGGCTTACCTGTAGAGATGTCGACGCCATCCTCATCATCGTTCGATCCGATGACTCATGCTCACGGGAAGGAACCGCAGTTACCTACCGCATCGCCACCCCGAGTAGTCCCGGAACTCGAAGCTCCCGCACCGAAGAGGTATCGCTTATCCGGAGGCATGTACGAAAACGAAGTTAGCTGGGATTGGTACCCTAATATGATCCGACGTATGATCTATCGTGAGCAAGTTCCCCCATTACCACCCCCGAACCATCCTGCCTTCCCCAACACCCTACCACCCATAACCGAACCTGTAGAGCGAGTTCTCGCAGCTGTTGTTACATGCTTGGAGCGTGACGTGGGTTACATGCGCTATACGAGAGCTAACGTTTCCGGACTGTTGAAGGAAGGAACGGAAACTAAGGAAGAAATTGCTCGCATGGCAGCGACCATGAAGGAGATGCAAGAGGCTAGTGACCAACAGATGAAGATTATGAGGAAGATGCAAGCAGAGATGATAGACTTGCAAGAGCAACTCCAAGTAGCAAGGACCCGAACCGAGATAGATTTAGAGCGCTGCGATGTCTTGCGAATGCAGATTGCTCAGAAGAGGAACCTGAAGAAGATCCCGAAGAGGAACCTGAGGAGGATCCCGAGGAAGATCCCGAGGAGGAACCTGAAGATGAACCGGAGGATGGAACTGGCTAACGCGATGGACTGGGAGGAGTTCAAGAACATGATGCGAGAAGAGTATTGTCCGAGGGAGGAGATTTCAAAGTTGGAGTCGGAATTTTGGTCATTGAAGATGGTGGGTTCGGAAATCGAAGCTTACACTACCCGTTCTCACGAGTTAGCGGTGATGTGTCCACGGATGGTAGATCCGCCGAGTAAGAGGATTGAAATGTACATTGATGGGTTAGCACCACAGATTCAGGGCATGGTGACGTCTTCCAGACCAGCCACGATACAGCAAGCGATCCAGTTAGCTCACAAACTGACGGATCAGGCAGTGGCCCAAGGTGCGTTACCACCTAGGGGTTCAACCACTAAAGCCCGTGACAACCCGAGTACTGACAGCAACAACAACAGCAACCCGAACAGCGGGAAGAGAAAGTTCGACAACACCAGATCTTCATCCTCGAACCTCCCACCGCAACAACACTACCGTAAACCCGAGTTCACCCGGAGCTTTAACACTCAGAATCACAACAACAACAACTCCAACAACAACGGTAGCGGGCAGGTTTCGAGCGGATATGCTGGGAAGTATCCAAAGTGCAACAGGTGCAACTATCATCATGTTGGCCAGTGTGACCGTGTCAAGTGTCAAAGATGCGGAAAGATAGGTCACCAAGCGAAAGAATGTAGAGGAGACCTTGCGGCAAAGGGTGCTCCTAAGCAACCGATGACGACTAAGGGATGTTTTGAATGTGGACAGGAAGGTCATTTCCGGAAGGATTGCCCCAAGCTGAAACATAATGACAACAATGGGGGCAATGGAAGTGGCAGTAACGGTGGAGGAAATGGCAAAGGAAGAGCGTTTGTGATTGGATCGGGTCAAGCCCGCAATGATCCGCATGTGGTGTCCGGTAAGTTCCCTGTAAACGATTATTTTGCTTCTATTTTGTTTGACACTGGAGCTGATAGGAGTTTTGTGTCGAAAGCCTTTAGCCAACTTTTAGACCTTACTCCAACCCCGTTAGACGCTAAGTTTCCTGTTGAATTAGCTAATGGTAAAACTGTAGTAACAACTCATATACTTGCGGGATGTAAGTTGAAACTGTCAGGTCATGTTTTTGACATCGACCTTATTCCTTTTACGCTTAGTAGTTTCGATGTCGTTGTCGGCATGGACTGGTTATCCGAGAACCGAGCGGAGATTATATGCCATGATAAAATAGTCCATATTACCACCCCTTCCGGCAAGATCATTTCGGTCCGAGGCGAGAGAAGCGGCATGACCAACAGCATCATCACCCTTATGAAAGCACAGAAGTATCTACGAAAGGGTCATCCGGCAATTTTGGCGCAGATTGTTGAGAAACCCGCGGAGGAGAAACGAATTGAAGACATACCGGTTGTGCGAGACTTTCCGGAAGTTTTCCCGGAGGATTTGCCCGGACTCCCTCCTATTCGTCAAGTCGAATTCCAAATCGAGTTGACACCCGGTGCAGCACCCATAGCACGAGCCCCGTATCGGCTCGCACCGGCGGAACTTCAGGAGTTGTCCACCCAGTTGCAAGATTTGTTGGATAAAGGTTTTATCCGACCTAGCTCATCGCCATGGGGAGCCCCTGTCTTGTTTGTTCGAAAGAAAGACGGGACTTTCCGAATGTGCATCGACTACCGGGAATTGAACAAGGTGACGGTCAAGAACCGTTATCCTTTACCCCGAATTGATGATTTATTTGACCAGCTTCAGGGATCGAGTTACTACTCGAAGATCGATCTACGATCCGGTTACCACCAGTTGAGAGTGCGCGAAGAAGATATTTCAAAGACGGCTTTCAGAACACGGTATGGTCACTACGAGTTCTCGGTTATGCCTTTTGGCCTAACCAACGCGCCAGCCGTATTTATGGATCTCATGAATCGAGTATGCAAGGCGTACCTCGACAAGTTCGTGATTGTTTTCATCGATGATATTCTTGTCTACTCCAAGAACGAGACTGACCACGAAGAGCACTTAAGGATAATTCTGGAACTACTGAAGAAGGAACAACTGTATGCTAAAGTCTCGAAATGTGAATTTTGGCTTCGCGAGGTTCACTTTTTAGGACATGTGATCAACGAGAATGGTATCCATGTCGATCCCGGTAAGGTAGAGGCCATCAAAAACTGGGAAGCACCTAAGACTCCGACTGAAGTGCGACAATTCCTAGGACTGGCCGGCTACTATCGGCGTTTCATCGAGGGATTTTCAAAGATTGCTCAACCCCTCACCGCTTTGACTCACAAGGGCACTAAGTACAACTGGGGTGACGCGCAAGAATCCGCTTTTCAACTGTTGAAAACCAAGCTTTGTAGCGCCCCTATTTTAGCCCTCCCGAGGGAACAGAAAATTTTGAGGTACACTGTGACGCATCCATACAAGGTCTCGGTTGTGTGCTGATGCAACTCGAGAAGGTTATAGCCTACGCCTCTAGACAACTACGGGTTCACGAGAAGAACTACACGACCCATGATTTGGAACTCGGAGCTGTGGTGTTTGCTCTTAAGATATGGAGGCATTACTTGTACGGTACCAAGTTTACCATTTACACCGACCACAAGAGTCTCCAACATATCTACGATCAGAAGGAGCTGAACATGCGACAGCGTCGTTGGGTCGAGCTGCTCAAAGATTATGATTGTGCCATCAAGTACCACCCGGGCAAGGCCAATGTGGTGGCCGACGCCCTCAGCAGAAAAGAAACAGATAAACCCAGACGAGTAAGAGCATTGCAACTTACGATTCATGCCAGCTTACCCGATCAGATTCGCGATGCGCAACTGGAAGCTTTGAAAGATGAAAATCTTCCATCGGAACTCATGCGGGGCATGAACAAGCAACTTGAAACCAGATCGGACGGGGTCCGATATTTTGAGAACCGGATTTGGGTTCCACGATACGGAGAGTTGAGAACTCTAGTGATGGACGAAGCTCACAAGTCCCGATATTCTATCCACCCTGGCTCAGATAAAATGTATCATGATTTAAAGGCACTTTACTGGTGGCCGAACATGAAAGCCGACATTGCCACCTACGTGAGCAAATGCTTGACTTGTGCCAGAGTCAAGATTGAATACCAGAAACCATCTGGTCTACTGCAACAACCGGAACTCCCAATGTGGAAATGGGAGCACATCTCAATGGATTTTATTACGGGTTTGCCTAAGACACCGACGGGATGCGATACCATCTGGGTGATCGTTGACCGGTTGACTAAATCGGCACATTTCCTAGCGATTAAGGAAACGGACAAAATGGAAAGACTGACTCGAGTATACATGAAAGAAGTGGTGTCTAGACACGGAGTGCCTGTCTCGATCATTTCCGATCGAGATTCTCGTTTTACCTCACACTTTTGGAAGTCGCTGCAAAGCGCACTGGGCACACGTCTCGATATGAGTACAGCATACCATCCTCAGACGGATGGGCAAAGTGAACGGACTATTCAGACCCTGGAGGATATGTTGCGTGCATGCGTTTTAGATTTCGGAAAAAGTTGGGAACCCCACTTACCCTTGGTAGAGTTTTCGTATAATAACAGCTACCACGCAAGTATTAAGGCAGCGCCGTTTGAAGCGCTGTACGGACGGAAGTGTCGATCACCACTCTGCTGGGCAGAGGTGGGTGACAGCCAAATCACTGGTCCAGAACTGGTACTCGAAACCTCGGAAAAGATTGTTCAAATCCGAAATCGCATGGCAGCAGCACGGGATCGCCAAAAGAGTTACGCCGACAAGCGCCGAAAACCTCTCGAATTTAAAGTGAACGATCGGGTGTTACTCAAAGTCTCACCTTGGAAAGGTGTAGTTCGCTTTGGTAAGCGAAACAAACTCAACCCACGGTATGTTGGTCCGTACCGGATAACTGAGCGCATTGGTCCGGTGGCGTACCGACTGGACCTACCAACAGAACTCAGTGGCGTACACGATGTATTCCACGTATCAAATTTGAAGAAATGCCTATCTGATGAAACCCAAGTAGTCCCTTTGGAGGAACTGCAAGTTGATGAACAGTTACGGTTCATTGAGGAACCAGTCGAAGTTTTGGATTGGGAAACCAAAACACTCAAACACAGCAAAATTCCAATCGTTAAGGTTCGTTGGAACTCGAGACGTGGACCGGAGTTCACGTGGGAACGCGAGGATCAAATGATGAAAAAGTATCCTCACCTTTTTGAAGGGCTAACCAAACACCGAAAACCGCGAAACCCGGCAAACCGTCAAACATCACCGAAGGTATGAATTAAATTTCGGGACGAAATTTCTTTTTACTAGGGGATGATATGACAAACTGAAAATTTTTCTTCTTACTTTTTCAGGCTCTCATCACGACTTGACTCAAATTTTCGGGACGAAAATTCTTTAACATGGGAATGATGTGACAATCGTCAATTCCAGGTTAACCTCGTTAACTCAACTCCGTTAATTCAAACTTTAAAGATCGTTGAATCTATAACGCATACTTCATTACATTTAAACTAGGGTTTAAATGACGCTTAACATTTACTACATGTGTAGTAGTCTTTCGGGATTTGCACCGAAACGCAAACGAGTTGATAAATAAACGACAAACGTCAAAACACGAACTATGTGATTACTATGTGTTAGGATTATGTGCTATGTGATAATATTATGGTCATGTTAACTTATTGTGCAAGTATGATAGAATGTTCTAGAAAAACAACACTTGGAAAGTAGAGGGATTAGAATGTAACTTGTATATCTATAAATATATTATTAACTTAACCCTAACTATTATTATTATCCTAACCCTAACCTACAAGTTCCGATCGGCTCTCTCTCACCTCCCTTCTCCACGGCTGCCGTCCACAAGAACACCCACATACACCATCAATTCAAGTCTTTGATCCAAGAACTAAGTGCTAGGAAGGTATATTTGATCATCCTTCACATCCTTGTTGATTGAATTTGATGTTTGTTGGGTTAATAACAAACCCTAGCTGGCCGATTCTAGGTGTTATATTGTTCATGTGATTCTTGAATTGATTTGATGATAAAGTGATAACTAGATTGATATTGATACATGATTGATTGTTGTTCTTGATTTGAATTAAAACACAAACCCTAATCTTGTATGTATGGTGTGATTTATATGCATGGATAGTAGTTATGGTGTCTAGAGGGTTATATGGATGCATGATAGTTCATAGATTGTTATGATGTTGAGTTTTGATGTGAACAGATTCTGGACAGAATATATATACGATGTTTAACTGACTGTAACGAAGTGTAAACGTGAAAATTGATTGAGATTGTGGGTACTGCAGTAAACTAGGTTGAGTCTAGTTTCTATAAAGTATAAATTCGTAATTTTTGGATAAGTGGAAGTATACTTTTATGATTTTACAAAAACGTGATGCAAAGCTGAGCTGTTAGACCTGCTGTTAGGTTATATTGTAAATTCTATATCTCATGAACTACGAGGCCAATTGGGTTGGTTCCACTTCTGGAAGTTGACTCACTGAGTTAGGAACCAAACCCAAGTGGTCTTGCATTTGTTGGATTTTTCGTTTACCGGGAATTGCAAATAACATTCTGTTGTGCATGAATCTGACTGATATGAGTTTACTGTAGTGTTTTGATCATTATGAGAAATCTATATGGAATAAAAATAATATAAAATATGTTCTGGAAACCTAAGACATGTATGTTTCAGTGGTGATTTTTGGTGAATTAATTGAGATGATATGATCGGTGAAATAGTACAATCTTTCAAGTAGAAATTCTGTCACAATGAAACTAGCTGCTGAGTTGTGTAGGAATGCATGAAATATGATAGTTTTTATATAATTGTTGTATTTTGACCAAAATACCCTTGCGGGGAATAGTTGCTAGTTTGATTGCCATGAATTGACCAAATTGCCCTTATGGGGAATAATGGTTAGTTAGTCTTTGTTTGTTGACCAAAATGCCCTTACGGGAATAATTGCTTGTAAGTATGTTATTAATACATGACACGAAAGTAATTGCTCACTCGTGTATCGTATCACAATTGTACTTGTTTAAATCACACACGGTTCACAAACGAAACACGAAACATGATACGTGCATAGGTATTATGTGCCGAGTCTAGAGACTCGTTAAACGTTCCGATACTTAGAAAATCTCTTTGTTATTTTAGAACGCTAGAGAGTTTTCTACGACGCGCATCACTCGGTGATCTAATTTGGAATATTCTTCGCAAACAGTGAGTTCACTTACCCCGCTCTTTGAACTGTTTTCAAACGTTTTTCACTTGGGGGAGATAACATACTCCGATAAACGCATTTTTGAGATAAACACATATTTAAGATTTTGTTATAAATTATATATATCACTTGTAGAGGCTAAGCGGCACGTAACCCTTGAAGTCCCACGCATCGAACCGGTTAATATTTGGAATAGCGAGTCACTGTTGAGTAGTACTACTGGGTTTGACAAACCCCACCCGACGCTAAGCTCAACTGGAGGTTGAGTGGGTGTAATTTTGGCTAACACTTACCATGGTCTGGGTTGACCTGGTGACGGGCACTTGATAAACAGTCAGCTTCGGTCTCGAACCACTTAGTAATACTTGTTGTATAGATTAGCTACCTATCGATATATAATTTGACATAACATTATCTGGTAACACTTAAACGCTGTAACGTGGTTACACACTTAAACGCCGTAACGTGGTTACGCAAAACATTTAAACGCCGTAACGTGGTTACGCAAAACTTTTAAACGCCGTAACGTGGTTACGCAAAACACTTAACGAAAACGCTGAACTCAAACGCTAAACGATTTATCTTATATAACTTGTGAACTCACCAACCTCGTGTTGACCCCTTTTAGTATGTTATTCTCAGGTAGCCGAGGCGGGCGCGCGGTTTAGGAGCATGCATTAATTGTTAAACATCTTACTCTGCAAACTTAATTTTAACATTTACATTTGGTTTTAAGTCGTCCTGCGTGACGCAACTTTTGAATTAAGGTTTTACGCTTCCGCACTTATTTTTCATTTAAACGTTTTCTTTGGTTTGGTTATAACTAATGATTCCGATCCTGCCAGTTCACACCCTCTGACGGTAAAACTCCGTTAGTGGATTTTGAGGGTGTGACAAAATCACTCGTTATGCTTCACTTGCCACTATCACTATTCGATTCAATCCTCATATCGCTTTATACCCAATGTAATCACCTACGCCACGTGTGTTCTGGATTTAATAATGTTCATCAAGCCCAAAATTTTCAAACTTATTTTTCTAAATTCTACTTTGCAACCTAATCAAAATATCAATTCAATCAACTTCAATTATTCAAATTTTATAGAATTAATTAATCAAGTTATTTTCAGGTAAATCAAATCAATCATAACTAAGTTTATCAAAGAAGATGTTTTTGTCATTTTTATCTAAGCATATTTTATCTTTCTCAATCGTACCTTATAACAAATCTTTATTTGATTTTTGGATCTAAAACAATTTCAACTCTAATAATTTATAAATTTTAAGTAATCATGCTCATACAATATAATCTATCTTTTCAAAGACACTTGTTATACTTTCAAAGATGTTTTGAAATTTTAATATTTTATTAAAATAACTCAAAACTTTAACTCATTTTTAGCAATATTTTACACAATGACTATCTTTTATTTATAACCAAAAATATATTAAAATTCTTGTTTTCTCTAAAAATCATGTCTTTCAAATGTTTTGTAACCCGCATGATGGAACGAGTTATGTGGACCATCCGACGATCTAAGTAATTATGGAGGCCTACATAATTACCGAAGTACTCGCATGGGAATCATAATGCGTGCAATTGTATCTCATAATATAGAATCAAAAGTAGTTGAGATAACGGTACAAATGTAAAGACATGGTGGATACGTCGCCGGTACATCCTATATATAAGTGCCCTTATCGGATTTTCATTTGGAGCGTTACTTCGACTACTCAAGGTTCCATTATTATGATTAAAAATTTTAAACGTTGTTTTAAAGGTTATTCCTTAAAAACTAAATTATGTTAACTATATTATTTGTTGTTTAGTTTTCTCTAATTTCGGGACGAAATTTCCAAAAGTAGGGGAGACTGTAACAACTCGGTTTTTCCATTTTTAAATTCCCGACCCATTTCAAAGTTCGGAGAGTTTTTAACGCGCTCATCGAGTTAATTTATGGTTATAGTATTTATCTTAATTATTTATTTATTATGTATATTTAAAACTTTCAAAACATGACAATTATAGCCCAACCTTAAACTAGTACTCAAATGTGATTCCATTTTCAAACAATAAGGACCTTTTTGCAAAAGAGGATAATTAATTAATTATTATACATTATAATCCTTTTACCCATTTACCCAAACCCATATATAGATCCAACCCGTAACCCATGACCCGAATCAAGTTTCTTGAGCCCTAATCTTCATCTATTATTGGAAATGATCTGTGATTCTATTTCTTTACATAAAATCGGCTTAACCGACGTAGACAATTAGGAAACAACAATCATTAGGATACGAATTGCTTATAACACGAACCGGGTGTAACTCGTAAATCATAAAACATACCAAATGACCATTGTAATGCAATTAATTCTCCCTATGTGATCTACATAGCGACGCCTACAATACCCCTTGGCTAATTAGATTTTCGTGGACTCGTGATCGCAAATCTGGAGCTTGGTATGCCGTTCGTATGATGTATCGATTAACCATGTATTAATCATCCTTGTAAGTAGTTAATTTATGCTTTCTGTTCGTATTTACTCATAGATTCATAACGCTAACAAAACTGGATCAAACATACAACAGATTAACGAATTGAAAGCTTAGGGTTCATAATATGCGTTCGTAGATATTTTTATATTATATAGTACTCAACCGCAATTGTTTATCATTGTGTGTTTATCAGCTTGCATAACTTGGTATTTGCTTACTTGCTTTATTTGAACATTGTTACTTATTTCGGCAACCGATGTCCATTTTTATGCAACGGTTTAATCCTTGCTTGGTAACCAATGTCCATTTATATGGATTGGTTGAGCCCTTTCTTTATGGTTGATTATTTGTGTATGTGCTATAACTTAACTGTTTATTCTCACAGGAACAGTTTGTATCTTTCTTTATTTATTATATATTATTATTGTTGTGTCTTAAACTGGTGCTTTACTCACTCAACATGTGTTGTTGACAAACTTTTCTATTTTATACGCATATGCAGGTTATCATGTGATTTAGTTGCAAGATTTGGTGAAAAACTTAGGATTGCATGTTAGAGAGAAGAAACAATAACTTAAATTTTATTTTTACCTTATATTTGTTATTTATGAAATCATGTAGTTTGACTTATTGAAAATAAATAATTGATATTGTCATTTTAAATATTGCATGATAGTACCTTGAGAGCTGTGACAATCATATCACGCCGCGACATTTCCGCCTTAGGTTGGGGTGTGACATTGATTAATCGCTAGTCGCTGACTAAACCCTATTTGGTCTACAAGAATAAAGAATCATGGCTATTTTGATCAAACACGATAAACAAATGAAAATCGGGTCGAATGTCTTGTAAAATTATATAATTGTATAATGTTGATTGTAAAATAAACCGAGCCGGCTCTAGATGCAGCAACAACTTGCAATCATGTGATAATGAATTATGATACAACACGAACACTAGGGGCAAACAAGCCGAGCCGTAATATGGCATAAAGGACAACTTTGTAGCACGCCTTTCTTAAATAACGACATGAATTTTTGACGCTACGTTTTGATATGCCTAGCCGAGCCGACACTACGACTAACCAAAAATTTGTGGATTTTAATATATTAATAATTTTATTTTATTCAAGTTGTTTTCATTTCTTTACACACATGAGGTATTATAGAAAATTTCGGTATCGTAACGAGCGATACCTTACGACTCCCCACTACAACGCACAAGCTGATGCAACTAGTATAAGCCTAAATCTCATGTTAGGCTAAATCTCATGCGCTGTGGCCGCAAATGATTTTTTAAAATTTTTTTATTTGAGTCATCTTTTTGTTTCTTTAATAGGTTCATTTAACAATCTTAATTTTAGGGTCTATTTTCAGTGTTATAACGAACATAACCGATACTACCCGACTACGCCTTGAGAAGCCATTAACGCCCATGTTTTACGGATTTTTGTTTTAAATATGTTTTTTTGGCGTTTAGTTCCGGTACCTTTACCTTTCCACCTACCTGATACCGATTGAGTTCATGTCGATTCGCCCAAGTTTTACTTATTGTATGAAGGTCACTTTAAACATTTTTTTTGTATCATAAGCTATTTGAGTGACGATTCTATTTTTGGTGTTCACTAATTATTTTTTTGGATTTAATGTCGGTACCATATTGAACCTCGCTAACCGATACTGACGAATTCGTGTCGTTTTGATCATAAGCCCTACGTATGCCATATTGTTTTGGGCGCCTAAAGGTTTATTTCATGGGTTCATTGCCGCCAGGGGCGGATTTAGGTACTTTTGACAGGTTTACGGGAACCCACTGAGTTTCAAAATTTACAAAAAATACCTATATAAATTATGAAAGTAAACCCATATATATTTTGAGAGTGAACTAATACACAAGATGAAACTTTGGTCTAGTGGTTAACTCCTTTCATTTGTTCCAGTAAACCCGGGTTCAAAACCCCTCTACAGCTTACTGTATTAATTTAGTTGTTTTTTTTGTTTGAAGCTTCTTTGTCAGTTTTTTCCTTTTTTTTTTTGATAGTTTCATTTCTTTTTATTTCTTTCTATCTTCACAATCCTTTATTCTTTCTTTTCTACCAGTTTACTATTCCTTAGTTTTATTTCTTTTTCTTTCTTTTATTTTTCTAATTTATTTTAACCTTGGTTCTTTACACATCACTAACACCAGCATAACCGTCCTCCACTTTCATGCGCCTCCTTCATAGTCTCCACCCTTGTTTTCAGATTCCTTCACTTCATAAGGTAATTATTTATATATTTTGATGTTTTGCTTCAAGTATTTTTGTTTATTTATTGAAATTAGAATTAGAATGAATAATTATCTCGAAACTGAATCAAACAATTTAAATTTGATTTGTAAGCATTATGAATATTAAGATATATTTTCAAAGTGAACCGTTGAAATTTCAGTCATCATCTTCAAGTAGAGAACAACTATAAATAGTTTATTTTTCAACTTAAAGGCAATCATATCTTTTTTATGTATGTTTTCGTTTCCATGACGATGTTTGTTTTTTTGTTAATTTATCGTATTTTTATAATGTAATTAACCTTATACGACCCGAATCGTTGAACCGACCCGAATAATTTTATGCCCGGTCGTATAAAACTAGAGTATCTAAAAATAGTGAACCCAATAAAAAAATCCTGATCCGCAACTGATTGCCGCGACGGTAACGAAGTCAACCTATACTTACCGAATTTTTATCGTTTCACCGCTACAACGTGCAAGGTTTTGATACCAAATCAAATTCGATTTTGACGGTGATCAAACCCTTAACTTCAAGGTCAACAACATTACACTAACATCTAACTTCAATTGCTCCGTCAGTTGGACCAAACCCTCCACCCGTACAATTAGAAGGTTAAAATAACATTTTTAAATACTATTTTTTTTATATTAATTTACTTTTAACAACACTTCCTTGTCTAAATCACCTGTCACTTGCATGCATGAAAATAACTTAACTTTTATGAATGGATAGTAAATTCATAAAATCAAATTAGTATTTTTAATATGGTTTTAAGTTACGAAATATTATTTTAATGTCAATAAAAACAAATTACCATAAGTTATTTGAAAATTGTTACATAATAAATTATGAGTAAATATGTGAATATGCCAATAAATTAGGAGTCATTATATAAGCATCACAATTCAAGGATTTTCAAATAACCATATTTTTGAACTATCAATACTCAAAGAGTTATTCTTCCTACAATATTCACTCATGGAGAAAGCCACTACATTCAAGTTCGTTTCATCGTCACTTTGCTTATCACCACACGTATGTCATGTCGTCGTATCTATGATAATTTTACACACACGTATATATATGCACATAATAGTTCTTAGTATTGATAAATATTTGGTTGGGATAATTAAATGCATATTTTTTTTTTTTGCAGAGGTTCACAGTGAAGGTTGCATTCCAAAATTTTGCAATGATCTAGTTCCTGATCCTAGTAAGACCATATGTCCTCCTCCTTCATGTCAACATAAAGATGATTGTTCCCATTATTGTTATCCCAATCCTGGACCAGTTTGTCAAGGTGGTACATGTTGTTGTTGGTAAACTATGTGTTCGATGAATACGATGATAAATTTATTATAAATTTTTATTTATTTCTTTGAGTTTTTGGTTGAGTTGTTAGTCTCCTTATAGCGATTCGCGCAATTTAATTGAGAAATGGTAGAGGAGGGTTAAGTTATTATACAAAGGGGAACAAAAATGAGAATGATTTCTAGTCACACTAAAAAACCTCAACAAAAAACTAAAAAAATACATTAAAAAAATTTAATATTTAAACAAAATAAGTAAAAACACAAAAATGTTTACACCGTCTTTCTCGTTCTCATTAAAAGTAGAAAAAAAACAACACAATGGTAAGTGGTAAGTGATGCAAACATTCGTTCGTTTGACATTTCAGTTTTGTAATAAAACAAAACATAATAAAGGATAGATTAGGTAATGGTTTTCATCCAGTTTTAGTGGGTTTCCAGACAATGATAAACCAATCGTTGTTGAGTGTCCTAATTGTACTGACAACACATTATTTAGTGAGTTACAAGATTTGAAAACTTAGATTTGACAAACTACAAAACAAGTAGGACTAGAAAGTTAAAGAAATTATTTAAGTTGTTTTTATTTCTTTTCGCACATGAAGTATTATAGCAATGGTATCTTAACCAACTAAACTAATAACTGTCAAATGGAAAAATTTTATTTCCATTAACTGTCTTAACACATTTTTCATTAGATTTTTAATTCATTTTCGAAACGAACTTGACTTTAAGCGAAGTTAAACCTTAGGCGAACTTAGCTTTAGGCGAAGTTATCAGGCGAACTTGGCTTTAGGCGAAGTTAAACCTCTGGCGAACTTGGCTCTAGGCGAAGTTATCAGGCGAACTTGGCTTTAGGCGAAGTTACCTGTTAGGCGAACTTGGCCGTAAGCGAAGTTATCAATTAGGCGAACTTGGCCTCAGGCGAAGTTATCGCTTTGAAGGCGAAGTTATCGCTTTGAAGGAGAAGTTGCCCAGATCAGCCAAGGGTTTGATTTCTGTCCAGCATTTTGGGCGATTTTAACACCCTTGTTATGGTTCGACATCACCCACTACGTTTCCCAACCATTTTCGGTCGTATATACGCTATAAAGCTCGGATCTTTAAACTTCAAAGATCAAGAATCATACCTTTTTGAGCTTGTTTGGATCTCGTTTACTTGTTATCACAACTAATCGCTCTCTCTCTCTCTCTCTCTCGGATCTGCCCGGTTCTTCCCTCGGCCGGCGGCGAAGTTGTGTGGTGTGTGTGTGTTTTGGAGTGTGTTAGAAAAGTGATAGAATGAAAGATATTTTTGGGTTTAGGGGGTATTTATATCCCTTAAATCCCATGGACCTAAGGCCCATTCTCATTTAACCCATCTCAATTAATCCAAGTCCATGATCCGCTCCTTACCCGATATTAACTAATTACGCGAAATCACTAAACATAACTTCCTTTATTCAACATTATAAATTTTAGGATGTTACAAATGATGAATGACTGGGAAAACATGCTGCCATTGCTAGAAACTTAAGATTTTCATCAGGTACTTGTGACCTGCGTACTCACTTGATAGCTAGGTAGCTCGACAATGCTAAAACTAACACTAACCTGCTAGTCGGATTCGAATTACTTTTTAACGGTTGATTCGATGGTAATTGATTATGAGGGATGCTATTAAGCAATTAATTGGGCTTCCTGTTTGTGCATGGAAATGAATTACACAGTTGGTTTTATCACTTTATATGCTCTAGTGGAATGTTAATATCAATCAAGTAAACTTGTTTGTGCATCTTTAGAAAAATCCCTTCTTGTATTACCAAAATAGTTATCTAAAAGGAAAATAAGCAATTGCTATCAAAGCTGTAAAGACCGGTTGGGAATATATTTTTTACAAGTTCCCATAAACTTTTGTTTTTAATTAAAAGTCCGATTTTATTATGCACAACTGAGAGTCTGTGGGTAATATAAGCATCTCAGATGGTTAATGATTAATAAAACGTTTAAACTAACAAGATCTTGATCTTAATCACCTAATGATTAATAAAACGTTTGAAGTTTAAACCAACCTTACAAGCTATACAACTACCAACTTTGTTGCGTATCTGAACTAAAGTACTAAACCAACTAAACTGATACCTATCAAGACATCGCTACAACATGCAGGCTGATTGCAACCAGTATAAGCTTAAATCTCATTCGTAGTGCAGCAAATGATTATTTATTCAATATTTTATACAAATTTTCTTTTTGATTTTTAATAGGTTTATTTAACAAGTTTAATTTTGGAGTTTAATTCCAGTATCGTAATGATCTTGATCGATACCAACCAAATTTTCATCGACAAACCATCGCAACGCCCAAGCTTTACCCATTTTTTTAATATGTTTTTTGGGGGTTTAGTTCCACAAACTTTTACCTTTGCGAACCTGGCAGATACCGATTGAATTCATGTCGATTCACGGCCACAGCGTTCAAGTTTTACCGATCGTATAAAGGTCATTTTAAATGTGTTATTATTATTTTTTTTTGTATCATAAGTTATTCGAGTGACCATACTAATTTGGGTGTTCACTAATTATTTTTTTGGGTTGCGTTGATAATAAGCTCTACGTGTTCCATATTGTTTTGGCTATAAAAAGATTTATTTTTTAGATTTATTTCCGCTACAGTTTTTAACACAGGTTTTGATACATAATTAATTAATAAAGAGGACAACTCAAACACATCCCAATTCCGCAAGCATGTATTAAACCATTGTGCCACAATGTTACTCTTAAATATCCTAAATATAATAAGATTGGATAAATATAATAAGATTAAACTTTTACATTTTTTCAAACAACTAAATTGCATCAAATCCGTCTTTAACGGGACTCAAACCCCTGATCTCAAGAGCAGCAACAACACTACACTAACATCTAACTTCAGTTGCTCTATCATTTAGACCAAACCCTTCACCCGAACAATTAGAAGGTTAAAGTAACTTTTTTTTTATTAACTTACTTTTAACAGCAACATTTCCTTGTCTAATCACTTCTCAACCTACACATTCAAGTTTAAAAATATCTTAACTTTTATGAACGGATACATAAATCAAATTAATATTTAAAATATGGTTTTAAGTTACGAAATATTATTTTAATGTCATTAAAAACAAATTACCAGAAGTTATTTTAAAATCGTTACATAATAAATTATGAGTAAATATGTGAATATGCTAATAAATTAGGAGTCATTATATAAGCATCACAATTCAAGGATTTTCATATACCCATATTTTTGAACTATCAATACTCAAGAGTTATCCTTTCTACATTTATACATGGAGAAAGCCACTGCATACAAGTTCGTTATCATCGTCACTTTGCTAATCACCACACGTATGTCATGTCGTCGTATCTATGATAATTTTACACACGTATATATATACACATAATAGTTATTAGTATTGATAAATATTTGGTTGGGATAATTAAATGCAATTTTTTTTTGCAGAGGTTAGCAGTGAAGGTTGCATTCGAAAATTTTGCAATGATCTAGTTCCTGATCCTAGTAAGACCATATGTCCTCCTCCTTCATGTCAAGATAAAGATGATTGTTCCCATTATTGTTATCCCGATCCAGAACCAGTTTGTCAAGGTGGCACGTGTTGTTGTTGGTAAACTATGTGTTCGATGTATACGATGATAAAATTATTATAAAGTTTTAATTTATTTCTTCGAGTTTATGGTTGAGTTGTTAGTCTCGTTACAGTGATTCACACAATTTAATTGAGAAATGGTAGAGAAAAAAATATTGTTGATTTGAATACTAGATGAACAAATAAACAAAAACACAAATCATATCATACATTCATACATAAATAATTAAAAAAAAGAAACAAACATAAATAATGCACTTAAAAGTAGATGTGAGTAGTAATTAGTACATATTGTTTCATTGCTGAAGTTGTAGTTGTACATGATGCAAAATTAGTCATACATCGATGAACAGTTCTGGTTTATGAGTGAAATGGATTTGTCTTTTCAATATATATATTAATTTTACTTTTTATTGGCTCTATTGTTTTCTAAAACTCACACAAACATGCACTTAAAAGTAGCACAGATTTAGCAATGCATAGAAATAGTTGTAAAAATCTTTCCATAGTGTTGATTGTAACAACTCGGTTTTTTCATTTTTAAATTCTTAACCTATTTCATTGTTCGGAGAATTTTTAACACGCTCATCGAGTTAATTTATGGTTATAGTATTTATCTTAATTATTTATTTATTATGTTTATTTAAAACTTTCAAAATATGACAATTATAGCCCAACCTTAAACTAGTACCCAAATGTGATTCCATTTAATATATTTTAGGATAAATATATATTTTAACGTTTGTCTTAAATTATTTTAGGATAAATTTCCTTGAGAATTTCCTAGCTTTGTATTTGCTCTTTTTCGCTTAGAACTAGGGAGTGTGACAAGATTCTACGTCATTATGGGAATTGTCATGCGACCGACGCTTTAAGCGTTTAACGTAACCGGCTAAACGGTTACACCCTTTATTGTGATTTATTATTTTTAAAATGTCTAGTCGGGTGTAAAATCCATGGGACGCCATGGACACGCCAACTGCACATTTGCACAACTTGTTATATTTGTGATATTTTGTTGTAGCATTATCATCTGTGGTGATACACGAGATGTTTCAACTACTTGTGCTTGAGTTCGTTTATTCGTTATTTAGTTTGGTCGGTCAAATCGTCAGGTAACGCTCATGGGCCGACAAACTCAATTGATTCGTTGATTTGTCAATTAAGTTGGGTCATTCAAATTGCCATGTAATGCTCATGGGAGGCCAACTCACGCATTTGTATTGGTTTTGGTATGCTAATAAGTTGGGGAAACAAAATGTCATGGAAAGCTCATGGGAAACCCAACACCTCGAAGAACATTCGTTAATTGTTTTAGTTGTTTGATTTTATACGAACCAATTTATGATTTGATTTAACTATTCAGTTATTCTATTATTCTATTATTAAACTATTCAATTCCTTATTTACTAAATCATTTTTGAATCAAGATCTATTGATTCGATCTACTCATACACTCAAAAAAATTTATTATCCTGATCGGATACAAATCACTCATTCATCAAGATTTGGTTATCGCAAACCAACGAAAACAATTTACGCTATATTACTAAAATTTGGTTTTCACCTATTCATCTTATCACGTTATTATAATATCAATACCTCAAGTGATTTAAATAATATAGCACAATTTAATACTTATGATATCATATACATAATCCATAAAACATAGTTCAAGCATTCAACATCAAATTCTAGTTTGTTAAAAACATGTTAAACTTTGATAAAACTCATTCACTCAACAAATTAACTCATTGATTTTCAATTTAGATTCTAACTTATCCTTAAGTTATGAATAAACACCAGCTTAACATATTTTAAATTCATTTTTCTTAATAACTCATATGAAATCTACACAACTATCCAATCTTCTCATTAAATAACATCTTTATTAATCATAGAATGTTTTCTCAACATTAAACCACATTAATCATTTATTTTCTATAACCGTCTCATGGCCACATATTAGGCAAGGAGATAGCTCATGCGATCTCTAAAATATAAACTCAATTCCAAAACATAAATACAATCAATTTAATCTTGTTTATTAACTTCTTCGCTAATAAATTCAATCATTTTGCCCCTACTCATGCTCATAACAACAACAACAACAAACGCACATCTAAACATCAACTATATGCAGTCAAGAAAATAAACAATCAATCTCGGCAAAATCGTAATGCCTCAAACAATAAACATTACGTCAAAAAAAAATCACTCGTTATGCTTCACTTGCCACTATCACTATTCGATTCAATCCTCATATCGCTTTATACCTAATGTAATCACCTACGCCACGTGTGTTCTGGATTTAATAATGTTCATCAAGCCCAAAATTTTCAAACTTATTTTTCTAAATTCTACTTTACAACCTAATCAAAATATCAATTCAATCAACTTCAATTATTCAAATTTTATAGAATTAATTAATCAAGTTATTTTCAGGTAAATCAAATCAATCATAACTAAGTTTATCAAAGAAGATGTTTTTGTCATTTTTATCTAAGCATATTTTATCTTTCTCAATCGTACCTTATAACAAATCTTTATTTGATTTTTGGATCTAAAACAATTTCAACTCTAATAATTTATAAATTTTAAGTAATCATGCTCATACAATATAATCTATCTTTTCAAAGACACTTGTTATACTTTCAAAGATGTTTTGAAATTTTAATATTTTATTAAAATAACTCAAAACTTTAACTCATTTTTAGCAATATTTTACACAATGACTATCTTTTATTTATAACCAAAAAAATATTAAAATTCTTGTTTTCTCTAAAAATCATGTCTTTCAAATGTTTTGTAACCCGCATGATGGAACGAGTTATGTGGACCATCCGACGATCTAAGTAATTATGGAGGCCTACATAATTACCGAAGTACTCGCATGGGAATCATAATGCGTGCAATTGTATCTCATAATATAGAATCAAAAGTAGTTGAGATAACGGTACAAATGTAAAGACATGGTGGATACGTCGCCGGTACATCCTATATATAAGTGCCCTTATCGGATTTTCATTTGGAGCGTTACTTCGACTACTCAAGGTTCCATTATTATGATTAAAAATTTTAAACGTTGTTTTAAAGGTTATTCCTTAAAAACGAAATTATGTTAACTATATTATTTGTTGTTTAGTTTTCTCTAATTTCGGGACGAAATTTCCAAAAGTAGGGGAGAATGTAACAACTCGGTTTTTCCATTTTTAAATTCCCGACCCATTTCAAAGTTCGGAGAGTTTTTAACGCGCTCATCGAGTTAATTTATGGTTATAGTATTTATCTTAATTATTTATTTATTATGTATATTTAAAACTTTCAAAATATGACAATTATAGCCCAACCTTAAACTAGTACCCAAATGTGATTCCATTTTCAAACAATAAGGACCTTTTTGCAAAAGAGGATAATTAATTAATTATTATACATTATAATCCTTTTACCCATTTACCCAAACCCATATAAAGATCTAACCCGTAACCCATGACCCGAATCAAGTTTCTTGAGCCCTAATCTTCATCTATTATTGGAAATGATCTGTGATTCTATTTCTTTACATAAAATCGGCTTAACCGACGTAGACAATTAGGAAACAACAATCATTAGGATACGAATTGCTTATAACACGAACCGGGTGTAACTCGTAAATCATAAAACATACCAAATGACCATTGTAATGCAATTAATTCTCCCTATGTGATCTACATAGCAACGCCTACAATACCCCTTGGCTAATTAGATTTTCGTGGACTCGTGATCGCAAATCTGGAGCTTGGTATGCCGTTCGTATGATGTATCGATTAACCATGTATTAATCATCCTTGTAAGTAGTTAATTTATGCTTTCTGTTCGTATTTACTCATAGATTCATAACGCTAACAAAACTGGATCCAACATACAACAGATTAACGAATTGAAAGCTTAGGGTTCATAATATGCGTTCGTAGATATTTTTATATTATATAGTACTCAACCGCAATTGTTTATCATTGTGTGTTTATCAGCTTGCATAACTTGGTATTTGCTTACTTGCTTTATTTGAACATTGTTACTTATTTCGGCAACCGATGTCCATTTTTATGCAACGGTTTAATCCTTGCTTGGTAACCAATGTCCATTTATATGGATTGGTTGAGCCCTTTCTTTATGGTTGATTATTTGTGTATGTGTTATAACTTAACTGTTTATTCTCACAGGAACAGTTTGTATCTTTCTTTATTTATTATATATTATTATTGTTGTGTCTTAAACTGGTGCTTTACTCACTCAACATGTGTTGTTGACAAACTTTTCTATTTTATACGCATATGCAGGTTATCATGTGATTTAGTTGCAAGATTTGGTGAAAAACTTAGGATTGCATGTTAGAGAGAAGAAACAATAACTTAAATTTTATTTTTACCTTATATTTGTTATTTATGAAATCATGTAGTTTGACTTATTGAAAATAAATAATTGATATTGTCATTTTAAATATTGCATGATAGTACCTTGAGAGCTGTGACAATCATATCACGCCGCGACATTTCCGCCTTAGGTTGGGGTGTGACATTGATTAATCGCTAGTCGCTGACTAAACCCTATTTGGTCTACAAGAATAAAGAATCATGGCTATTTTGATCAAACACGATAAACAAATGAAAATCGGGTCGAATGTCTTGTAAAATTATATAATTGTATAATGTTGATTGTAAAATAAACCGAGCCGGCTCTAGATGCAGCAACAACTTGCAATCATGTGATAATGAATTATGATACAACACGAACACTAGGGGCAAACAAGCCGAGCCGTAATATGGCATAATGGACAACTTTGTAGCACTCCTTTCTTAAATAACGACATGAATTTTTGACGCTACGTTTTGATATGCCTAGCCGAGCCGACACTACAACTAACCAAAAATTTGTGGATTTTAATATATTAATAATTTTATTTTATTCAAGTTGTTTTATTTTTTTTACACACATGAGGTATTATAGAAAATTTCGGTATCGTAACGAGCGATACCTTACGACTCCCCACTACAACGCACAAGCTGATGCAACTAGTATAAGCCTAAATCTCATGTTAGGCTAAATCTCATGCGCTGTGGCCGCAAATGATTTTTAAAAATTTTTTTATTAGAGTCATCTTTTTGTTTCTTTAATAGGTTCATTTAACAATCTTAATTTTAGGGTCTATTTTCAGTGTTATAACGAACATAACCGATACTACCCGACTACGCCTTGAGAAGCCATTAACGCCCATGTTTTACGGATTTTTGTTTTAAATATGTTTTTTTGGCGTTTAGTTCCGGTACCTTTACCTTTCCACCTACCTGATACCGATTGAGTTCATGTCGATTCGCCCAAGTTTTACTTATTGTATGAAGGTCACTTTAAACATTTTTTTGTATCATAAGCTATTTGAGTGACGATTCTATTTTTGGTGTTCACTAATTATTTTTTTGGATTTAATGTCGGTACCGTATTGAACCTCGCTAACCGATACTGACGAATTCGTGTCGTTTTGATCATAAGCCCTACGTATGCCATATTGTTTTGGGCGCCTAAAGGTTTATTTCATGGGTTCATTGCCGCCAGGGGCGGATTTAGGTACTTTTGACAGGTTTACGGGAACCCACTGAGTTTCAAAATTTACAAAAAATACCTATATAAATTATGAAAGTAAACCCACATATATTTTGAGAGTGAACTAATACACAAGATGAAACTTTGGTCTAGTGGTTAACTCCTTTCATTTGTTCCAGTAAACCTGGGTTCAAAACCCCTCTACAGCTTACTGTATTAATTTAGTTGTTTTTTTTGTTTGAAGCTTCTTTGTCAGTTTTTTCCTTTTTTTTTTTGTTAGTTTCATTTCTTTTTCTTTCTTTCTATCTTCACAATCCTTTATTCTTTCTTTTCTACCAGTTTACTATTCCTTAGTTTTATTTCTTTTTCTTTCTTTTATTTTTCTAATTTATTTTAACCTTGGTTCTTTACACATCACTAACACCAGCATAACCGTCCTCCACTTTCATGCGCCTCCTTCATAGTCTCCACCCTTGTTTTCAGATTCCTTCACTTCATAAGGTAATTATTTATTTATTTTGATGTTTTGCTTCAAGTATTTTTGTTTATTTATTGAAATTTGAATTAGAATGAATAATTATCTCGAAACTGAATCAAACAATTTAAATTTGATTTGTAAGCATTATGAATATTAAGAGATATTTTCAAAGTGAACCGTTGAAAATTCAGTCATCATCTTCAAGTAGAGAACAACTATAAATAGTTTATTTTTCAACTTAAAGGCAATCATATCTTTTTTATGTATGTTTTCGTTTCCATGACGATGTTTGTTTTTTTGTTAATTTATCGTATTTTTATAATGTAATTAACCTTATACGACCCGAATCGTTGAACCGACCCGAATAATTTTATGCCCGGTCGTATAAAACTAGAGTATCTAAAAATAGTGAACCCAATAAAAAAATCCTGATCCGCAACTGATTGCCGCGACGGTAACGAAGTCAACCGATACTTACCGAATTTTTATCGTTTCACCGCTACAACGCGCAAGGTTTTGATACCAAATCAAATTCGATTTTGACGGTGATCAAACCCTTAACTTCAAGGTCAACAACATTACACTAACATCTAACTTCAATTGCTCCGTCAGTTGGACCAAACCCTCCACCCGTACAATTAGAAGGTTAAAATAACATTTTTAAATACAATTTTTTTATATTAATTTACTTTTAACAACACTTCCTTGTCTAAATCACCTGTCACTTGCATGCATGAAAATAACTTAACTTTTATGAATGGATAGTAAATTCATAAAATCAAATTAGTATTTTTAATATGGTTTTAAGTTACGAAATATTATTTTAATGTCAATAAAAACAAATTACCATAAGTTATTTGAAAATTGTTACATAATAAATTATGAGTAAATATGTGAATATGCCAATAAATTAGGAGTCATTATATAAGCATCACAATTCAAGGATTTTCAAATAACCATATTTTTGAACTATCAATACTCAAAGAGTTATTCTTCCTACAATATTCACTCATGGAGAAAGCCACTACATTCAAGTTCGTTTCATCGTCACTTTGCTTATCACCACACGTATGTCATGTCGTCGTATCTATGATAATTTTACACACACGTATATATATACACATAATAGTTCTTAGTATTGATAAATATTTGGTTGGGATAATTAAATGCATATTTTTTTTTTTGCAGAGGTTCACAGTGAAGGTTGCATTCCAAAATTTTGCAGTGATCTAGTTCCTGATCCTAGTAAGACCATATGTCCTCCTCCTTCATGTCAACATAAAGATGATTGTTCCCATTATTGTTATCCCAATCCTGAACCAGTTTGTCAAGGTGGTACATGTTGTTGTTGGTAAACTATGTGTTCGATGAATACGATGATAAATTTATTATAAATTTTTATTTATTTCTTTGAGTTTTTGGTTGAGTTGTTAGTCTCCTTATAGCGATTCGCGCAATTTAATTGAGAAATGGTAGAGGAGGGTTAAGTTATTATACAAAGGGGAACAAAAATGAGAATGATTTCTAGTCACACTAAAAAACCTCAACAAAAAACTAAAAAAATACATTAAAAAAATTTAATATTTAAACAAAATAAGTAAAAACACAAAAATGTTTACACCGTCTTTCTCGTTCTCATTAAAAGTAGAAAAAAAAAACAACACAATGGTAAGTGGTAAGTGATGCAAACATTGGTTCGTTTGACATTTCAGTTTTGTAATAAAACAAAACATAATAAAGGATAGATTAGGTAATGGTTTTCATCCAGTTTTAGTGGGTTTCCAGACAATGATAAACCAATCGTTGTTGAGTGTCCTAATTGTACTGACAACACATTATTTAGTGAGTTACAAGATTTGAAAACTTAGATTTGACAAACTACAAAACAAAACTTTGATTTGACAAACTACAAAACAAGTAGGACTAGAAAGTTAAAGAAATTATTTAAGTTGTTTTTATTTCTTTTCGCACATGAAGTATTATAGCAATGGTATCTTAACCAACTAAACTAATACCTATCAAATGGAAAAATTTTATTTCCATTAACTGTCTTAACACATTTTTCATTAGATTTTTAATTAATTTTCTAAACGAACTTGACTTTAAGCGAAGTTAAACCTTAGGCGAACTTAGCTTTAGGCGAAGTTATCAGGCGAACTTGGCTTTAGGCGAAGTTAAACCTCAGGCGAACTTAGCTCTATGCGAAGTTATCAGGCGAACTTGGCTTTAGGCGAAGTTACCTGTTAGGCGAACTTGGCCGTAAGCGAAGTTATCAATTAGGCGAACTTGGCCTCAGGCGAAGTTATCGCTTTGAAGGCGAAGTTATCGCTTTGAAGGCGAAGTTGCCCAGATCAGCCAAGGCTTTGATTTCTGTCCAGCATTTTGGGCGATTTTAACACCCTTGTTATGGTTCGACATCACCCACTACGTTTCCCAACCATTTTCGGTCGTATATACGCTATAAAGCTCGGATCTTTAAACTTCAAAGATCAAGAATCATACCTTTTTGAGCTTGTTTGGATCTCGTTTACTTGTTATCACAACTAATCGCTCTCTCTCTCTCTCTCTCAGATCTGCCCGGTTCTTCCCTCGGCCGGCGGCGAAGTTGTGTGGTGTGTGTGTGTTTTGGAGTGTGTTAGAAAAGTGATAGAATGAAAGATATTTTTGGGTTTAGGGGGTATTTATATCCCTTAAATCCCATGGACCTAAGGCCCATTCTCATTTAACCCATCTCAATTAATCCAAGTCCATGATCCGCTCCTTACCCGATATTAATTAATTACGCGAAATCACTAAACATAACATCCTTTATTCAACATTATAAATTTTAGGATGTTACAAATGATGAATGACTGGGAAAACATGCTGCCATTGCTAGATACTTAAGATTTTCATCAGGTACTTGTGACCTGCGTACTCACTTGATAGCTAGGTAGCTCGACAATGCTAAAACTAACACTAACCTGCTAGTCGGATTCGAATTACTTTTTAACGGTTGATTCGATGGTAATTGATTATGAGGGATGCTATTAAGCAATTAATTGGGCTTCCTGTTTGTGCATGGAAATGAATTATACAGTTGGTTTTATCACTTTATATGCTCTAGTGGAATGTTAATATCAATCAAGTAAACTTGTTTGTGCATCTTTAGAAAAATCCCTTCTAGTATTACCAAAATAGTTATCTAAAAGGAAAATAAGCAATTGCTATCAAAGCTGTAAAGACCAGTTGGGAATATATTTTTTATAAGTTCCCATAAACTTTTGTTTTTAATTAAAAGTCCGATTTTATTATGCACAACTGAGAGTCTGTGGGTAATATAAGCATCTCAGATG
Source organism: Bidens hawaiensis (assembly GCF_021521415.1). NCBI lineage: Eukaryota > Viridiplantae > Streptophyta > Magnoliopsida > Asterales > Asteraceae > Bidens > Bidens hawaiensis. The sequence goes on from NW_027492593.1 coordinate 407,207, forward strand.
GTTAATGATTAATAAAACGTTTAAACTAACAAGATCTTGATCTTAATCACCTAATGATTAATAAAACGTTTGAAGTTTAAACCAACCTTACAAGCTATACAACTACCAACTTTGTTGCGTATCTGAACTAAAGTACTAAACCAACTAAACTGATACCTATCAAGACATCGCTACAACATGCAGGCTGATTGCAACCAGTATAAGCTTAAATCTCATTCGTAGTGCAGCAAATGATTATTTATTCAATATTTTATACAAATTTTCTTTTTGATTTTTAATAGGTTTATTTAACAAGTTTAATTTTGGAGTTTAATTCCAGTATCGTAATGATCTTGATCGATACCAACCAAATTTTCATCGACAAAGCATCGCAACGCCCAAGCTTTACCCATTTTTTTAATATGTTTTTTGGGGGTTTAGTTCCACAAACTTTTACCTTTGCGAACCTGGCAGATACCGATTGAATTCATGTCGATTCACGGCCACAGCGTTCAAGTTTTACCGATCGTATAAAGGTCATTTTAAATGTGTTATTATTATTTTTTTGTATCATAAGTTATTCGAGTGACCATACTAATTTGGGTGTTCACTAATTATTTTTTTGGGTTTCGTGCCGGTACCATAGTGAACATCATTAACTGATACCGACTAAATTCGTGTTGCGTTGATAATAAGCTCTACGTGTTCCATATTGTTTTGGCTATAAAAAGATTTATTTTTTAGATTTATTTCCGCTACAGTTTTTAACACAGGTTTTGATACATAATTAATTAATAAAGAGGACAACTCAAACACATCCCAATTCCACAAGCATGTATTAAACCATTGTGCCACAATGTTACTCTTAAATATCCTAAATATAATAAGATTGGATAAATATAATAAGATTAAACTTTTACATTTTTTCAAACAACTAAATTGCATCAAATCCGTCTTTAACGGGACTCAAACCCCTGATCTCAAGAGCAGCAACAACACTACACTAACATCTAACTTCAGTTGCTCTATCATTTAGACCAAACCCTTCACCCGAACAATTAGAAGGTTAAAATAACTTTTTTTTTATTAACTTACTTTTAACAGCAACATTTCCTTGTCTAATCACTTCTCAACCTACACATTCAAGTTTAAAAATATCTTAACTTTTATGAACGGATACATAAATCAAATTAATATTTAAAATATGGTTTTAAGTTACGAAATATTATTTTAATGTCATTAAAAACAAATTACCAGAAGTTATTTTAAAATCGTTACATAATAAATTATGAGTAAATATGTGAATATGCTAATAAATTAGGAGTCATTATATAAGCATCACAATTCAAGGATTTTCATATACCCATATTTTTGAACTATCAATACTCAAGAGTTATCCTTTCTACATTTATACATGGAGAAAGCCACTGCATACAAGTTCGTTATCATCGTCACTTTGCTAATCACCACACGTATGTCATGTCGTAGTATCTATGATAATTTTACACACGTATATATATACACATAATAGTTATTAGTATTGATAAATATTTGGTTGGGATAATTAAATGCAATTTTTTTTTGCAGAGGTTAGCAGTGAAGGTTGCATTCGAAAATTTTGCAATGATCTAGTTCCTGATCCTAGTAAGACCATATGTCCTCCTCCTTCATGTCAAGATAAAGATGATTGTTCCCATTATTGTTATCCCGATCCAGAACCAGTTTGTCAAGGTGGCACGTGTTGTTGTTGGTAAACTATGTGTTCGATGTATACGATGATAAAATTATTATAAAGTTTTAATTTATTTCTTCGAGTTTATGGTTGAGTTGTTAGTCTCGTTACAGTGATTCACACAATTTAATTGAGAAATGGTAGAGAAAAAAATATTGTTGATTTGAATACTAGATGAACAAATAAACAAAAACACAAATCATATCATACATTCATACATAAATAATTAAAAAAAAGAAACAAACATAAATAATGCACTTAAAAGTAGATGTGAGTAGTAATTAGTACATATTGTTTCATTGCTGAAGTTGTAGCTGTACATGATGCAAAATTAGTCATACATCGATGAACAGTTCTGGTTTATGAGTGAAATGGATTTGTCTTTTCAATATATATGTTAATTTTACTTTTTATTGGCTCTATTGTTTTCTAAAACTAACACAAACATGCACTTAAAAGTAGCACAGATTTAGCAATGCATAGAAATAGTTGTAAAAATCTTTCCTAGTGTTGATTGTAACAACTCGGTTTTTTCATTTTTAAATTCTTAACCTATTTCATTGTTCGGAGAATTTTTAACACGCTCATCGAGTTAATTTATGGTTATAGTATTTATCTTAATTATTTATTTATTATGTTTATTTAAAACTATCAAAATATGACAATTATAGCCCAACCTTAAACTAGTACCCAAATGTGATTCCATTTAATATATTTTAGGATAAATATATATTTTAACGTTTGTCTTAAATTATTTTAGGATAAATTTCCTTGAGAATTTCCTAGCTTTGTATTTGCTCTTTTTCGCTTAGAACTAGGGAGTGTGACAAGATTCTACGTCATTATGGGAATTGTCATGCGACCGACGCTTTAAGCGTTTAACGTAACCGGCTAAACGGTTACACCCTTTATTGTGATTTATTATTTTTAAAATGTCTAGTCGGGTGTAAAATCCATGGGACGCCATGGACACGCCAACTGCACATTTGCACAACTTGTTATATTTGTGATATTTTGTTGTAGCATTATCATCTGTGGTGATACACGAGATGTTTCAACTACCTGTGCTTGAGTTCGTTTATTCGTTATTTAGTTTGGTCGGTCAAATCGTCAGGTAACGCTCATGGGCCGACAAACTCAATTGATTCGTTGATTTGTCAATTAAGTTGGGTCATTCAAATTGCCATGTATTGCTCATGGGAGGCCAACTCACGCATTTGTATTGGTTTTGGTATGCTAATAAGTTGGGGAAACAAAATGTCATGGAAAGCTTATGGGAAACCCAACACCTCGAAGAACATTCGTTAATTGTTTTAGTTGTTTGATTTTATACGAACCAATTTATGATTTGATTTAACTATTCAGTTATTCTATTATTCTATTATTAAACTATTCAATTCCTTATTTACTAAATCATTTTTGAATCAATATCTATTGATTCGATCTACTCATACACTCAAAAAAATTTATTCTCCTGATCGGATACAAATCACTCATTCATCAAGATTTGGTTATCGCAAGCCAACGAAAACAATTTACACTATATTACTAAAATTTGGTTTTCACCTATTCATCTTATCACGTTATTATAATATCAATACCTCAAGTGATTTAAAATAATATAGCACAATTTAATACTTATGATATCATATACATAATCCATTAAACATATTTCAAGCATTCAACATCAAATTCTAGTTTGTTAAAAACATGTTAAACTTTGATAAAACTCATTCACTCATCAAATTAACTCATTGATTTTCAATTTAGATTCTAACTTATCCTTAAGTTATGAATAAACACCAGCTTAACATATTTTAAATTCATTTTTCTTAATAACTCATATGAAATCTACACAACTATCCAATCTTCTCATTAAATAACATCTTTATTAATCATAGAATGTTTTCTCAACATTAAACCACATTAATCATTTATTTTCTATAACCGTCTCATGGCCACATATTAGGCAAGGAGATAGCTCATGCGATCTCTAAAATATAAACTCAATTCCAAAACATAAATACAATCAATTTAATCTTGTTTATTAACTTCTTCGCTAATAAATTCAATCATTTTGCCCCTACTCATGCTCATAACAACAACAACAACAAACGCACATCTAAACATCAACTATATGCAGTCAAGAAAATAAACAATCAATCTCGGCAAAATCGTAATGCCTCAAACAATAAACATTACGTCAAAAAAAAATCACTCGTTATGCTTCACTTGCCACTATCACTATTCGATTCAATCCTCATATCGCTTTATACCCAATGTAATCACCTACGCCACGTGTGTTCTGGATTTAATAATGTTCATCAAGCCCAAAATTTTCAAACTTATTTTTCTAAATTCTACTTTACAACCTAATCAAAATATCAATTCAATCAACTTCAATTATTCAAATTTTATAGAATTAATTAATCAAGTTATTTTAAGGTAAATCAAATCAATCATAACTAAGTTTATCAAAGAAGATGTTTTTGTCATTTTTATCTAAGCATATTTTATCTTTCTCAATCGTACCTTATAACAAATCTTTATTTGATTTTTGGATCTAAAACAATTTCAACTCTAATAATTTATAAATTTTAAGTAATCATGCTCATACAATATAATCTATCTTTTCAAAGACACTTGTTATACTTTCAAAGATGTTTTGAAATTTTAATATTTTATTAAAATAACTCAAAACTTTAACTTATTTTTAGCAATATTTTACACAATGACTATCTTTTATTTATAACCAAAAATATATTAAAATTCTTGTTTTCTCTAAAAATCATGTCTTTCAAATGTTTTGTAACCCGCATGATGGAACGAGTTATGTGGACCATCCGACGATCTAAGTAATTATGGAGGCCTACATAATTACCGAAGTACTCGCATGGGAATCATAATGCGTGCAATTGTATCTCATAATATAGAATCAAAAGTAGTTGAGATAACGGTACAAATGTAAAGACATGGTGGATACGTCGCCGGTACATCCTATATATAAGTGCCCTTATCGGATTTTCATTTGGAGCGTTACTTCGACTACTCAAGGTTCCATTATTATGATTAAAAATTTTAAACGTTGTTTTAAAGGTTATTCCTTAAAAACGAAATTATGTTAACTATATTATTTGTTGTTTAGTTTTCTCTAATTTCGGGACGAAATTTCCAAAAGTAGGGGAGACTGTAACAACTCGGTTTTTCCATTTTTAAATTCCCGACCCATTTCAAAGTTCGGAGAGTTTTTAACGCGCTCATCGAGTTAATTTATGGTTATTGTATTTATCTTAATTATTTATTTATTATGTATATTTAAAACTTTCAAAACATGACAATTATAGCCCAACCTTAAACTAGTACTCAAATGTGATTCCATTTTCAAACAATAAGGACCTTTTTGCAAAAGAGGATAATTAATTAATTATTATACATTATAATCCTTTTACCCATTTACCCAAACCCATATAAAGATCCAACCCGTAACCCATGACCCGAATCAAGTTTCTTGAGCCCTAATCTTCATCTATTATTGGAAATGATCTGTGATTCTATTTCTTTACATAAAATCGGCTTAACCGACGTAGACAATTAGGAAACAACAATCATTAGGATACGAATTGCTTATAACACGAACCGGGTGTAACTCGTAAATCATAAAACATACCAAATGACCATTGTAATGCAATTAATTCTCCCTATGTGATCTACATAGCGACGCCTACAATACCCCTTGGCTAATTAGATTTTCGTGGACTCGTGATCGCAAATCTGGAGCTTGGTATGCCGTTCGTATGATGTATCGATTAACCATGTATTAATCATCCTTGTAAGTAGTTAATTTATGCTTTCTGTTCGTATTTACTCATAGATTCATAACGCTAACACAACTGGATCAAACATACAACAGATTAACGAATTGAAAGCTTAGGGTTCATAATATGCGTTCGTAGATATTTTTATATTATATAGTACTCAACCGCAATTGTTTATCATTGTGTGTTTATCAGCTTGCATAACTTGGTATTTGCTTACTTGCTTTATTTGAACATTGTTACTTATTTCGGCAACCGATGTCCATTTTTATGCAACGGTTTAATCCTTGCTTGGTAACCAATGTCCATTTATATGGATTGGTTGAGCCCTTTCTTTATGGTTGATTATTTGTGTATGTGCTATAACTTAACTGTTTATTCTCACAGGAACAGTTTGTATCTTTCTTTATTTATTATATATTATTATTGTTGTGTCTTAAACTGGTGCTTTACTCACTCAACATGTGTTGTTGACAAACTTTTCTATTTTATACGTATATGCAGGTTATCATGTGATTTAGTTGCAAGATTTGGTGAAAAACTTAGGATTGCATGTTAGAGAGAAGAAACAATAACTTAAATTTTATTTTTACCTTATATTTGTTATTTATGAAATCATGTAGTTTGACTTATTGAAAATAAATAATTGATATTGTCATTTTAAATATTGCATGATAGTACCTTGAGAGCTGTGACAATCATATCACGCCGCGACATTTCCGCCTTAGGTTGGGGTGTGACATTGATTAATCGCTAGTCGCTGACTAAACCCTATTTGGTCTACAAGAATAAAGAATCATGGCTATTTTGATCAAACACGATAAACAAATGAAAATCGGGTCGAATGTCTTGTAAAATTATATAATTGTATAATGTTGATTGTAAAATAAACCGAGCCGGCTCTAGATGCAGCAACAACTTGCAATCATGTGATAATGAATTATGATACAACACGAACACTAGGGGCAAACAAGCCGAGCCGTAATATGGCATAAAGGACAACTTTGTAGCACGCCTTTCTTAAATAACGACATGAATTTTTGACGCTACGTTTTGATATGCCTAGCCGAGCCGACACTACAACTAACCAAAAATTTGTGGATTTTAATATATTAATAATTTTATTTTATTCAAGTTGTTTTCATTTCTTTACACACATGAGGTATTATAGAAAATTTCGGTATCGTAACGAGCGATACCTTACGACTCCCCACTACAACGCACAAGCTGATGCAACTAGTATAAGCCTAAATCTCATGTTAGGCTAAATCTCATGCGCTGTGGCCGCAAATGATTTTTTAAAATTTTTTTATTTGAGTCATCTTTTTGTTTCTTTAATAGGTTCATTTAACAATCTTAATTTTAGGGTCTATTTTCAGTGTTATAACGAACATAACCGATACTACCCGACTACGCCTTGAGAAGCCATTAACGCCGGATTTTTGTTTTAAATATGTTTTTTTGGCGTTTAGTTCCGGTACCTTTACCTTTCCACCTACCTGATACCGATTGAGTTCATGTCGATTCGCCCAAGTTTTACTTATTGTATGAAGGTCACTTTAAACATTTTTTTTGTATCATAAGCTATTTGAGTGACGATTCTATTTTTGGTGTTCACTAATTATTTTTTTGGATTTAATGTCGGTACCGTATTGAACCTCGCTAACCGATACTGACGAATTCGTGTCGTTTTGATCATAAGCCCTACGTATGCCATATTGTTTTGGGCGCCTAAAGGTTTATTTCATGGGTTCATTGCCGCCAGGGGCGGATTTAGGTACTTTTGACAGGTTTACGGGAACCCACTGAGTTTCAAAATTTATAAAAAATACCTATATAAATTATGAAAGTAAACCCACATATATTTTGAGAGTGAACTAATACACAAGATGAAACTTTGGTCTAGTGGTTAACTCCTTTCATTTGTTCCAGTAAACCCGGGTTCAAAACCCCTCTACAGCTTACTGTATTAATTTAGTTGTTTTTTTTGTTTGAAGCTTCTTTGTCAGTTTTTTCCTTTTTTTTTGTTAGTTTCATTTCTTTTTCTTTCTTTCTATCTTCACAATCCTTTATTCTTTCTTTTCAACCAGTTTACTATTCCTTAGTTTTATTTCTTTTTCTTTCTTTTATTTTTCTAATTTATTTTAACCTTGGTTCTTTACACATCACTAACACCAGCATAACCGTCCTCCACTTTCATGCGCCTCCTTCATAGTCTCCACCCTTGTTTTCAGATTCCTTCACTTCATAAGGTAATTATTTATTTATTTTGATGTTTTGCTTCAAGTATTTTTGTTTATTTATTGAAATTAGAATTAGAATGAATAATTATCTCGAAACTGAATCAAACAATTTAAATTTGATTTGTAAGCATTATGAATATTAAGAGATATTTTCAAAGTGAACCGTTGAAAATTCAGTCATCATCTTCAAGTAGAGAACAACTCTAAATAGTTTATTTTTCAACTTAAAGGCAATCGTATCTTTTTTATGTATGTTTTCGTTTCCATGACGATGTTTGTTTTTTTGTTAATTTATCGTATTTTTATAATGTAATTAACCTTATACGACCCGAATCGTTGAACCGACCCGAATAATTTTATGCCCGGTCGTATAAAACTAGAGTATCTAAAAATAGTGAACCCAATAAAAAAATCCTGATCCGCAACTGATTGCCGCGACGGTAATGAAGTCAACCAATTACTTACCGAATTTTTATCGTTTCACCGCTACAACGCGCAAGGTTTTGATACCAAATCAAATTCGATTTTGACGGTGATCAAACCCTTAACTTCAAGGTCAACAACATTACACTAACATCTAACTTCAATTGCTCCGTCAGTTGGACCAAACCCTCCACCCGTACAATTAGAAGGTTAAAATAACATTTTTAAATACAATTTTTTTTATATTAATTTACTTTTAACAACACTTCCTTGTCTAAATCACCTGTCACTTGCATGCATGAAAATAACTTAACTTTTATGAATGGATAGTAAATTCATAAAATCAAATTAGTATTTTTAATATGGTTTTAAGTTACGAAATATTATTTTAATGTCAATAAAAACAAATTACCATAAGTTATTTGAAAATTGTTACATAATAAATTATGAGTAAATATGTGAATATGCCAATAAATTAGGAGTCATTATATAAGCATCACAATTCAAGGATTTTCAAATAACCATATTTTTGAACTATCAATACTCAAAGAGTTATTCTTCCTACAATATTCACTCATGGAGAAAGCCACTACATTCAAGTTCGTTTCATCGTCACTTTGCTTATCACCACACGTATGTCATGTCGTCGTATCTATGATAATTTTACACACACGTATATATATACACATAATAGTTCTTAGTATTGATAAATATTTGGTTGGGATAATTAAATGCATATTTTTTTTTTTTTGCAGAGGTTCACAGTGAAGGTTGCATTCCAAAATTTTGCAGTGATCTAGTTCCTGATCCTAGTAAGACCATATGTCCTCCTCCTTCATGTCAACATAAAGATGATTGTTCCCATTATTGTTATCCCAATCCTGAACCAGTTTGTCAAGGTGGTACATGTTGTTGTTGGTAAACTATGTGTTCGATGAATACGATGATAAATTTATTATAAATTTTTATTTATTTCTTTGAGTTTTTGGTTGAGTTGTTAGTCTCCTTATAGCGATTCGCGCAATTTAATTGAGAAATGGTAGAGGAGGGTTAAGTTATTATACAAAGGGGAACAAAAATGAGAATGATTTCTAGTCACACTAAAAAACCTCAACAAAAAACTAAAAAAATACATTAAAAAAATTTAATATTTAAACAAAATAAGTAAAAACACAAAAATGTTTACACCGTCTTTCTCGTTCTCATTAAAAGTAGAAAAAAAAAACAACACAATGGTAAGTGGTAAGTGATGCAAACATTCGTTCGTTTGACATTTCAGTTTTGTAATAAAACAAAACATAATAAAGGATAGATTATGTAATGGTTTTCATCCAGTTTTAGTGGGTTTCCAGACAATGATAAACCAATCGTTGTTGAGTGTCCTAATTGTACTGACAACACATTATTTAGTGAGTTACAAGATTTGAAAACTTAGATTTGACAAACTACAAAACAAAACTTAGATTTGACAAACTACAAAACAAGTAGGACTAGAAAGTTAAAGAAATTATTTAAGTTGTTTTTATTTCTTTTCGCACATGAAGTATTATAGCAATGGTATCTTAACCAACTAAACTAATACCTATCAAATGAAAAAATTTTATTTCCATTAACTGTCTTAACACATTTTTCATTAGATTTTTAATTCATTTTCTAAACGAACTTGACTTTAAGCGAAGTTAAACCTTAGGCGAACTTAGCTTTAGGCGAAGTTATCAGGCGAACTTGGCTTTAGGCGAAGTTAAACCTCAGGCGAACTTAGCTCTAGGCGAAGTTATCAGGCGAACTTGGCTTTAGGCGAAGTTACCTGTTAGGCGAACTTGGCCGTAAGCGAAGTTATCAATTAGGTGAACTTGGCCTCAGGCGAAGTTATCGCTTTGAAGGCGAAGTTATCGCTTTGAAGGCGAAGTTGCCCAGATCAGCCAAGGGTTTGATTTCTGTACAGCATTTTGGGCGATTTTAACACCCTTGTTATGGTTCGACATCACCCACTACGTTTCCCAACCATTTTCGGTCGTATATACGCTATAAAGCTCGGATCTTTAAACTTCAAAGATCAAGAATCATACCTTTTTGAGCTTGTTTGGATCTCGTTTACTTGTTATCACAACTAATCGCTCTCTCTCTCTCTCGGATCTGCCCGGTTCTTCCCTCGGCCGGCGGCGAAGTTGTGTGGTGTGTGTGTGTTTTGGAGTGTGTTAGAAAAGTGATAGAATGAAAGATATTTTTGGGTTTAGGGGGTATTTATATCCCTTAAATCCCATGGACCTAAGGCCCATTCTCATTTAACCCATCTCAATTAATCCAAGTCCATGATCCGCTCCTTACCCGATATTAATTAATTACGCGAAATCACTAAACATAACTTCCTTTATTCAACATTATAAATTTTAGGATGTTACAAATGATGAATGACGGGGAAAACATGCTGCCATTGCTAGATACTTAAGATTTTCATCAGGTACTTGTGACCTGCGTACTCACTTGATAGCTAGGTAGCTCGACAATGCTAAAACTAACACTAACCTGCTAGTCGGATTCGAATTACTTTTTAACGGTTGATTCGATGGTAATTGATTATGAGGGATGCTATTAAGCAATTAATTGGGCTTCCTGTTTGTGCATGGAAATGAATTATACAGTTGGTTTTATCACTTTATATGCTCTAGTGGAATGTTAATATCAATCAAGTAAACTTGTTTGTGCATCTTTAGAAAAATCCCTTCTTGTATTACCAAAATAGTTATCTAAAAGGAAAATAAGCAATTGCTATCAAAGCTGTAAAGACCAGTTGGGAATATATTTTTTATAAGTTCCCATAAACTTTTGTTTTTAATTAAAAGTCCGATTTTATTATGCACAACTGAGAGTCTGTGGGTAATATAAGCATCTCAGATGGTTAATGATTAATAAAACGTTTAAACTAACAAGATCTTGATCTTAATCACCTAATGATTAATAAAACGTTTGAAGTTTAAACCAACCTTACAAGCTATACAACTACCAACTTTGTTGCGTATCTGAACTAAAGTACTAAACCAACTAAACTGATACCTATCAAGACATCGCTACAACATGCAGGCTGATTGCAACCAGTATAAGCTTAAATCTCATTCGTAGTGCAGCAAATGATTATTTATTCAATATTTTATACAAATTTTCTTTTTGATTTTTAATAGGTTTATTTAACAAGTTTAATTTTGGAGTTTAATTACAGTATCGTAATGATCTTGATCGATACCAACCAAATTTTCATCGACAAACCATCGCAACGCCCAAGCTTTACCCATTTTTTTAATATGTTTTTTGGGGGTTTAGTTCCACAAACTTTTACCTTTGCGAACCTGGCAGATACCGATTGAATTCATGTCGATTCACGGCCACAACGTTCAAGTTTTACCGATCGTATAAAGGTCATTTTAAATGTGTTATTATTATTTTTTTTGTATCATAAGTTATTCGAGTGACCATACTAATTTGGGTGTTCACTAATTATTTTTTTGGGTTTCGTGCCGGTACCATAGTGAACATCATTAACTGATACCGACTAAATTCGTGTTGCGTTGATAATAAGCTCTACGTGTTCCATATTGTTTTGGCTATAAAAAGATTTATTTTTTAGATTTATTTCCGCTACAGTTTTTAACACAGGTTTTGATACATAATTAATTAATAAAGAGGACAACTCAAACACATCCCAATTCCGCAAGCATGTATTAAACCATTGTGCCACAATGTTACTCTTAAATATCCTAAATATAATAAGATTGGATAAATATAATAAGATTAAACTTTTACATTTTTTCAAACAACTAAATTGCATCAAATCCGTCTTTAACGGGACTCAAACCCCTGATCTCAAGAGCAGCAACAACACTACACTAACATCTAACTTCAGTTGCTCTATCATTTAGACCAAACCCTTCACCCGAACAATTAGAAGGTTAAATTAACTTTTTTTTTATTAACTTACTTTTAACAGCAACATTTCCTTGTCTAATCACTTCTCAACCTACACATTCAAGTTTAAAAATATCTTAACTTTTATGAACGGATACATAAATCAAATTAATATTTAAAATTGGTTTTAAGTTACGAAATATTATTTTAATGTCATTAAAAACAAATTACCAGAAGTTATTTTAAAATCGTTACATAATAAATTATGAGTAAATATGTGAATATGCTAATAAATTAGGAGTCATTATATAAGCATCACAATTCAAGGATTTTCATATACCCATATTTTTGAACTATCAATACTCAAGCGTTATCCTTTCTACATTTATACATGGAGAAAGCCACTGCATACAAGTTCGTTATCATCGTCACTTTGCTAATCACCACACGTATGTCATGTCGTCATATCTATGATAATTTTACACACGTATATATATACACATAATAGTTATTAGTATTGATAAATATTTGGTTGGGATAATTAAATGCAATTTTTTTTTGCAGAGGTTAGCAGTGAAGGTTGCATTCGAAAATTTTGCAATGATCTAGTTCCTGATCCTAGTAAGACCATATGTCCTCCTCCTTCATGTCAAGATAAAGATGATTGTTCCCATTATTGTTATCCCGATCCAGAACCAGTTTGTCAAGTTGGCACGTGTTGTTGTTGGTAAACTATGTGTTCGATGTATACGATGATAAAATTATTATAAAGTTTTAATTTATTTCTTCGAGTTTATGGTTGAGTTGTTAGTCTCGTTACAGTGATTCACACAATTTAATTGAGAAATGGTAGAGAAAAAAATATTGTTGATTTGAATACTAGATGAACAAATAAACAAAAACACAAATCATATCATACATTCATACATAAATAATTAAAAAAAAGAAACAAACATAAATAATGCACTTAAAAGTAGATGTGAGTAGTAATTAGTACATATTGTTTCATTGCTGAAGTTGTAGTTGTACATGATGCAAAATTAGTCATACATCGATGAACAGTTCTGGTTTATGAGTGAAATGGATTTGTCTTTTCAATATATATGTTAATTTTACTTTTTATTGGCTCTATTGTTTTCTAAAACTAACACAAACATGCACTTAAAAGTAGCACAGATTTAGCAATGCATAGAAATAGTTGTAAAAATCTTTCCTAGTGTTGATTGTAACAACTCGGTTTTTTCATTTTTAAATTCTTAACCTATTTCATTGTTCGGAGAATTTTTAACACGCTCATCGAGTTAATTTATGGTTATAGTATTTATCTTAATTATTTATTTATTATGTTTATTTAAAACTTTCAAAATATGACAATTATAGCCCAACCTTAAACTAGTACCCAAATGTGATTCCATTTAATATATTTTAGGATAAATATATATTTTAACGTTTGTCTTAAATTATTTTAGGATAAATTTCCTTGAGAATTTCCTAGCTTTGTATTTGCTCTTTTTCGCTTAGAACTAGGGAGTGTGACAAGATTCTACGTCATTATGGGAATTGTCATGCGACCGACGCTTTAAGCGTTTAACGTAACCGGCTAAACGGTTACACCCTTTATTGTGATTTATTATTTTTAAAATGTCTAGTCGGGTGTAAAATCCATGGGACGCCATGGACACGCCAACTGCACATTTGCACAACTTGTTATATTTGTGATATTTTGTTGTAGCATTATCATCTGTGGTGATACACGAGATGTTTCAACTACTTGTGCTTGAGTTCGTTTATTCGTTATTTAGTTTGGTCGGTCAAATCGTCAGGTAACGCTCATAGGCCGACAAACTCAATTGATTCGTTGATTTGTCAATTAAGTTGGGTCATTCAAATTGCCATGTAATGCTCATGGGAGGCCAACTCACGCATTTGTATTGGTTTTGGTATGCTAATAAGTTGGGGAAACAAAATGTCATGGAAAGCTTATGGGAAACCCAACACCTCGAAGAACATTCGTTAATTGTTTTAGTTGTTTGATTTTCTACGAACCAATTTATGATTTGATTTAACTATTCAGTTATTCTATTATTCTATTATTAAACTATTCAATTCCTTATTTACTAAATCATTTTTGAATCAATATCTATTGATTCGATCTACTCATACACTCAAAAAAATTTATTCTCCTGATCGGATACAAATCACTCATTCATCAAGATTTGGTTATCGCAAGCCAACGAAAACAATTTACACTATATTACTAAAATTTGGTTTTCACCTATTCATCTTATCACGTTATTATAATATCAATACCTCAAGTGATTTAAAATAATATAGCACAATTTAATACTTATGATATCATATACATAATCCATTAAACATATTTCAAGCATTCAACATCAAATTCTAGTTTGTTAAAAACATGTTAAACTTTGATAAAACTCATTCACTCATCAAATTAACTCATTGATTTTCAATTTAGATTCTAACTTATCCTTAAGTTATGAATAAACACCAGCTTAACATATTTTAAATTCATTTTTCTTAATAACTCATATGAAATCTACACAACTATCCAATCTTCTCATTAAATAACATCTTTATTAATCATAGAATGTTTTCTCAACATTAAACCACATTAATCATTTATTTTCTATAACCGTCTCATGGCCACATATTAGGCAAGGAGATAGCTCATGCGATCTCTAAAATATAAACTCAATTCCAAAACATAAATACAATCAATTTAATCTTGTTTATTAACTTCTTCGCTAATAAATTCAATCATTTTGCCCCTACTCATGCTCATAACAACAACAACAACAAACGCACATCTAAACATCAACTATATGCAGTCAAGAAAATAAACAATCAATCTCGGCAAAATCGTAATGCCTCAAACAATAAACATTACGTCAAAAAAAAATCACTCGTTATGCTTCACTTGCCACTATCACTATTCGATTCAATCCTCATATCGCTTTATACCCAATGTAATCACCTACGCCACGTGTGTTCTGGATTTAATAATGTTCATCAAGCCCAAAATTTTCAAACTTATTTTTCTAAATTCTACTTTACAACCTAATCAAAATATCAATTCAATCAACTTCAATTATTCAAATTTTATAGAATTAATTAATCAAGTTATTTTCAGGTAAATCAAATCAATCATAACTAAGTTTATCAAAGAAGATGTTTTTGTCATTTTTATCTAAGCATATTTTATCTTTCTCAATCGTACCTTATAACAAATCTTTATTTGATTTTTGGATCTAAAACAATTTCAACTCTAATAATTTATAAATTTTAAGTAATCATGCTCATACAATATAATCTATCTTTTCAAAGACACTTGTTATACTTTCAAAGATGTTTTGAAATTTTAATATTTTATTAAAATAACTCAAAACTTTAACTCATTTTTAGCAATATTTTACACAATGACTATCTTTTATTTATAACCAAAAATATATTAAAATTCTTGTTTTCTCTAAAAATCATGTCTTTCAAATGTTTTGTAACCCGCATGATGGAACGAGTTATGTGGACCATCCGACGATCTAAGTAATTATGGAGGCCTACATAATTACCGAAGTACTCGCATGGGAATCATAATGCGTGCAATTGTATCTCATAATATAGAATCAAAAGTAGTTGAGATAACGGTACAAATGTAAAGACATGGTGGATACGTCGCCGGTACATCCTATATATAAGTGCCCTTATCGGATTTTCATTTGGAGCGTTACTTCGACTACTCAAGGTTCCATTATTATGATTAAAAATTTTAAACGTTGTTTTAAAGGTTATTCCTTAAAAACTAAATTATGTTAACTATATTATTTGTTGTTTAGTTTTCTCTAATTTCGGGACGAAATTTCCAAAAGTAGGGGAGACTGTAACAACTCGGTTTTTCCATTTTTAAATTCCCGACCCATTTCAAAAGTTCGGAGAGTTTTTAACGCGCTCATCGAGTTAATTTATGGTTATAGTATTTATCTTAATTATTTATTTATTATGTATATTTAAAACTTTCAAAACATGACAATTATAGCCCAACCTTAAACTAGTACTCAAATGTGATTCCATTTTCAAACAATAAGGACCTTTTTGCAAAAGAGGATAATTAATTAATTATTGTACATTATAATCCTTTTACCCATTTACCCAAACCCATATAAAGATCCAACCCGTAACCCATGACCCGAATCAAGTTTCTTGAGCCCTAATCTTCATCTATTATTGGAAATGATCTGTGATTCTATTTCTTTACATAAAATCGGCTTAACCGACGTAGACAATTAGGAAACAACAATCATTAGGATACGAATTGCTTATAACACGAACCGGGTGTAACTCGTAAATCATAAAACATACCAAATGACCATTGTAATGCAATTAATTCTCCCTATGTGATCTACATAGCAACGCCTACAATACCCCTTGGCTAATTAGATTTTCGTGGACTCGTGATCGCAAATCTGGAGCTTGGTATGCCGTTCGTATGATGTATCGATTAACCATGTATTAATCATCCTTGTAAGTAGTTAATTTATGCTTTCTGTTCGTATTTACTCATAGATTCATAACGCTAACAAAACTGGATCAAACATACAACAGATTAACGAATTGAAAGCTTAGGGTTCATAATATGCGTTCGTAGATATTTTTATATTATATAGTACTCAACCGCAATTGTTTATCATTGTGTGTTTATCAGCTTGCATAACTTGGTATTTGCTTACTTGCTTTATTTGAACATTGTTACTTATTTCGGCAACCGATGTCCATTTTTATGCAACGGTTTAATCCTTGCTTGGTAACCAATGTCCATTTATATGGATTGGTTGACCCCTTTCTTTATGGTTGATTATTTGTGTATGTGCTATAACTTAACTGTTTATTCTCACAGGAACAGTTTGTATCTTTCTTTATTTATTATATATTATTATTGTTGTGTCTTAAACTGGTGCTTTACTCACTCAACATGTGTTGTTGACAAACTTTTCTATTTTATACGCATATGCAGGTTATCATGTGATTTAGTTGCAAGATTTGGTGAAAAACTTAGGATTGCATGTTAGAGAGAAGAAACAATAACTTAAATTTTATTTTTACCTTATATTTGTTATTTATGAAATCATGTAGTTTGACTTATTGAAAATAAATAATTGATATTGTCATTTTAAATATTGCATGATAGTACCTTGAGAGCTGTGACAATCATATCACGCCGCGACATTTCCGCCTTAGGTTGGGGTGTGACATTGATTAATCGCTAGTCGCTGACTAAACCCTATTTGGTCTACAAGAATAAAGAATCATGGCTATTTTAATCAAACACGATAAACAAATGAAAATCGGGTCGAATGTCTTGTAAAATTATATAATTGTATAATGTTGATTGTAAAATAAACCGAGCCGGCTCTAGATGCAGCAACAACTTGCAATCATGTGATAATGAATTATGATACAACACGAACACTAGGGGCAAACAAGCCGAGCCGTAATATGGCATAAAGGACAACTTTGTAGCACGCCTTTCTTAAATAACGACATGAATTTTTGACGCTACGTTTTGATATGCCTAGCCGAGCCGACACTACAACTAACCAAAAATTTGTGGATTTTAATATATTAATAATTTTATTTTATTCAAGTTGTTTTCATTTCTTTACACACATGAGGTATTATAGAAAATTTCGGTATCGTAACGAGCGATACCTTACGACTCCCCACTACAACGCACAAGCTGATGCAACTAGTATAAGCCTAAATCTCATGTTAGGCTAAATCTCATGCGCTGTGGCCGCAAATGATTTTTTAAAATTTTTTTATTTGAGTCATCTTTTTGTTTCTTTAATAGGTTCATTTAACAATCTTAATTTTAGGGTCTATTTTCAGTGTTATAACGAACATAACCGATACTACCCGACTACGCCTTGAGAAGCCATTAACGCCGGATTTTTGTTTTAAATATGTTTTTTTGGCGTTTAGTTCCGGTACCTTTACCTTTCCACCTACCTGATACCGATTGAGTTCATGTCGATTCGCCCAAGTTTTACTTATTGTATGAAGGTCACTTTAAACATTTTTTTTGTATCATAAGCTATTTGAGTGACGATTCTATTTTTGGTGTTCACTAATTATTTTTTTGGATTTAATGTCGGTACCGTATTGAACCTCGCTAACCGATACTCACGAATTCGTGTCGTTTTGATCATAAGCCCTACGTATGCCATATTGTTTTGGGCGCCTAAAGGTTTATTTCATGGGTTCATTGCCGCCAGGGGCGGATTTAGGTACTTTTGACAGGTTCTTTCAAAATTTATAAAAAATACCTATATAAATTATGAAAGTAAACCCACATATATTTTGTGAGTGAACTAATACACAAGATGAAACTTTGGTCTAGTGGTTAACTCCTTTCATTTGTTCCAGTAAACCCGGGTTCAAAACCCCTCTACAGCTTACTGTATTAATTTAGTTGTTTTTTTTGTTTGAAGCTTCTTTGTCAGTTTTTTCCTTTTTTTTTTTGTTAGTTTCATTTCTTTTTCTTTCTTTCTATCTTCACAATCCTTTATTCTTTCTTTTCTACCAGTTTACTATTCCTTAGTTTTATTTCTTTTTCTTTCTTTTATTTTTCTAATTTATTTTAACCTTGGTTCTTTACACATCACTAACACCAGCATAACCGTCCTCCACTTTCATGCGCCTCCTTCATAGTCTCCACCCTTGTTTTCAGATTCCTTCACTTCATAAGGTAATTATTTATTTATTTTGATGTTTTGCTTCAAGTATTTTTGTTTATTTATTGAAATTTGAATTAGAATGAATAATTATCTCGAAACTGAATCAAACAATTTAAATTTGATTTGTAAGCATTATGAATATTAAGAGATATTTTCAAAGTGAACCGTTGAAAATTCAGTCATCATCTTCAAGTAGAGAACAACTATAAATAGTTTATTTTTCAACTTAAAGGCAATCATATCTTTTTTATGTATGTTTTCGTTTCCATGACGATGTTTGTTTTTTTGTTAATTTATCGTATTTTTATAATGTAATTAACCTTATACGACCCGAATCGTTGAACCGACCCGAATAATTTTATGCCCGGTCGTATAAAACTAGAGTATCTAAAAATAGTGAACCCAATAAAAAAATCCTGATCCGCAACTGATTGCCGCGACGGTAATGAAGTCAACCGATACTTACCGAATTTTTATCGTTTCACCGCTACAACGCGCAAGGTTTTGATACCAAATCAAATTCGATTTTGACGGTGATCAAACCCTTAACTTCAAGGTCAACAACATTACACTAACATCTAACTTCAATTGCTCCGTCAGTTGGACCAAACCCTCCACCCGTACAATTAGAAGGTTAAAATAACATTTTTAAATACAATTTTTTTTATATTAATTTACTTTTAACAACACTTCCTTGTCTAAATCACCTGTCACTTGCATGCATGAAAATAACTTAACTTTTATGAATGGATAGTAAATTCATAAAATCAAATTAGTATTTTTAATATGGTTTTAAGTTACGAAATATTATTTTAATGTCAATAAAAACAAATTACCATAAGTAATTTGAAAATTGTTACATAATAAATTATGAGTAAATATGTGAATATGCCAATAAATTAGGAGTCATTATATAAGCATCACAATTCAAGGATTTTCAAATAACCATATTTTTGAACTATCAATACTCAAAGAGTTATTCTTCCTACAATATTCACTCATGGAGAAAGCCACTACATTCAAGTTCGTTTCATCGTCACTTTGCTTATCACCACACGTATGTCATGTCGTCGTATCTATGATAATTTTACACACACGTATATATATACACATAATAGTTCTTAGTATTGATAAATATTTGGTTGGGATAATTAAATGCATATTTTTTTTTTTGCAGAGGTTCACAGTGAAGGTTGCATTCCAAAATTTTGCAGTGATCTAGTTCCTGATCCTAGTAAGACCATATGTCCTCCTCCTTCATGTCAACATAAAGATGATTGTTCCCATTATTGTTATCCCAATCCTGAACCAGTTTGTCAAGGTGGTACATGTTGTTGTTGGTAAACTATGTGTTCGATGAATACGATGATAAATTTATTATAAATTTTTATTTATTTCTTTGAGTTTTTGGTTGAGTTGTTAGTCTCCTTATAGCGATTCGCGCAATTTAATTGAGAAATGGTAGAGGAGGGTTAAGTTATTATACAAAGGGGAACAAAAATGAGAATGATTTCTAGTCACACTAAAAAACCTCAACAAAAAACTAAAAAAATACATTAAAAAAATTTAATATTTAAACAAAATAAGTAAAAACACAAAAATGTTTACACCGTCTTTCTCGTTCTCATTAAAAGTAGAAAAAAAAAACAACACAATGGTAAGTGGTAAGTGATGCAAACATTCGTTCGTTTGACATTTCAGTTTTGTAATAAAACAAAACATAATAAAGGATAGATTAGGTAATGGTTTTCATCCAGTTTTAGTGGGTTTCCAGACAATGATAAACCAATCGTTGTTGAGTGTCCTAATTGTACTGACAACACATTATTTAGTGAGTTACAAGATTTGAAAACTTAGATTTGACAAACTACAAAACAAAACTTAGATTTGACAAACTACAAAACAAGTAGGACTAGAAAGTTAAAGAAATTATTTAAGTTGTTTTTATTTCTTTTCGCACATGAAGTATTATAGCAATGGTATCTTAACCAACTAAACTAATACCTATCAAATGGAAAAATTTTATTTCCATTAACTGTCTTAACACATTTTTCATTAGATTTTTAATTCATTTTCTAAACGAACTTGACTTTAAGCGAAGTTAAACCTTAGGCGAACTTAGCTTTAGGCGAAGTTATCAGGCGAACTTGGCTTTAGGCGAAGTTAAACCTCAGGCGAACTTAGCTCTAGGCGAAGTTATCAGGCGAACTTGGCTTTAGGCGAAGTTACCTGTTAGGCGAACTTGGCCGTAAGCGAAGTTATCAATTAGGCGAACTTGGCCTTGAGCGAATTTATCGCTTTGAAGGCGAAGTTGCCCAGATCAGCCACGGCTTTGATTTCTGTCCAGCATTTTGGGCGATTTTAACACCCTTGTTATGGTTCGACATCACCCACTACGTTTTCCAACCATTTTCGGTCGTATATACGCTATAAAGCTCGGATCTTTAAACTTCAAAGATCAAGAATCATACCTTTTTGAGCTTGTTTGGATCTCGTTTACTTGTTATCACAACTAATCGCTCTCTCTCTCTCTCTCTCGGATCTGCCCGGTTCTTCCCTCGGCCGGCGGCGAAGTTGTGTGGTGTGTGTGTGTTTTGGAGTGTGTTAGAAAAGTGATAGAATGAAAGATATTTTTGGGTTTAGGGGGTATTTATATCCCTTAAATCCCATGGACCTAAGGCCCATTCTCATTTAACCCATCTCAATTAATCCAAGTCCATGATCCGCTCCTTACCCGATATTAATTAATTACGCGAAATCACTAAACATAACTTCCTTTATTCAACATTATAAATTTTAGGATGTTACAAATGATGAATGACGGGGAAAACATGCTGCCATTGCTAGATACTTAAGATTTTCATCAGGTACTTGTGACCTGCGTACTCACTTGATAGCTAGGTAGCTCGACAATGCTAAAACTAACACTAACCTGCTAGTCGGATTCGAATTACTTTTTAACGGTTGATTCGATGGTAATTGATTATGAGGGATGCTATTAAGCAATTAATTGGGCTTCCTGTTTGTGCATGGAAATGAATTATACAGTTGGTTTTATCACTTTATATGCTCTAGTGGAATGTTAATATCAATCAAGTAAACTTGTTTGTGCATCTTTAGAAAAATCCCTTCTTGTATTACCAAAATAGTTATCTAAAAGGAAAATAAGCAATTGCTATCAAAGCTGTAAAGACCAGTTGGGAATATATTTTTTACAAGTTCCCATAAACTTTTGTTTTTAATTAAAAGTCCGATTTTATTATGCACAACTGAGAGTCTGTGGGTAATATAAGCATCTCAGATGGTTAATGATTAATAAAACGTTTAAACTAACAAGATCTTGATCTTAATCACCTAATGATTAATAAAACGTTTGAAGTTTAAACCAACCTTACAAGCTATACAACTACCAACTTTGTTGCGTATCTGAACTAAAGTACTAAACCAACTAAACTGATACCTATCAAGACATCGCTACAACATGCAGGCTGATTGCAACCAGTATAAGCTTAAATCTCATTCGTAGTGCAGCAAATGATTATTTATTCAATATTTTATACAAATTTTCTTTTTGATTTTTAATAGGTTTATTTAACAAGTTTAATTTTGGAGTTTAATTCCAGTATCGTAATGATCTTGATCGATACCAACCAAATTTTCATCGACAAACCATCGCAACGCCCAAGCTTTACCCATTTTTTTAATATGTTTTTTGGGGGTTTAGTTCCACAAACTTTTACCTTTGCGAACCTGGCAGATACCGATTGAATTCATGTCGATTCACGGCCACAACGTTCAAGTTTTACCGATCGTATAAAGGTCATTTTAAATGTGTTATTATTATTTTTTTTGTATCATAAGTTATTCGAGTGACCATACTAATTTGGGTGTTCACTAATTATTTTTTTGGGTTTCGTGCCGGTACCATAGTGAACATCATTAACTGATACCGACTAAATTCGTGTTGCGTTGATAATAAGCTCTACGTGTTCCATATTGTTTTGGCTATAAAAAGATTTATTTTTTAGATTTATTTCCGCTACAGTTTTTAACACAGGTTTTGATACATAATTAATTAATAAAGAGGACAACTCAAACACATCCCAATTCCGCAAGCATGTATTAAACCATTGTGCCACAATGTTACTCTTAAATATCCTAAATATAATAAGATTGGATAAATATAATAAGATTAAACTTTTACATTTTTTCAAACAACTAAATTGCATCAAATCCGTCTTTAACGGGACTCAAACCCCTGATCTCAAGAGCAGCAACAACACTACACTAACATCTAACTTCAGTTGCTCTATCATTTAGACCAAACCCTTCACCCGAACAATTAGAAGGTTAAAATAACTTTTTTTTTATTAACTTACTTTTAACAGCAACATTTCCTTGTCTAATCACTTCTCAACCTACACATTCAAGTTTAAAAATATCTTAACTTTTATGAACGGATACATAAATCAAATTAATATTTAAAATATGGTTTTAAGTTACGAAATATTATTTTAATGTCATTAAAAACAAATTACCAGAAGTTATTTTAAAATCGTTACATAATAAATTATGAGTAAATATGTGAATATGCTAATAAATTAGGAGTCATTATATAAGCATCACAATTCAAGGATTTTCATATACCCATATTTTTGAACTATCAATACTCAAGAGTTATCCTTTCTACATTTATACATGGAGAAAGCCACTGCATACAAGTTCGTTATCATCGTCACTTTGCTAATCACCACACGTATGTCATGTCGTCGTATCTATGATAATTTTACACACGTATATATATACACATAATAGTTATTAGTATTGATAAATATTTGGTTGGGATAATTAAATGCAATTTTTTGTTTTGCAGAGGTTAGCAGTGAAGGTTGCATTCGAAAATTTTGCAATGATCTAGTTCCTGATCCTAGTAAGACCATATGTCCTCCTCCTTCATGTCAAGATAAAGATGATTGTTCCCATTATTGTTATCCCGATCCAGAACCAGTTTGTCAAGGTGGCACGTGTTGTTGTTGGTAAACTATGTGTTCGATGTATACGATGATAAAATTATTATAAAGTTTTAATTTATTTCTTCGAGTTTATGGTTGAGTTGTTAGTCTCGTTACAGTGATTCACACAATTTAATTGAGAAATGGTAGAGAAAAAAATATTGTTGATTTGAATACTAGATGAACAAATAAACAAAAACACAAATCATATCATACATTCATACATAAATAATTAAAAAAAAGAAACAAACATAAATAATGCACTTAAAAGTAGATGTGAGTAGTAATTAGTACATATTGTTTCATTGCTGAAGTTGTAGTTGTACATGATGCAAAATTAGTCATACATCGATGAACAGTTCTGGTTTATGAGTGAAATGGATTTGTCTTTTCAATATATATGTTAATTTTACTTTTTATTGGCTCTATTGTTTTCTAAAACTAACACAAACATGCACTTAAAAGTAGCACAGATTTAGCAATGCATAGAAATAGTTGTAAAAATCTTTCCTAGTGTTGATTGTAACAACTCGGTTTTTTCATTTTTAAATTCTTAACCTATTTCATTGTTCGGAGAATTTTTAACACGCTCATCGAGTTAATTTATGGTTATAGTATTTATCTTAATTATTTATTTATTATGTTTATTTAAAACTTTCAAAATATGACAATTATAGCCCAACCTTAAACTAGTACCCAAATGTGATTCCATTTAATATATTTTAGGATAAATATATATTTTAACGTTTGTCTTAAATTATTTTAGGATAAATTTCCTTGAGAATTTCCTAGCTTTGTATTTGCTCTTTTTCGCTTAGAACTAGGGAGTGTGACAAGATTCTACGTCATTATGGGAATTGTCATGCGACCGACGCTTTAAGCGTTTAACGTAACCGGCTAAACGGTTACACCCTTTATTGTGATTTATTATTTTTAAAATGTCTAGTCGGGTGTAAAATCCATGGGACGCCATGGACACGCCAACTGCACATTTGCACAACTTGTTATATTTGTGATATTTTGTTGTAGCATTATCATCTGTGGTGATACACGAGATGTTTCAACTACCTGTGCTTGAGTTCGTTTATTCGTTATTTAGTTTGGTCGGTCAAATCGTCAGGTAACGCTCATGGGCCGACAAACTCAATTGATTCGTTGATTTGTCAATTAAGTTGGGTCATTCAAATTGCCATGTATTGCTCATGGGAGGCCAACTCACGCATTTGTATTGGTTTTGGTATGCTAATAAGTTGGGGAAACAAAATGTCATGGAAAGCTTATGGGAAACCCAACACCTCGAAGAACATTCGTTAATTGTTTTAGTTGTTTGATTTTATACGAACCAATTTATGATTTGATTTAACTATTCAGTTATTCTATTATTCTATTATTAAACTATTCAATTCCTTATTTACTAAATCATTTTTGAATCAATATCTATTGATTCGATCTACTCATACACTCAAAAAAATTTATTCTCCTGATCGGATACAAATCACTCATTCATCAAGATTTGGTTATCGCAAGCCAACGAAAACAATTTACACTATATTACTAAAATTTGGTTTTCACCTATTCATCTTATCACGTTATTATAATATCAATACCTCAAGTGATTTAAAATAATATAGCACAATTTAATACTTATGATATCATATACATAATCCATTAAACATATTTCAAGCATTCAACATCAAATTCTAGTTTGTTAAAAACATGTTAAACTTTGATAAAACTCATTCACTCATCAAATTAACTCATTTATTTTCAATTTAGATTCTAACTTATCCTTAAGTTATGAATAAACACCAGCTTAACATATTTTAAATTCATTTTTCTTAATAACTCATATGAAATCTACACAACTATCCAATCTTCTCATTAAATAACATCTTTATTAATCATAGAATGTTTTCTCAACATTAAACCACATTAATCATTTATTTTCTATAACCGTCTCATGGCCACATATTAGGCAAGGAGATAGCTCATGCGATCTCTAAAATATAAACTCAATTCCAAAACATAAATACAATCAATTTAATCTTGTTTATTAACTTCTTCGCTAATAAATTCAATCATTTTGCCCCTACTCATGCTCATAACAACAACAACAACAAACGCACATCTAAACATCAACTATATGTAGTCAAGAAAATAAACAATCAATCTCGGCAAAATCGTAATGCCTCAAACAATAAACATTACGTCAAAAAAAAATCACTCGTTATGCTTCACTTGCCACTATCACTATTCGATTCAATCCTCATATCGCTTTATACCCAATGTAATCACCTACGCCACGTGTGTTCTGGATTTAATAATGTTCATCAAGCCCAAAATTTTCAAACTTATTTTTCTAAATTCTACTTTACAACCTAATCAAAATATCAATTCAATCAACTTCAATTATTCAAATTTTATAGAATTAATTAATCAAGTTATTTTCAGGTAAATCAAATCAATCATAACTAAGTTTATCAAAGAAGATGTTTTTGTCATTTTTATCTAAGCATATTTTATCTTTCTCAATCGTACCTTATAACAAATCTTTATTTGATTTTTGGATCTAAAACAATTTCAACTCTAATAATTTATAAATTTTAAGTAATCATGCTCATACAATATAATCTATCTTTTCAAAGACACTTGTTATACTTTCAAAGATGTTTTGAAATTTTAATATTTTATTAAAATAACTCAAAACTTTAACTCATTTTTAGCAATATTTTACACAATGACTATCTTTTATTTATAACCAAAAATATATTAAAATTCTTGTTTTCTATAAAAATCATGTCTTTCAAATGTTTTGTAACCCGCATGATGGAACGAGTTATGTGGACCATCCGACGATCTAAGTAATTATGGAGGCCTACATAATTACCGAAGTACTCGCATGGGAATCATAATGCGTGCAATTGTATCTCATAATATAGAATCAAAAGTAGTTGAGATAACGGTACAAATGTAAAGACATGGTGGATACGTCGCCGGTACATCCTATATATAAGTGCCCTTATCGGATTTTCATTTGGAGCGTTACTTCGACTACTCAAGGTTCCATTATTATGATTAAAAATTTTAAACGTTGTTTTAAAGGTTATTCCTTAAAAACTAAATTATGTTAACTATATTATTTGTTGTTTAGTTTTCTCTAATTTCGGGACGAAATTTCCAAAAGTATGGGAGACTGTAACAACTCGGTTTTTCCATTTTTAAATTCCCGACCCATTTCAAAGTTCGGAGAGTTTTTAACGCGCTCATCGAGTTAATTTATGGTTATAGTATTTATCTTAATTATTTATTTATTATGTATATTTAAAACTTTCAAAACATGACAATTATAGCCCAACCTTAAACTAGTACTCAAATGTGATTCCATTTTCAAACAATAAGGACCTTTTTGCAAAAGAGGATAATTAATTAATTATTGTACATTATAATCCTTTTACCCATTTACCCAAACCCATATAAAGATCCAACCCGTAACCCATGACCCGAATCAAGTTTCTTGAACCCTAATCTTCATCTATTATTGGAAATGATCTGTGATTCTATTTCTTTACATAAAATCGGCTTAACCGACGTAGACAATTAGGAAACAACAATCATTAGGATACGAATTGCTTATAACACGAACCGGGTGTAACTCGTAAATCATAAAACATACCAAATGACCATTGTAATGCAATTAATTCTCCCTATGTGATCTACATAGCAACGCCTACAATACCCCTTGGCTAATTAGATTTTCGTGGACTCGTGATCGCAAATCTGGAGCTTGGTATGCCGTTCGTATGATGTATCGGTTAACCATGTATTAATCATCCTTGTAAGTAGTTAATTTATGCTTTCTGTTCGTATTTAATCATAGATTCATAACGCTAACAAAACTGGATCAAACATACAACAGATTAACGAATTGAAAGCTTAGGGTTCATAATATGCGTTCGTAGATATTTTTATATTATATAGTACTCAACCGCAATTGTTTATCATTGTGTGTTTATCAGCTTGCATAACTTGGTATTTGCTTACTTGCTTTATTTGAACATTGTTACTTATTTCGGCAACCGATGTCCATTTTTATGCAACGGTTTAATCCTTGCTTGGTAACCAATGTCCATTTATATGGATTGGTTGAGCCCTTTCTTTATGGTTGATTATTTGTGTATGTGCTATAACTTAACTGTTTATTCTCACAGGAACAGTTTGTATCTTTCTTTATTTATTATATATTATTATTGTTGTGTCTTAAACTGGTGCTTTACTCACTCAACATGTGTTGTTGACAAACTTTTCTATTTTATACGCATATGCAGGTTATCATGTGATTTAGTTGCAAGATTTGGTGAAAAACTTAGGATTGCATGTTAGAGAGAAGAAACAATAACTTAAATTTTATTTTTACCTTATATTTGTTATTTATGAAATCATGTAGTTTGACTTATTGAAAATAAATAATTGATATTGTCATTTTAAATATTGCATGATAGTACCTTGAGAGCTGTGACAATCATATCACGCCGCGACATTTCCGCCTTAGGTTGGGGTGTGACATTGATTAATCGCTAGTCGCTGACTAAACCCTATTTGGTCTACAAGAATAAAGAATCATGGCTATTTTGATCAAACACGATAAACAAATGAAAATCGGGTCGAATGTCTTGTAAAATTATATAATTGTATAATGTTGATTGTAAAATAAACCGAACCGGCTCTAGATGCAGCAACAACTTGCAATCATGTGATAATGAATTATGATACAACACGAACACTAGGGGCAAACAAGCCGAGCCGTAATATGGCATAAAGGACAACTTTGTAGCACGCCTTTCTTAAATAACGACATGAATTTTTGACGCTACGTTTTGATATGCCTAGCCG
Source organism: Bidens hawaiensis (assembly GCF_021521415.1). Lineage (NCBI taxonomy): Eukaryota > Viridiplantae > Streptophyta > Magnoliopsida > Asterales > Asteraceae > Bidens > Bidens hawaiensis. The sequence continues at coordinate 435,953 of NW_027492593.1, forward strand.
AGCCGACACTACAACTAACCAAAAATTTGTGGATTTTAATATATTAATAATTTTATTTTATTCAAGTTGTTTTCATTTCTTTACACACATGAGGTATTATAGAAAATTTCGGTATCGTAACGAGCGATACCTTACGACTCCCCACTACAACGCACAAGCTGATGCAACTAGTATAAGCCTAAATCTCATGTTAGGCTAAATCTCATGCGCTGTGGCCGCAAATGATTTTTTAAAATTTTTTTATTTGAGTCATCTTTTTGTTTCTTTAATAGGTTCATTTAACAATCTTAATTTTAGGGTCTATTTTCAGTGTTATAACGAACATAACCGATACTACCCGACTACGCCTTGAGAAGCCATTAACGCCCATGTTTTACGGATTTTTGTTTTAAATATGTTTTTTTGGCGTTTAGTTCCGGTACCTTTACCTTTCCACCTACCTGATACCGATTGAGTTCATGTCGATTCGCCCAAGTTTTACTTATTGTATGAAGGTCACTTTAAACATTTTTTTTGTATCATAAGCTATTTGAGTGACGATTCTATTTTTGGTGTTCACTAATTATTTTTTTGGATTTAATGTCGGTACCGTATTGAACCTCGCTAACCGATACTGATGAATTCGTGTCGTTTTGATCATAAGCCCTACGTATGCCATATTGTTTTGGGCGCCTAAAGGTTTATTTCATGGGTTCATTGCCGCCAGGGGCGGATTTAGGTACTTTTGACAGGTTTACGGGAACCCACTGAGTTTCAAAATTTATAAAAAATACCTATATAAATTATGAAAGTAAACCCACATATATTTTGAGAGTGAACTAATACACAAGATGAAACTTTGGTCTAGTGGTTAACTCCTTTCATTTGTTCTAGTAAACCCGGGTTCAAAACCCTCTACAGCTTACTGTATTAATTTAGTTGTTTTTTTTTTGTTTGAAGCTTCTTTGTCAGTTTTTTCCTTTTTTTTTTGTTAGTTTCATTTCTTTTTCTTTCTTTCTATCTTCACAATCCTTTATTCTTTCTTTTCTACCAGTTTACTATTCCTTAGTTTTATTTCTTTTTCTTTCTTTTATTTTTCTAATTTATTTTAACCTTGGTTCTTTACACATCACTAACACCAGCATAACCGTCCTCCACTTTCATGCGCCTCCTTCATAGTCTCCACCCTTGTTTTCAGATTCCTTCACTTCATAAGGTAATTATTTATTTATTTTGATGTTTTGCTTCAAGTATTTTTGTTTATTTATTGAAATTAGAATTAGAATGAATAATTATCTCGAAACTGAATCAAACAATTTAAATTTGATTTGTAAGCATTATGAATATTAAGAGATATTTTCAAAGTGAACCGTTGAAAATTCAGTCATCATCTTCAAGTAGAGAACAACTCTAAATAGTTTATTTTTCAACTTAAAGGCAATCATATCTTTTTTATGTATGTTTTCGTTTCCATGACGATGTTTGTTTTTTTGTTAATTTATCGTATTTTTATAATGTAATTAACCTTATACGACCCGAATCGTTGAACCGACCCGAATAATTTTATGCCCGGTCGTATAAAACTAGAGTATCTAAAAATAGTGAACCCAATAAAAAAATCCTGATCCGCAACTGATTGCCGCGACGGTAACGAAGTCAACCGATACTTACCGAATTTTTATCGTTTCACCGCTACAACGCGCAAGGTTTTGATACCACATCAAATTCGATTTTGACGGTGATCAAACCCTTAACTTCAAGGTCAACAACATTACACTAACATCTAACTTCAATTGCTCCGTCAGTTGGACCAAACCCTCACCCGTACAATTAGAAGGTTAAAATAACATTTTTAAATACTATTTTTTTTATATTAATTTACTTTTAACAACACTTCCTTGTCTAAATCACCTGTCACTTGCATGCATGAAAATAACTTAACTTTTATGAATGGATAGTAAATTCATAAAATCAAATTAGTATTTTTAATATGGTTTTAAGTTACGAAATATTATTTTAATGTCAATAAAAACAAATTACCATAAGTTATTTGAAAATTGTTACATAATAAATTATGAGTAAATATGTGAATATGCCAATAAATTAGGAGTCATTATATAAGCATCACAATTCAAGGATTTTCAAATAACCATATTTTTGAACTATCAATACTCAAAGAGTTATTCTTCCTACAATATTCACTCATGGAGAAAGCCACTACATTCAAGTTCGTTTCATCGTCACTTTGCTTATCACCACACGTATGTCATGTCGTCGTATCTATGATAATTTTACACACACGTATATATATACACATAATAGTTCTTAGTATTGATAAATATTTGGTTGGGATAATAAATGCATATTTTTTTTTTGCAGAGGTTCACAGTGAAGGTTGCATTCCAAAATTTTGCAGTGATCTAGTTCCTGATCCTAGTAAGACCATATGTCCTCCTCCTTCATGTCAACATAAAGATGATTGTTCCCATTATTGTTATCCCAATCCTGAACCAGTTTGTCAAGGTGGTACATGTTGTTGTTGGTAAACTATGTGTTCGATGAATACGATGATAAATTTATTATAAATTTTTATTTATTTCTTTGAGTTTTTGGTTGAGTTGTTAGTCTCCTTATAGCGATTCGCGCAATTTAATTGAGAAATGGTAGAGGAGGGTTAAGTTATTATACAAAGGGGAACAAAAATGAGAATGATTTCTAGTCACACTAAAAAACCTCATCAAAAAACTAAAAAAATACATTAAAAAAATTTAATATTTAAACAAAATAAGTAAAAACACAAAAATGTTTACACCGTCTTTCTCGTTCTCATTAAAAGTAGAAAAAAAAAAACAACACAATGGTAAGTGGTAAGTGATGCAAACATTCGTTCGTTTGACATTTCAGTTTTGTAATAAAATAAAACATAATAAAGGATAGATTAGGTAATGGTTTTCATCCAGTTTTAGTGGGTTTCCAGACAATGATAAACCAATCGTTGTTGAGTGTCCTAATTGTACTGACAACACATTATTTAGTGAGTTACAAGATTTGAAAACTTAGATTTGACAAACTACAAAACAAAACTTAGATTTGACAAACTACAAAACAAGTAGGACTAGAAAGTTAAAGAAATTATTTAAGTTGTTTTTATTTCTTTTCGCACATGAAGTATTATAGCAATGGTATCTTAACCAACTAAACTAATACCTATCAAATGGAAAAATTTTATTTCCATTAACTGTCTTAACACATTTTTCATTAGATTTTTAATTCATTTTCTAAACGAACTTGACTTTAAGCGAAGTTAAACCTTAGGCGAACTTAGCTTTAGGCGAAGTTATCAGGCGAACTTGGCTTTAGGCGAAGTTAAACCTCAGGCGAACTTAGCTCTAGACGAAGTTATTTGGCGAACTTGGCTTTAGGCGAAGTTACCTGTTAGGCGAACTTGGCCGTAAGCGAAGTTATCAATTAGGCGAACTTGGCCTCAGGCGAAGTTATCGCTTTGAAGGCGAAGTTATCGCTTTGAAGGCGAAGTTGCCCAGATCAGCCACGGCTTTGATTTCTGTCCAGCATTTTGGGCGATTTTAACACCCTTGTTATGGTTCGACATCACCCACTACGTTTTCCAACCATTTTCGGTCGTATATACGCTATAAAGCTCGGATCTTTAAACTTCAAAGATCAAGAATCATACCTTTTTGAGCTTGTTTGGATCTCGTTTACTTGTTATCACAACTAATCGCTCTCTCTCTCTCTCTCGGATCTGCCCGGTTCTTCCCTCGGCCGGCGGCGAAGTTGTGTGGTGTGTGTGTGTTTTGGAGTGTGTTAGAAAAGTGATAGAATGAAAGATATTTTTGGGTTTAGGGGGTATTTATATCCCTTAAATCCCATGGACCTAAGGCCCATTCTCATTTAACCCATCTCAATTAATCCAAGTCCATGATCCGCTCCTTACCCGATATTAATTAATTACGCGAAATCACTAAACATAACTTCCTTTATTCAACATTATAAATTTTAGGATGTTACAAATGATGAATGACTGGGAAAACATGCTGCCATTGCTAGATACTTAAGATTTTCATCAGGTACTTGTGACCTGCGTACTCACTTGATAGCTAGGTAGCTCGACAATGCTAAAACTAACACTAACCTGCTAGTCGGATTCGAATTACTTTTTAACGGTTGATTCGATGGTAATTGATTATGAGGGATGCTATTAAGCAATTAATTGGGCTTCCTGTTTGTGCATGGAAATGAATTATACAGTTGGTTTTATCACTTTATATGCTCTAGTGGAATGTTAATATCAATCAAGTAAACTTGTTTGTGCATCTTTAGAAAAATCCCTTCTTGTATTACCAAAATAGTTATCTAAAAGGAAAATAAGCAATTGCTATCAAAGCTGTAAAGACCAGTTGGGAATATATTTTTTATAAGTTCCCATAAACTTTTGTTTTTAATTAAAAGTCCGATTTTATTATGCACAACTGAGAGTCTGTGGGTAATATAAGCATCTCAGATGGTTAATGATTAATAAAACGTTTAAACTAACAAGATCTTGATCTTAATCACCTAATGATTAATAAAACGTTTGAAGTTTAAACCAACCTTACAAGCTATACAACTACCAACTTTGTTGCGTATCTGAACTAAAGTACTAAACCAACTACTAAACCAACTAAACTGATACCTATCGAGACATCGCTACAACATGCAGGCTGATTGCAACCAGTATAAGCTTAAATCTCATTCGTAGTGCAGCAAATGATTATTTATTCAATATTTTATACAAATTTTCTTTTTGATTTTTAATAGGTTTATTTAACAAGTTTAATTTTGGAGTTTAATTCCAGTATCGTAATGATCTTGATCGATACCAACCAAATTTTCATCGACAAACCATCGCAACGCCCAAGCTTTACCCATTTTTTTAATATGTTTTTTGGGGGTTTAGTTCCACAAACTTTTACCTTTGCGAACCTGGCAGATACCGATTGAATTCATGTCGATTCACGGCCACAACGTTCAAGTTTTACCGATCGTATAAAGGTCATTTTAAATGTGTTATTATTATTTTTTTTGTATCATAAGTTATTCGAGTGACCATACTAATTTGGGTGTTCACTAATTATTTTTTTGGGTTTCGTGCCGGTACCATAGTGAACATCATTAACTGATACCGACTAAATTCGTGTTGCGTTGATAATAAGCTCTACGTGTTCCATATTGTTTTGGCTATAAAAAGATTTATTTTTTAGATTTATTTCCGCTACAGTTTTTAACACAGGTTTTGATACATAATTAATTAATAAAGAGGACAACTCAAACACATCCCAATTCCGCAAGCATGTATTAAACCATTGTGCCACAATGTTACTCTTAAATATCCTAAATATAATAAGATTGGATAAATATAATAAGATTAAACTTTTACATTTTTTCAAACAACTAAATTGCATCAAATCCGTCTTTAACGGGACTCAAACCCCTGATCTCAAGAGCAGCAACAACACTACACTAACATCTAACTTCAGTTGCTCTATCATTTAGACCAAACCCTTCACCCGAACAATTAGAAGGTTAAAATAACTTTTTTTTATTAACTTACTTTTAACAGCAACATTTCCTTGTCTAATCACTTCTCAACCTACACATTCAAGTTTAAAAATATCTTAACTTTTATGAACGGATACATAAATCAAATTAATATTTAAAATATGGTTTTAAGTTACGAAATATTATTTTAATGTCATTAAAAACAAATTACCAGAAGTTATTTTAAAATCGTTACATAATAAATTATGAGTAAATATGTGAATATGCTAATAAATTAGGAGTCATTATATAAGCATCACAATTCAAGGATTTTCATATACCCATATTTTTGAACTATCAATACTCAAGAGTTATCCTTTCTACATTTATACATGGAGAAAGCCACTGCATACAAGTTCGTTATCATCGTCACTATGCTAATCACCACACGTATGTCATGTCGTCGTATCTATGATAATTTTACACACGTATATATATACACATAATAGTTATTAGTATTGATAAATATTTGGTTGGGATAATTAAATGCAATTTTTTTTTGCAGAGGTTAGCAGTGAAGGTTGCATTCGAAAATTTTGCAATGATCTAGTTCCTGATCCTAGTAAGACCATATGTCCTCCTCCTTCATGTCAAGATAAAGATGATTGTTCCCATTATTGTTATCCCGATCCAGAACCAGTTTGTCAAGGTGGCACGTGTTGTTGTTGGTAAACTATGTGTTCGATGTATACGATGATAAAATTATTATAAAGTTTTAATTTATTTCTTCGAGTTTATGGTTGAGTTGTTATTCTCGTTACAGTGATTCACACAATTTAATTGAGAAATGGTAGAGAAAAAAATATTGTTGATTTGAATACTAGATGAACAAATAAACAAAAACACAAATCATATCATACATTCATACATAAATAATTAAAAAAAAGAAACAAACATAAATAATGCACTTAAAAGTAGATGTGAGTGGTAATTAGTACATATTGTTTCATTGCTGAAGTTGTAGTTGTACATGATGCAAAATTAGTCATACATCGATGAACAGTTCTGGTTTATGAGTGAAATGGATTTGTCTTTTCAATATATATGTTAATTTTACTTTTTATTGGCTCTATTGTTTTCTAAAACTAACACAAACATGCACTTAAAAGTAGCACAGATTTAGCAATGCATAGAAATAGTTGTAAAAATCTTTCCTAGTGTTGATTGTAACAACTCGGTTTTTTCATTTTTAAATTCTTAACCTATTTCATTGTTCGGAGAATTTTTAACACGCTCATCGAGTTAATTTATGGTTATAGTATTTATCTTAATTATTTATTTATTATGTTTATTTAAAACTTTCAAAATATGACAATTATAGCCCAACCTTAAACTAGTACCCAAATGTGATTCCATTTAATATATTTTAGGATAAATATATATTTTAACGTTTGTCTTAAATTATTTTAGGATAAATTTCCTTGAGAATTTCCTAGCTTTGTATTTGCTCTTTTTCGCTTAGAACTAGGGAGTGTGACAAGATTCTACGTCATTATGGGAATTGTCATGCGACCGACGCTTTAAGCGTTTAACGTAACCGGCTAAACGGTTACACCCTTTATTGTGATTTATTATTTTTAAAATGTCTAGTCGGGTGTAAAATCCATGGGACGCCATGGACACGCCAACTGCACATTTGCACAACTTGTTATATTTGTGATATTTTGTTGTAGCATTATCATCTGTGGTGATACACGAGATGTTTCAACTACTTGTGGTTGAGTTCGTTTATTCGTTATTTAGTTTGGTCAGTCAAATCGTCAGGTAACGCTCATGGGCCGACAAACTCAATTGATTCGTTGATTTGTCAATTAAGTTGGGTCATTCAAATTGCCATGTAATGCTCATGGGAGGCCAACTCACGCATTTTTATTGGTTTTGGTATGCTAATAAGTTGGGGAAACAAAATGTCATGGAAAGCTTATGGGAAACCCAACACCTCGAAGAACATTCGTTAATTGTTTTAGTTGTTTGATTTTATACGAACCAATTTATGATTTGATTTAACTATTCAGTTATTCTATTATTCTATTATTAAACTATTCAATTCCTTATTTACTAAATCATTTTTGAATCAATATCTATTGATTCGATCTACTCATACACTCAAAAAAATTTATTCTCCTGATCGGATACAAATCACTCATTCATCAAGATTTGGTTATCGCAAGCCAACGAAAACAATTTACACTATATTACTAAAATTTGGTTTTCACCTATTCATCTTATCACGTTATTATAATATCAATACCTCAAGTGATTTAAAATAATATAGCACAATTTAATACTTATGATATCATATACATAATCCATTAAACATATTTCAAGCATTCAACATCAAATTCTAGTTTGTTAAAAACATGTTAAACTTTGATAAAACTCATTCACTCATCAAATTAACTCATTGATTTTCAATTTAGATTCTAACTTATCCTTAAGTTATGAATAAACACCAGCTTAACATATTTTAAATTCATTTTTCTTAATAACTCATATGAAATCTACACAACTATCCAATCTTCTCATTAAATAACATCTTTATTAATCATAGAATGTTTTCTCAACATTAAACCACATTAATCATTTATTTTCTATAACCGTCTCATGGCCACATATTAGGCAAGGAGATAGCTCATGCGATCTCTAAAATAGAAACTCAATTCCAAAACATAAATACAATCAATTTAATCTTGTTTATTAACTTCTTCGCTAATAAATTCAATCATTTTGCCCCTACTCATGCTCATAACAACAACAACAACAAACGCACATCTAAACATCAACTATATGCAGTCAAGAAAATAAACAATCAATCTCAGCAAAATCGTAATGCCTCAAACAATAAACATTACGTCAAAAAAAAATCACTCGTTATGCTTCACTTGCCACTATCACTATTCGATTCAATCCTCATATCGCTTTATACCCAATGTAATCACCTACGCCACGTGTGTTCTGGATTTAATAATGTTCATCAAGCCCAAAATTTTCAAACTTATTTTTCTAAATTCTACTTTACAACCTAATCAAAATATCAATTCAATCAACTTCAATTATTCAAATTTTATAGAATTAATTAATCAAGTTATTTTCAGGTAAATCAAATCAATCATAACTAAGTTTATCAAAGAAGATGTTTTTGTCATTTTTATCTAAGCATATTTTATCTTTCTCAATCGTACCTTATAACAAATCTTTATTTGATTTTTGGATCTAAAACAATTTCAACTCTAATAATTTATAAATTTTAAGTAATCATGCTCATACAATATAATCTATCTTTTCAAAGACACTTGTTATACTTTCAAAGATGTTTTGAAATTTTAATATTTTATTAAAATAACTCAAAACTTTAACTCATTTTTAGCAATATTTTACACAATGACTATCTTTTATTTATAACCAAAAATATATTAAAATTCTTGTTTTCTCTAAAAATCATGTCTTTCAAATGTTTTGTAACCCGCATGATGGAACGAGTTATGTGGACCATCCGACGATCTAAGTAATTATGGAGGCCTACATAATTACCGAAGTACTCGCATGGGAATCATAATGCGTGCAATTGTATCTCATAATATAGAATCAAAAGTAGTTGAGATAACGGTACAAATGTAAAGACATGGTGGATACGTCGCCGGTACATCCTATATATAAGTGCCCTTATCGGATTTTCATTTGGAGCGTTACTTCGACTACTCAAGGTTCCATTATTATGATTAAAAATTTTAAACGTTGTTTTAAAGGTTATTCCTTAAAAACTAAATTATGTTAACTATATTATTTGTTGTTTAGTTTTCTCTAATTTCGGGACGAAATTTCCAAAAGTAGGGGAGACTGTAACAACTCGGTTTTTCCATTTTTAAATTCCCGACCCATTTCAAAGTTCGGAGAGTTTTTAACGCGCTCATCGAGTTAATTTATGGTTATAGTATTTATCTTAATTATTTATTTATTATGTATATTTAAAACTTTCAAAACATGACAATTATAGCCCAACCTTAAACTAGTACTCAAATGTGATGCCATTTTCAAACAGTAAGGACCTTTTTGCAAAAGAGGATAATTAATTAATTATTATACATTGTAATCCTTTTACCCATTTACCCAAACCCATATAAAGATCCAACCCGTAACCCATGACCCGAATCAAGTTTCTTGAGCCCTAATCTTCATCTATTATTGGAAATGATCTGAGATTCTATTTCTTTACATAAAATCGGCTTAACCGACGTAGACAATTAGGAAACAACAATCATTAGGATACGAATTGCTTATAACACGAACCGAGTGTAACTCGTAAATCATAAAACATACCAAATGACCATTGTAATGCAATTAATTCTCCCTATGTGATCTACATAGCAACGCCTACAATACCCCTTGGCTAATTAGATTTTCGTGGACTCGTGATCGCAAATCTGGAGCTTGGTATGCCGTTCGTATGATGTATCGATTAACCATGTATTAATCATCCTTGTAAGTAGTTAATTTATGCTTTCTGTTCGTATTTACTCATAGATTCATAACGCTAACAAAACTGGATCAAACATACAACAGATTAACGAATTGAAAGCTTAGGGTTCATAATATGCGTTCGTAGATATTTTTATATTATATAGTACTCAACCGCAATTGTTTATCATTGTGTGTTTATCAGCTTGCATAACTTGGTATTTGCTTACTTGCTTTATTTGAACATTGTTACTTATTTCGGCAACCGATGTCCATTTTTATGCAACGGTTTAATCCTTGCTTGGTAACCAATGTCCATTTATATGGATTGGTTGAGCCCTTTCTTTATGGTTGATTATTTGTGTATGTGCTATAACTTAACTGTTTATTCTCACAGAAACAGTTCGTATCTTTCTTTATTTATTATATATTATTATTGTTGTGTCTTAAACTGGTGCTTTACTCACTCAACATGTGTTGTTGACAAACTTTTCTATTTTATACGCATATGCAGGTTATCATGTGATTTAGTTGCAAGATTTGGTGAAAAACTTAGGATTGCATGTTAGAGAGAAGAAACAATAACTTAAATTTTATTTTTACCTTATATTTGTTATTTATGAAATCATGTAGTTTGACTTATTGAAAATAAATAATTGATATTGTCATTTTAAATATTGCATGATAGTACCTTGAGAGCTCTGACAATCATATCACGCCGCGACATTTCCGCCTTAGGTTGGGGTGTGACATTGATTAATCGCTAGTCGCTGACTAAACCCTATTTGGTCTACAAGAATAAAGAATCATGGCTATTTTGATCAAACACGATAAACAAATGAAAATCGGGTCGAATGTCTTGTAAAATTATATAATTGTATAATGTTGATTGTAAAATAAACCGAGTCGGCTCTAGATGCAGCAACAACTTGCAATCATGTGATAATGAATTATGATACAACACGAACACTAGGGGCAAACAAGCCGAGCCGTAATATGGCATAAAGGACAACTTTGTAGCACGCCTTTCTTAAATAACGACATGAATTTTTGACGCTACGTTTTGATATGCCTAGCCGAGCCAACACTACAACTAACCAAAAATTTGTGGATTTTAATATATTAATAATTTTATTTTATTCAAGTTGTTTTCATTTCTTTACACACATGAGGTATTATAGAAAATTTCGGTATCGTAACGAGCGATACCTTACGACTCCCCACTACAACGCACAAGCTGATGCAACTAGTATAAGCCTAAATCTCATGTTAGGCTAAATCTCATGCGCTGTGGCCGCAAATGATTTTTTTAAATTTTTTTATTTGAGTCATCTTTTTGTTTCTTTAATAGGTTCATTTAACAATCTTAATTTTAGGGTCTATTTTCAGTGTTATAACGAACATAACCGATACTACCCGACTACGCCTTGAGAAGCCATTAACGCCCATGTTTTACGGATTTTTGTTTTAAATATGTTTTTTTGGCGTTTAGTTCCGGTACCTTTACCTTTCCACCTACCTGATACCGATTGAGTTCATGTCGATTCGCCCAAGTTTTACTTATTGTATGAAGGTCACTTTAAACATTTTTTTTGTATCATAAGCTATTTGAGTGACGATTCTATTTTTGGTGTTCACTAATTATTTTTTTGGATTTAATGTCGGTACCGTATTGAACCTCGCTAACCGATACTGACGAATTCGTGTCGTTTTGATCATAAGCCCTACGTATGCCATATTGTTTTGGGCGCCTAAAGGTTTATTTCATGGGTTCATTGCCGCCAGGGGCGGATTTAGGTACTTTTGACAGGTTTACGGGAACCCACTGAGTTTCAAAATTTATAAAAAATACCTATATAAATTATGAAAGTAAACCCACATATATTTTGAGAGTGAACTAATACACAAGATGAAACTTTGGTCTAGTGGTTAACTCCTTTCATTTGTTCCAGTAAACCCGGGTTCAAAACCCCTCTACAGCTTACTGTATTAATTTAGTTGTTTTTTTTGTTTGAAGCTTCTTTGTCAGTTTTTTCCTTTTTTTTTTGTTAGTTTCATTTCTTTTTCTTTCTTTCTATCTTCACAATCCTTTATTCTTTCTTTTCTACCAGTTTACTATTCCTTAGTTTTATTTCTTTTTCTTTCTTTTATTTTTCTAATTTATTTTAACCTTGGTTCTTTACACATCACTAACACCAGCATAACCGTCCTCCACTTTCATGCGCCTCCTTCATAGTCTCCACCCTTGTTTTTAGATTCCTTCACTTCATAAGGTAATTATTTATTTATTTTGATGTTTTGCTTCAAGTATTTTTGTTTATTTATTGAAATTAGAATTAGAATGAATAATTATCTCGAAACTGAATCAAACAATTTAAATTTGATTTGTAAGCATTATGAATATTAAGAGATATTTTCAAAGTGAACCGTTGAAAATTCAGTCATCATCTTCAAGTAGAGAACAACTCTAAATAGTTTATTTTTCAACTTAAAGGCAATCATATCTTTTTTATGTATGTTTTCGTTTCCATGACGATGTTTGTTTTTTTGTTAATTTATCGTATTTTTATAATGTAATTAACCTTATACGACCCGAATCGTTGAACCGACCCGAATAATTTTATGCCCGATCGTATAAAATTAGAGTATCTAAAAATAGTGAACCCAATAAAAAAATCCTGATCCGCAACTGATTGCCGCGACGGTACCGAAGTCAACCGATACTTACCGAATTTTTATCGTTTCACCGCTACAACGCGCAAGGTTTTGATACCAAATCAAATTCGATTTTGACGGTGATCAAACCCTTAACTTCAAGGTCAACAACATTACACTAACATCTAACTTCAATTGCTCCGTCAGTTGGACCAAACCCTTACCCGTACAATTAGAAGGTTAAAATAACATTTTTAAATACTATTTTTTTTATATTAATTTACTTTTAACAACACTTCCTTGTCTAAATCATCTGTCACTTGCATGCATGAAAATAACTTAACTTTTATGAATGGATAGTAAATTCATAAAATCAAATTAGTATTTTTAATATGGTTTTAAGTTACGAAATATTATTTTAATGTCAATAAAAACAAATTACCATAAGTTATTTGAAAATTGTTACATAATAAATTATGATTAAAAATGTGAATATGCCAATAAATTAGGAGTCATTATATAAGCATCACAATTCAAGGATTTTCAAATAACCATATTTTTGAACTATCAATACTCAAAGAGTTATTCTTCCTACAATATTCACTCATGGAGAAAGCCACTACATTCAAGTTCGTTTCATCGTCACTTTGCTTATCACCACACGTATGTCATGTCGTCGTATCTATGATAATTTTACACACACGTATATATATACACATAATAGTTCTTAGTATTGATAAATATTTGGTTGGGATAATTAAATGCATATTTTTTTTTTGCAGAGGTTCACAGTGAAGGTTGCATTCCAAAATTTTGCAATGATCTAGTTCCTGATCCTAGTAAGACCATATGTCCTCCTCCTTCATGTCAACATAAAGATGATTGTTCCCATTATTGTTATCCCAATCCTGAACCAGTTTGTCAAGGTGGTACATGTTGTTGTTGGTAAACTATGTGTTCGATGAATACGATGATAAATTTATTATAAATTTTATTTATTTCTTTGAGTTTTTGGTTGAGTTGTTAGTCTCCTTATAGCGATTCACGCAATTTAATTGAGAAATGGTAGAGGAGGGTTAAGTTATTATACAAAGGGGAACAAAAATGAGAATGATTTCTAGTCACACTAAAAAACCTCAACAAAAAACTAATAAAATACATTAAAAAAATTTAATATTTAAACAAAATAAGTAAAAACACAAAAATGTTTACACCGTCTTTCTCGTTCTCATTAAAAGTAGAAATAAAAACAACACAATGGTAAGTGGTAAGTGATGCAAACATTCGTTCGTTTGACATTTCAGTTTTGTAATAAAACAAAACATAATAAAGGATAGATTAGGTAATGGTTTTCATCCAGTTTTAGTGGGTTTCCAGACAATGATAAACCAATCGTTGTTGAGTGTCCTAATTGTACTGACAACACATTATTTAGTGAGTTACAAGATTTGAAAACTTAGATTTGACAAACTACAAAACAAAACTTAGATTTGACAAACTACAAAACAAGTAGGACTAGAAAGTTAAAGAAATTATTTAAGTTGTTTTTATTTCTTTTCGCACATGAAGTATTATAGCAATGGTATCTTAACCAACTAAACTAATACCTATCAAATGGAAAAATTTTATTTCCATTAACTGTCTTAACACATTTTTCATTAGATTTTTAATTCATTTTCTAAACGAACTTGACTTTAAGCGAAGTTAAACCTTAGGCGAACTTAGCTTTAGGCGAAGTTATCAGGTGAACTTGGCTTTAGGCGAAGTTAAACCTCAGGCGAACTTAGCTCTAGGCGAAGTTATCAGGCGAACTTGGCTTTAGGCGAAGTTACCTGTTAGGCGAACTTGGCCGTAAGCGAAGTTATCAATTAGGCGAACTTGGCCTCAGGCGAAGTTATCGCTTTGAAGGCGAAGTTATCGCTTTGAAGGCGAAGTTGCCCAGATCAGCCACGGCTTTGATTTCTGTCCAGCATTTTGGGCGATTTTAACACCCTTGTTATGGTTCGACATCACCCACTACGTTTCCCAACCATTTTCGGTCGTATATACGCTATAAAGCTCGGATCTTTAAACTTCAAAGATCAAGAATCATACCTTTTTGAGCTTGTTTGGATCTCGTTTACTTGTTATCACAACTAATCGCTCTCTCTCTCTCTCTCTCTCGGATCTGCCCGGTTCTTCCCTCGGCCGGCGGCGAAGTTGTGTGGTGTGTGTGTGTTTTGGAGTGTGTTAGAAAAGTGATAGAATGAAAGATATTTTTGGGTTTAGGGGGTATTTATATCCCTTAAATCCCATGGACCTAAGGCCCATTCTCATTTAACCCATCTCAATTAATCCAAGTCCATGATCCGCTCCTTACCCGATATTAATTAATTACGCGAAATCACTAAACATAACTTCCTTTATTCAACATTATAAATTTTAGGATGTTACAAATGATGAATGACTGGGAAAACATGCTGCCATTGCTAGATACTTAAGATTTTCATCAGGTACTTGTGACCTGCGTACTCACTTGATAGCTAGGTAGCTCGACAATGCTAAAACTAACACTAACCTGCTAGTCGGATTCGAATTACTTTTTAACGGTTGATTCGATGGTAATTGATTATGAGGGATGCTATTAAGCAATTAATTGGGCTTCCTGTTTGTGCATGGAAATGAATTATACAGTTGGTTTTATCACTTTATATGCTCTAGTGGAATGTTAATATCAATCAAGTAAACTTGTTTGTGCATCTTTAGAAAAATCCCTTCTTGTATTACCAAAATAGTTATCTAAAAGGAAAATAAGCAATTGCTATCAAAGCTGTAAAGACCAGTTGGGAATATATTTTTTATAAGTTCCCATAAACTTTTGTTTTTAATTAAAAGTCCGATTTTATTATGCACAACTGAGAGTCTGTGGGTAATATAAGCATCTCAGATGGTTAATGATTAATAAAACGTTTAAACTAACAAGATCTTGATCTTAATCACCTAATGATTAATAAAACGTTTGAAGTTTAAACCAACCTTACAAGCTATACAACTACCAACTTTGTTGCGTATCTGAACTAAAGTACTAAACCAACTAAACTGATACCTATCAAGACATCGCTACAACATGCAGGCTGATTGCAACCAGTATAAGCTTAAATCTCATTCGTAGTGCAGCAAATGATTATTTATTCAATATTTTATACAAATTTTCTTTTTGATTTTTAATAGGTTTATTTAACAAGTTTAATTTTGGAGTTTAATTCCAGTATCGTAATGATCTTGATCGATACCAACCAAATTTTCATCGACAAACCATCGCAACGCCCAAGCTTTACCCATTTTTTTAATATGTTTTTTGGGGGTTTAGTTCCACAAACTTTTACCTTTGCGAACCTGGCAGATACCGATTGAATTCATGTCGATTCACGGCCACAACGTTCAAGTTTTACCGATCGTATAAAGGTCATTTTAAATGTGTTATTATTATTTTTTTTGTATCATAAGTTATTCGAGTGACCATACTAATTTGGGTGTTCACTAATTATTTTTTTGGGTTTCGTGCCGGTACCATAGTGAACATCATTAACTGATACCGACTAAATTCGTGTTGCGTTGATAATAAGCTCTACGTGTTCCATATTGTTTTGGCTATAAAAAGATTTATTTTTTAGATTTATTTCCGCTACAGTTTTTAACACAGGTTTTGATACATAATTAATTAATAAAGAGGACAACTCAAACACATCCCAATTCCGCAAGCATGTATTAAACCATTGTGCCACAATGTTACTCTTAAATATCCTAAATATAATAAGATTGGATAAATATAATAAGATTAAACTTTTACATTTTTTCAAACAACTAAATTGCATCAAATCCGTCTTTAACGGGACTCAAACCCCTGATCTCAAGAGCAGCAACAACACTACACTAACATCTAACTTCAGTTGCTCTATCATTTAGACCAAACCCTTCACCCGAACAATTAGAAGGTTAAAATAACTTTTTTTTATTAACTTACTTTTAACAGCAACATTTCCTTGTCTAATCACTTCTCAACCTACACATTCAAGTTTAAAAATATCTTAACTTTTATGAACGGATACATAAATCAAATTAATATTTAAAATATGGTTTTAAGTTACGAAATATTATTTTAATGTCATTAAAAACAAATTACCAGAAGTTATTTTAAAATCGTTACATAATAAATTATGAGTAAATATGTGAATATGCTAATAAATTAGGAGTCATTATATAAGCATCACAATTCAAGGATTTTCATATACCCATATTTTTGAACTATC
Organism: Bidens hawaiensis; assembly: GCF_021521415.1. Taxonomy (NCBI): domain Eukaryota; kingdom Viridiplantae; phylum Streptophyta; class Magnoliopsida; order Asterales; family Asteraceae; genus Bidens; species Bidens hawaiensis. The sequence continues at coordinate 452,929 of NW_027492593.1, forward strand.
AATACTCAAGAGTTATCCTTTCTACATTTATACATGGAGAAAGCCACTGCATACAAGTTCGTTATCATCGTCACTTTGCTAATCACCACACGTATGTCATGTCGTCGTATCTATGATAATTTTACACACGTATATATATGCACATAATAGTTATTAGTATTGATAAATATTTGGTTGGGATAATTAAATGCAATTTTTTTTTGCAGAGGTTAGCAGTGAAGGTTGCATTCGAAAATTTTGCAATGATCTAGTTCCTGATCCTAGTAAGACCATATGTCCTCCTCCTTCATGTCAAGATAAAGATGATTGTTCCCATTATTGTTATCCCGATCCAGAACCAGTTTGTCAAGGTGACACGTGTTGTTGTTGGTAAACTATGTGTTCGATGTATACGATGATAAAATTATTATAAAGTTTTAATTTATTTCTTCGAGTTTATGGTTGAGTTGTTATTCTCGTTACAGTGATTCACACAATTTAATTGAGAAATGGTAGAGAAAAAAATATTGTTGATTTGAATACTAGATGAACAAATAAACAAAAACACAAATCATATCATACATTCATACATAAATAATTAAAAAAAAGAAACAAACATAAATAATGCACTTAAAAGTAGATGTGAGTAGTAATTAGTACATATTGTTTCATTGCTGAAGTTGTAGTTGTCCATGATGCAAAATTAGTCATACATCGATGAACAGTTCTGGTTTATGAGTGAAATGGATTTGTCTTTTCAATATATATGTTAATTTTACTTTTTATTGGCTCTATTGTTTTCTAAAACTAACACAAACATGCACTTAAAAGTAGCACAGATTTAGCAATGCATAGAAATAGTTGTAAAAATCTTTCCTAGTGTTGATTGTAACAACTCGGTTTTTTCATTTTTAAATTCTTAACCTATTTCAATGTTCGGAGAATTTTTAACACGCTCATCGAGTTAATTTATGGTTATAGTATTTATCTTAATTATTTATTTATTATGTTTATTTAAAACTTTCAAAATATGACAATTATAGCCCAACCTTAAACTAGTACCCAAATGTGATTCCATTTAATATATTTTAGGATAAATATATATTTTAACATTTGTCTTAAATTATTTTAGGATAAATTTCCTTGAGAATTTCCTAGCTTTGTATTTGCTCTTTTTCGCTTAGAACTAGGGATTGTGACAAGATTCTACGTCATTATGGGAATTGTCATGCGACCGACGCTTTAAACGTTTAACGTAACCGGCTAAACGGTTACACCCTTTATTGTGATTTATTATTTTTAAAATGTCTAGTCAGGTGTAAAATCCATGGGACGCCATGGACACGCCAACTGCACATTTGCACAACTTGTTATATTTGTGATATTTTGTTGTAGCATTATCATCTGTGGTGATACACGAGATGTTTCAACTACTTGTGCTTGAGTTCGTTTATTCGTTATTTAGTTTGGTCGGTCAAATCGTCAGGTAACGCTCATGGGCCGACAAACTCAATTGATTCGTTGATTTGTCAATTAAGTTGGGTCATTCAAATTGCCATGTAATGCTCATGGGAGGCCAACTCACGCATTTTTATTGGTTTTGGTATGCTAATAAGTTGGGGAAACAAAATGTCATGGAAAGCTTATGGGAAACCCAACACCTCGAAGAACATTCGTTAATTGTTTTAGTTGTTTGATTTTATACGAACCAATTTATGATTTGATTTAACTATTCAGTTATTCTATTATTCTATTATTAAACTATTCAATTCCTTATTTACTAAATCATTTTTGAATCAATATCTATTGATTCGATCTACTCATACACTCAAAAAAATTTATCAAGATTTGGTTATCGCAAGCTAACGAAAACAATTTACACTATATTACTAAAATTTGGTTTTCACCTATTCATCTTATCACGTTATTATAATATCAATACCTCAAGTGATTTAAAATAATATAGCACAATTTAATACTTATGATATCATATACATAATTCATTAAACATATTTCAAGCATTCAACATCAAATTCTAGTTTGTTAAAAACATGTTAAACTTTGATAAAACTCATTCACTCATCAAATTAACTCATTGATTTTCAATTTAGATTCTAACTTATCCTTAAGTTATGAATAAACACCAGCTTAACATATTTTAAATTCATTTTTCTTAATAACTCATATGAAATCTACACAACTATCCAATCTTCTCATTAAATAACATCTTTATTAATCATAGAATGTTTTCTCAACATTAAACCACATTAATCATTTATTTTCTATAACCGTCTCATGGCCACATATTAGGCAAGGAGATAGCACATGCGATCTCTAAAATATAAACTCAATTCCAAAACATAAATACAATCAATTTAATCTTGATTATTAACTTCTTCGCTAATAAATTCAATCATTTTGCCCCTACTCATGCTCATAACAACAACAACAACAAACGCACATCTAAACATCAACTATATGCAGTCAAGAAAATAAACAATCAATCTCGGCAAAATCGTAATGCCTCAAACAATAAACATTACGTCAAAAAAAAATCACTCGTTATGCTTCACTTGCCACTATCACTATTCGATTCAATCCTCATATCGCTTTATACCCAATGTAATCACCAACGCCACGTGTGTTCTGGATTTAATAATGTTCATCAAGCCCAAAATTTTCAAACTTATTTTTCTAAATTCTACTTTACAACCTAATCAAAATATCAATTCAATCAACTTCAATTATTCAAATTTTATAGAATTAATTAATCAAGTTATTTTCAGGTAAATCAAATCAATCATAACTAAGTTTATCAAAGAAGATGTTTTTGTCATTTTTATCTAAGCATATTTTATCTTTCTCAATCGTACCTTATAACAAATCTTTATTTGATTTTTGGATCTAAAACAATTTCAACTCTAATAATTTATAAATTTTAAGTAATCATGCTCATACAATATAATCTATCTTTTCAAAGACACTTGTTATACTTTCAAAGATGTTTTGAAATTTTAATATTTTATTAAAATAACTCAAAACTTTAACTCATTTTTAGTAATATTTTACACAATGACTATCTTTTATTTATAACCAAAAATATATTAAAATTCTTGTTTTCTCTAAAAATCATGTCTTTCAAATGTTTTGTAACCCGCATGATGGAACGAGTTATGTGGACCATCCGACGATCTAAGTAATTATGGAGGCCTACATAATTACCGAAGTACTCGCATGGGAATCATAATGCGTGCAATTGTATCTCATAATATAGAATCAAAAGTAGTTGAGATAACGGTACAAATGTAAAGACATGGTGGATACGTCGCCGGTACATCCTATATATAAGTGCCCTTATCGGATTTTCATTTGGAGCGTTACTTCGACTACTCAAGGTTCCATTATTATGATTAAAAATTTTAAACGTTGTTTTAAAGGTTATTCCTTAAAAACTAAATTATGTTAACTATATTATTTGTTGTTTAGTTTTCTCTAATTTCGGGACGAAATTTCCAAAAGTAGGGGAGACTGTAACAACTCTGTTTTTCCATTTTTAAATTCCCGACCCATTTCAAAGTTCGGAGAGTTTTTAACGCGCTCATCGAGTTAATTTATGGTTATAGTATTTATCTTAATTATTTATTTATTATGTATATTTAAAACTTTCAAAACATGACAATTATAGCCCAACCTTAAACTAGTACTCAAATGTGATTCCATTTTCAAACAATAAGGACCTTTTTGCAAAAGAGGATAATTAATTAATTATTATACATTATAATCCTTTTACCCATTTACCCAAACCCATATAAAGATCCAACCCGTAACCCATGACCCGAATCAAGTTTCTTGAGCCCTAATCTTCATCTATTATTGGAAATGATCTGTGATTCTATTTCTTTACATAAAATCGGCTTAACCGACGTAGACCATTAGGAAACAACAATCATTAGGATACGAATTGCTTATAACACGAACCGGGTGTAACTCGTAAATCATAAAACATACCAAATGACCATTGTAATGCAATTAATTCTCCCTATGTGATCTACATAGCAACGCCTACAATACCCCTTGGCTAATTAGATTTTCGTGGACTCGTGATCGCAAATCTGGAGCTTGGTATGCCGTTCGTATGATGTATCGATTAACCATGTATTAATCATCCTTGTAAGTAGTTAATTTATGCTTTCTGTTCGTATTTACTCATAGATTCATAACGCTAACAAAACTGGATCAAACATACAACAGATTAACGAATTGAAAGCTTAGGGTTCATAATATGCGTTCGTAGATATTTTTATATTATATAGTACTCAACCGCAATTGTTTATCATTGTGTGTTTATCAGCTTGCATAACTTGGTATTTGCTTACTTGCTTTATTTGAACATTGTTACTTATTTCGGCAACCGATGTCCATTTTTATGCAACGGTTTAATCCTTGCTTGGTAACCAATGTCCATTTATATGAATTGGTTGAGCCCTTTCTTTATGGTTGATTATTTGTGTATGTGCTATAACTTAACTGTTTATTCTCACAGGAACAGTTTGTATCTTTCTTTATTTATTATATATTATTATTGTTGTGTCTTAAACTGGTGCTTTACTCACTCAACATGTGTTGTTGACAAACTTTTCTATTTTATACGCATATGCAGGTTATCATGTGATTTAGTTGCAAGATTTGGTGAAAAACTTAGGATTGCATGTTAGAGAGAAGAAACAATAACTTAAATTTTATATTTACCTTATATTTGTTATTTATGAAATCATGTAGTTTGACTTATTGAAAATAAATAATTGATATTGTCATTTTAAATATTGCATGATAGTACCTTGAGAGCTGTGACAATCATATCACGCCGCGACATTTCCGCCTTAGGTTGGGGTGTGACATTGATTAATCGCTAGTCGCTGACTAAACCCTATTTGGTCTACAAGAATAAAGAATCATGGCTATTTTGATCAAACACGATAAACAAATGAAAATCGGGTCGAATGTCTTGTAAAATTATATAATTGTATAATGTTGATTGTAAAATAAACCGAGCCGGCTCTAGATGCAGCAACAACTTGCAATCATGTGATAATGAATTATGATACAACACGAACACTAGGGGCAAACAAGCCGAGCCGTAATATGGCATAAAGGACAACTTTGTAGCACGCCTTTCTTAAATAACGACATGAATTTTTGACGCTACGTTTTGATATGCCTAGCCGAGCCGACACTGCAACTAACCAAAAATTTGTGGATTTTAATATATTAATAATTTTATTTTATTCAAGTTGTTTTCATTTCTTTACACACATGAGGTATTATAGAAAATTTCGGTATCGTAACGAGCGATACCTTACGACTCCCCACTACAACGCACAAGCTGATGCAACTAGTATAAGCCTAAATCTCATGTTAGGCTAAATCTCATGCGCTGTGGCCGCAAATGATTTTCTTAAATTTTTTTATTTGAGTCATCTTTTTGTTTCTTTAATAGGTTCATTTAACAATCTTAATTTTAGGGTCTATTTTCAGTGTTATAACGAACATAACCGATACTACCCGACTACGCCTTGAGAAGCCATTAACGCCCATGTTTTACGGATTTTTGTTTTAAATATGTTTTTTGGCGTTTAGTTCCGGTACCTTTACCTTTCCACCTACCTGATACCGATTGAGTTCATGTCGATTCGCCCAAGTTTTACTTATTGTATGAAGGTCACTTTAAACATTTTTTTTGTATCATAAGCTATTTGAGTGACGATTCTATTTTTGGTGTTCACTAATTATTTTTTTGGATTTAATGTCGGTACCGTATTGAACCTCGCTAACCGATACTGACGAATTCGTGTCGTTTTGATCATAAGCCCTACGTATGCCATATTGTTTTGGGCACCTAAAGGTTTATTTCATGGGTTCATTGCCGCCAGGGGCGGATTTAGGTACTTTTGACAGGTTTACGGGAACCCACTGAGTTTCAAAATTTATAAAAAATACCTATATAAATTATGAAAGTAAACCCACATATATTTTGAGAGTGAACTAATACACAAGATGAAACTTTGGTCTAGTGGTTAACTCCTTTCATTTGTTCCAGTAAACCCGGGTTCAAAACCCCTCTACAGCTTACTGTATTAATTTAGTTGTTTTTTTTGTTTGAAGCTTCTTTGTCAGTTTTTTCCTTTTTTTTTTGTTAGTTTCATTTCTTTTTCTTTCTTTCTATCTTCACAATCCTTTATTCTTTCTTTTCTACCAGTTTACTATTCCTTAGTTTTATTTCTTTTTCTTTCTTTTATTTTTCTAATTTATTTTAACCTTGGTTCTTTACAAATCACTAACACCAGCATAACCGTCCTCCACTTTCATGCGCCTCCTTCATAGTCTCCACCCTTGTTTTCAGATTCCTTCACTTCATAAGGTAATTATTTATTTATTTTGATGTTTTGCTTCAAGTATTTTTGTTTATTTATTGAAATTAGAATTAGAATGAATAATTATCTCGAAACTGAATCAAACAATTTAAATTTGATTTGTAAGCATTATGAATATTAAGAGATATTTTCAAAGTGAACCGTTGAAAATTCAGTCATCATCTTCAAGTAGAGAACAACTCTAAATAGTTTATTTTTCAACTTAAAGGCAATCATATCTTTTTTATGTATGTTTTCGTTTCCACGACGATGTTTGTTTTTTTGTTAATTTATCGTATTTTTATAATGTAATTAACCTTATACGACCCGAATCGTTGAACCGACCCGAATAATTTTATGCCCGGTCGTATAAAACTAGAGTATCTAAAAATAGTGAACCCAATAAAAAAATCCTGATCCGCAACTGATTGCCGCGACGGTAACGAAGTCAACCGATACTTACCGAATTTTTATCGTTTCACCGCTACAACGCGCAAGGTTTTGATACCAATTCAAATTCGATTTTGACGGTGATCAAACCATAACTTCAAGTCAACAACATTACACTAACATCTAACTTCAATTGCTCCGTCAGTTGGACCAAACCCTCACCCGTACAATTAGAAGGTTAAAATAACATTTTTAAATACTATTTTTTTTTTATATTAATTTACTTTTAACAACACTTCCTTGTCTAAATCACCTGTCACTTGCATGCATGAAAAATAACTTAACTTTTATGAACGGATAGTAAATTCATAAAATCAAATTAGTATTTTTAATATGGTTTTAAGTTACAAAATATTATTTTAATGTCAATAAAACAAATTACCATAAGTTATTTGAAATTGTTACATAATAAATTATGAGTAAATATGTGAATATGCCTATAAATTAGGAGTCATTATATAAGCATCACAATTCAAGGATTTTCAAATAACCATATTTTTGAACTATCAATACTCAAAGAGTTATTCTTCCAACAATATTCACTCATGGAGAAAGCCACTACATTCAAGTTCGTTTCATCGTCACTTTGCTTATCACCACACGTATGTCATGTCGTCGTATCTATGATAATTTTACACACACGTATATATATACACATAATAGTTCTTAGTATTGATAAATATTTGGTGGGATAATTAAATGCTATATATTTTTTTTTTTGCAGAGGTTCACAGTGAAGGTTGCATTCCAAAATTTTGCAATGATCTAGTTCCTGATCCTAGTAAGACCATATGTCCTCCTCCTTCATGTCAACATAAAGATGATTGTTCCCATTATTGTTATCCCAATCCTGAACCAGTTTGTCAAGGTTGGTACATGTTGTTGATGGTAAACTATGTGTTCGATGAATACGATGATAAATTTATTATAAATTTTTATTTATTTACTTGAGTTTTTGGTGAGTTGTTAGTCTCCTTATAGCGATTCGCGCAATTTAATTGAGAAATGGTAGAGGAGGGTTAAGTTATTATACAAAGGGAACAAAAATGAGAATGATTTCTAGTCACACTAAAAAACCTCAACAAAAAACTAAAAAATACATTAAAAAAATTTAATATTTAAACAAAATAAGTAAAACCACAAAAATGTTTACACCGTCTTTCTCGTTCTCATTAAAAGTAGAAAAAAAAAACAACACAATGGTAAGTGGTAAGTGATGCAAACATTCGTTCGTTTGACATTTCAGTTTTGTAATAAAACAAAACATAATAAAGGATAGATTAGGTAATGGTTTTTCATCCAGTTTATAGTGGATTTCCAGACAATGATAAAACAATCGTTGTAGAGTGTCCTAATTGTACTGACAACACTTATTTAGTGAGTTACAAGATTTGAAACTTAGATTTGACAAACTACAAAACAAAACTTAGATTTGACAAACTACAAAACAAGTAGGACTAGAAAGTTAAAGAAATTATTTAAGTTGTTTTTATTTCTTTTCGCACATGAAGTATTATAGCAATGGTATCTTAACCAACTAAACTAATACCTATCAAGTCATCTCTACAACATGCAGGCTGATTGCAACCAGTATAAGCTTAAATCTCATTCTTAGTGCCGCAAATGATTATTTATTCAATATTTTATACAAATTTTCTTCTTGTTTTTTAATAGGTTTATTTAACTAGTTTAATTTTGGGGTTTAGTTCCAGCATCGTAATGATCTTGATCAATAGCAACCGAATTTGTATCGACAAACCATCGCAATGCCCAAGTTTTACCCATTTTTTTAAATATGTTTTTTGGGGGTTAGTTCCACCAACTTTTACCTTTTCGAACATGACATATATTGATTGAATTCATGTCGATTCGCGGCCACAACGTCCAAGTTTTACCGATCGTATAAAGGTCATTTTAAATGTGTTATTATTATTTTTTTTGTATCATAAGTTATTCGAGTGACAATAGTAATTTGGGTGTTCACTAATTAATTTTTTTGGGTTTCGTGCCGATACCATAGTGAACCTAGCTAATTGATACCGACCGAATTCGTGTTGCGTTGATATTAAGCTCTATGTGTTCCATATTGTTTTGGCCATAAAACGATTTTTTTTATGTATTTCCGCTACAATTTTATGCAGGTTTTGATACATAGCTAATTAACAAAGAGGACAACTCAAACACATCCCATTTCCACAAGTATGTATTAAAACATTGTTCTGTTGTGAAACTAGTCTAATAGCAAAACAATAGTAAAGAGACATGTAAAGAGAAAGAGGAAGATTTCATTAATATGATGTGTATTACAAAGAGATATAAAGAGATGTATATATATGATAGAAAAACTTGGAGAATAAGCTAATCTATATTAGGAGTTGATAACCATAATATTAATATACTTATAACACTCCCCCTTGGTTATCAACTTAATACGCTTGGAGATGTTGCCTCATTAAAAACCTTGCTAGGAAACCCAATGGGACAACACCATAGCTAAGGGAAAAAGAGTGCAACGCGTATTGTCTCCCCCTGATTTATATATCCATTAAAATGGTAAATATTGATATTCTGTGAAAGTTGCCCAAAACTTTTGTAGTCAATCATCTGCTTCTTCGTCTCTTGACATTTGAATCCTCAAGTTGAATAATGTTGTATTATCTTCACTTGAAAATTTCTATTACTTCATATGGTAAACACTATAATCTTGTTGCGTTTCTTTGCATCAACAAGACTAACCAAACTTGTTTTGATGGGTTAGTAAAATATAAACACATATCTTTCAAGCCTGAAATATATGTTTTAACCCATTCTGATATATCCTAGCAGGACACATGCTGATAAATATAAATAAAGAAAATAATAATCATATATAGCTAACAGTACGACGTAATGCACATATGCATTTAATTATGGTATTTTTGAACCAATAATATTTCATATTCAGATAAGAAATGATATAGAGACATTGTTAGACATCCCTTAATGTGCTAAAAGGATTAAATTTGTCCATGGTAAAATGTCTCAGCATTTTCTAGATGCACTTTGATGGATTTATAAACATATAATTACACATATACTCAAACTATAAGTCGAGCAATTATCACACCGTGTCAAGATCTTTCGAAAAGAATTATCTCTTTAAAATCTCATAAGTTTCTCTTGATTATGTGTTTATCAACATTGTAAATGTGATTATAATGAACTTTTAAGAATGAAATTTTGATAAAAATATGACTAATCATATCCAACTTATCCCCTCTTTATCAAAATACCTCTTGAGTTGTGTCAAGCTCAATCCAAATAATTTATTCCATACGTAATAAGCATAAATCCATGCATTTACCAATCCATCATGTACTTCTTTTAACTTCACAAATTATGCATACGCATTCACTTTTTAAGGATTTTTGTTGCATAAACTTGCTCATTAGCACATCATTTTGTATCACATATCAAAAATCCATCTTGTACCATATCTTTGTTTATTGAGTTATTGTACTCATAATGTACATTCCCTTTTATGTGTATGCTTATTGATGCACAAGAATTCCATCATAAAGATGTATCAATTAACTTTTCAAGTATTCAAATACCTTAGGAAACTCTTCAGGAGTTCCATTTATGTTCAACAAATTCAATAATTGTAGCGTATTCAAATATGACTCTATACACAACAATCAATGTGTTCTCGAGAACTTACTTTACATGATTTGATAACTCAAATCCTTCATAGATTTTCTTGTAAACTTTCAGTATCAACCGAATAACGATATTTATTGGACGCATATCAATTCTCTCTTTATATTACCAGACTGTTTAGTTATCGGAAAGTCATTGATTCCACCATTGGACAATGTGTCTTCTCATAACTAATCATGGGTCTTTGAAAAATCCTTGTGCTATCAATTTTGCCTTATATCAGTTGATGAATTTTCGTAACTCATATACAAGACCCCCTTGTATCCAACACATTTTACAACATTAGTTGTACGGACTGCTGGTCCAACAAACTTTCCGTTATTTAGAGAATTCAACTCTGCCATGTTTACGTTTTTCCACTTTGGCCAATCATTTTATATAGGCAGATTTAACATCTTGATCCTCATCATTTCAAGCGCTAATTATATTTATAAAAGTATAGCGACGTCGATTTTATTTCGATTCCATATATCTTTGTAGACATGATACAATATAATTTATTGAGAGCTCTTTGTTATCAGGTACCTAAGGTTCTTCAAGAACCATCATGTCTAATATCTTTCAAGAGACCTTTTACTGCACCTCGACTTGACCATCTTCATTACGTGCTCCAATTTTCGAGGAAATTTTACATTTGGAACTGATTGGTCTACCATGTTACACGCGTGTATTAGACAAACTATCAATATGCT